>NC_036875.1:7299229-7632717 GCF_002910315.2 Salvelinus sp. IW2-2015 | reverse complement strand
CATTAAGAAAATCACTGTAAAAACTGTTAAATTCCTGTGGATTGATGAGGAATTGAAAAATTGTATGGTTGAGAGGGATGAGGCAAAATGAATGGTAAATAAGTCTGGCTGCACAACAGATTGGCAAACATATTGCAAATTGAGAAATCATGTGACTAAACTGAATAAAAAGAAGAAACTACACTATAAAACAAAGATAAATGACAAAGAATTATAGTAAATAACTTTGGAGCACCTTAAATGACATTTTGGGAAAAAAAGGCAAACTCAGCTCCATCGTTCATTGAATCAGATTGCTCATTCATCACAAAACCAACTGATATTGCCAAATACTTTAGCAAAATTAGCGAACTTGGGCCTGCCATGCCAGCAACAAAAGCTGACACTACACATCCAATTATATCTGACCAAGACAAGCATTGTAATTTTGCATTCCGTAAAGTGAGTATGGAAGAGGTGAGAAAATMATTGGTGTCAATCAACAATGAGAAGCCACCGGGGTCTGACAACTTGGATGGAAAACTACTGAGGATAATAGRGGACGATATTGCCACTCCTATTTGCCATATTTTCAATTTAAGCCGACTAGAATGTGTGTGCCCCCAGGCTTGGAGGGAAGCAAAAGTCATTCCGCTTACCAAGAATAGTAAAGCCCCCTTTGCTGGCTCAAATAGCCGACCAATCAGCCTGTTACCAAGCCTTTGTAAACTTTTGGGAAAAATTGTGTTTGACCAGATARAATGCTATTTTACAGTAAACAAGTTGACAACAAACTTTCAGCATGCTTATAGGGAAGGACAATCAACAAGCACAGCATTTACACAAATGAATGATGTGTCTCCCGACCTCTTCTGTCTCAGCCTCCAGTATTTATGCTGCAYTTGTTTAGGTGTTGGGGGGCTAGGGTCAGTCTGTTATATCTGGAGTATTTCTCCTGTCTTACCGGGTCATGTGTGAATTTAAGTATGCTTTCTCTAATTATCTCTCTCTTCTTTCTCTCTCTCGGAGGACCTGAGCCCTAGGACCATGCCTTAGGCCTGTCCTGATGACTCCTTGCTGTCCCCAGTCCACTGCCGTCTGCTGCTCCAGTTTCAACTGTTCTGCCTGCGGCTATGGAACCCTGACCTCTTCACCGGACGTCCTGCCTGTGTTTTCAACTCTCTAGAGACAGCAGGAGCGGTCGGTAGAGATACTCTGAATGATCGGCTATGAAAAGCCAACTAACATTTACTCCTGAGGTGCTGACCTGTTGACCCGCAACAACACTGTGATTATTATTATTTGACCTGCTGGTCATCTATGAACATTTGAACATCTTGGCCATGTTCTGTTATAATCTCCACCCGGCACAGCCAGAAGAGAACTGGCCACCCTCATAGCCTGGTTCCTCTAGGTTTCTTCCTAGGTTCTGGCCTTTCTAGGGAGTTTTTCCTAGCCACGTGCTTCTTACACCTGCATTGCTTTGCTGGTTTGGGGTTTTAGGCTGGGTTTCTGTACAGCCCTTAGTGACATCAGCTGATGTAAGAAGGGCTTTATAAATACATTTGATTTGATAAAAAGATTGTGGGGGCTGTTTTGTTAGACTTCAGTGTGGCTTTTTACATTATTGATCATAGTCTGRTGCTGGAAAAAGATATGTGTTATGGCTTTACACCCCCRMSRWWWKRMMMGYAAYYYMTWKCRMMRRWAKKYYAKKYYYGGTATTCTTTAATGGAAGCCTTTCCAACATAATCCAGGTAGAATCAGGAATTCCCCAGGGAAGCTGTCTAGGCCCACTACTATTTTCAATCTTTTCTAATGACATGCTACTGGCTTTAAGTAAAGCCAGAGTTTCTATGTATGCGGATGACTCAACRCTATACATGTCAGCTACTACAGTGACTGAAATGACTGCAACACTTAACAAAGAGTTGCAGTTAGTTTCAGAGTGGGTGGCAAGGAATAKGTTAGTCCTAAATATTCATAATACTGAAAGCATTGTATTTGGGACAAATCGTTCACTAAACCTCAACTAAATCTTGTAATAAATGTGGAAATTTAGCAAGTTGAGGTGACTAAACTGCTTGAAGTAACCCTGGATTGTAAACTGTATATCAATAATAAAGCACTGCTCTACCTTCTTAATAGCACTATCAACAAGGCAGGTCCTACAGGCCCTGGTTTTGTCGCACCTGGACTACTGTTCAGTKGTGTGGTTTAGTGTCACACAAAAWATMACTTAGGAAAGTTGCAATTGGCTCAGAACAGGGCAGCACGGCTGGCCCTTGGATGTGCACAGAGAGCTAATATTAATACTATGCATGTCAATCTCTCCTGGCTCAAAGTGGAGGAGAGATTGACTTCTTCACTACTTGTTTTTATGAGAGGAATTGACACGTTGAATGCACCGAGCTGTCTGTTTGAACTGCTGTCGCACAGCTCAGACACCCCTGCATACCCCCCAAGACATGCCACAAGAGGTCTCTTCAGTCTCCAAGTCCAGAACAGACTATGGGAGGTGCACAGTACTACATAGAGCCATGACTACATTTTACATTTACATTTAAGTCATTTAGCAGACGCTCTTATCCAGAGCGACTTACATGGAACTCTGATGCAAGCAGTAAACTTTGATTTTAAAAAACGGTTACAAATACACCTTACGGAACAGCTGGGACTGTGAAGCAACACAAACATAGGCACAGACACATGCATACACACACGATAACATGCGCACTAAACACACACGTACACATAGATTTTGTACTGTAGATATGTGGTGGTGGTGGAGTAGGGGCCTGAGTGCACACAGTGTGTTGTGAAATCTGTGAATGTATTATGTTTTTTTTTTATTGTAGAAACTGCCTTAAATTTTGCTGGACCCCAAGAAGAGTAGCTGCTGCCTTGGCAGGAACTAATGGGGATCCACAATACGTAGAAATACAAATCAAGCACCTATTTAAAATGTGACAAATTGTGGCTGAAAKTCTAAGAAATTTGTCATCAAGATGATCTGTACCTGGTGACATATCGTCACAAAGAGACCGCAGCATCGTTTCAACTTCTTCTTTCTACTTGGTGAAATTGAAAACGTGCGATGCCTCTCACGCATGATAGAAGATGTCATAATGAGAAGAGGCCTGAGACAGTAGTTTGATGGAGACTGGGTCTGATATCCACTGGGATGATGTTGCCAGATGTGTTTCTCATCACACTGACACCCTGTCTATGGAGTGTTATAGCATGGCCCTTGCACCACCATCTCCAGTTGTCTTATGAATTCATCCTAATAGTGCTACTGCTATGCAGCAGTAATAGCCTCCAGTAGCCTCCATGCTCAGTATGATAGCTTGTGCCAAGCGATAAGTATTGSCAGTTTTAACAGCAGGAAGTGGACATTTGCTTCAAGCTGAAATCCAATCTTAATATTATACCTCTCCTCTTGTGTTATGCATGTTTTGCATGACTTGAAATACTTCCCCTTAGAATTGAGAAGTCGAAGCTCTGAATATCTGTTACAATTACTCTTTTTTTGGCAGTTAATGTAGCAAAACCAATTTTAAGAGCCATGAGTAGCAATGATCTTCACTATTATGAAACATGTATGGCTCACCTACCATGGTGAAGTGTACATTTCTCCCGTGTGTGTTTTTATTGTTCATTGTCAATTTCTGAGGTTAGTAAATCATTCAGGCAAAGTTTGAACGTGAATGTTTTCCTGCTACGCCTATAGACTTGAAAAACAATACACCAATTTTGCAATYATAGCAGTAAGATGTGAATATCTATTGGATTGCTTATTGAGTCTAAGATGGAAYTACATTTTCCATATKCTCATGCATACTKATCCAGAGAAAATGTCATTACACTGTCCTTCCATTGGTGAAAACMGACATTTTGAACATGAAACGTGTTAGTCATGCTTCCGGGCAAAGTATTCATCAAGTCAAATATAAATTAAAGTATTCCTTCACAAAGCTCAAATACACCTCTTCGTCTCACTGTAATCTTTCACATMTATCACACCCAACCCACTCCTACCACACACAAATTCAAAATATCTTACCCCTCTCCCCTTCCCATCCTTCACTCAAACATATCAAAGCTGTTAAGAGGCTTTGTTACTCTGAGAGGCCTATCCTCACATCTCTCTAACACTTTCTCCCATAGCCATTCCAGCCAACTGTTGACAATCTTATCAACAAATCATTGCTAAATGTCACCTATCAGTGTCAGAGTAGACAGCCATCGGAGTGTGAGTCTGAGTGACCAGTMACGATGCAATATCTTTTTCTGTGAAAATTCTCTCGGGCGACTCAAACAGGAGAGCCCAAATTAAGACTGAAGGCTGGGTGACTGGTACAAGCGGCTAAGCAGACTCCATTTCCATGGGCAATTGAGCTCTGGTTAAGGCGAGTGGAGCGTCTCCACTGTATTTATCAATAGGCTRGAGGGTCAGCATAATGTATGATTTTTATGCAAATTAACTCACTGATTACCCATACAGAACCGCTCAGCCATTCTCTCTTTACATAATGACAACCAAAAGCTCTGTCAATGGATATAGATTGAGTTTTAATGGTGTTGTAGTTATGCAATAATTCCCTGTCCAYCTTTCCATTTAGGTCACAGTTGAACTATCACAAAGAAAACAATATTAGATATATGATGTGCAAAGACATTTTATAATGGTAAATACATCAGGCTTTCTTTCATCACCAGAAATATCAGATTATGAATGTAATGATAACACATTCTCTGATATGGATTTTTTCTTAGGTGTACCGGCTTTCTTTCCTGGCATCTTACGTGATATACAACCTGCATACAAGGTATGTCGCGATGTGAGTAGACTAATAAACAGAAAGCAATTATTCCATAATGGCCGTTTCTATACGGGAGACTGTATAATGATGTTGGGTTTTGAACCAGGGAGGTACGGGAGCTGAACCCTCCAGAAGTGTCAGACTCTGTCCTGCAATTTGCTTCCTGGGGTGTCCGGGATCAACAGCTGGTGAGTAGTGTACTTGATCACGTTGAGTTGATATCCATTACTCATTTTGGTAGTAGATTTATGACTTTTWAAAATATTTTTACCAATGACCTGCCACTGGCATTAAACAAAGCATGTGTGTCCATTTATGCTGATGATTCAACCATTTATGCACCAGCAACCACAGCTAATGAAGTCACTGAAACCCTTAAAGAGTTGCAGTCTGTTTTGGAATGGGTAGCCAGTAACAAACTCCACAAAGCAAGTCCTGTAGGCTCTAGTTTTATCTTATCTTGATTTCTGTCTCGTCATAGCTCATGTGCTGCAAAGAAAGACCTGGTTAAGTTGCAGCTGGCCCYGAACAGAGCCACCGCATGGCTTGCACTCAGAGGGCTAATGTTAATACTATGCATGCTAGTCTCTTTTGGCTAAGAGTTGAGGAAAGACTGACTGCGTCACTTGTTTTTTAAGGAACAATGTGTTTTGAAATGCCTAGTTATTTGCATAGTCAAATTACACACAGCACAGACATACAGGTCCAGCAAAAATTCAAGGAAACGTACAGTATTATACAGAGCCATGAGTGCATTGAACTCCCTTCCATCTTATATAGCGCAAGTGAACAGAGAACCTGGTTTCAAAAAACAAATAAAGCAACATCTCACGGCACTATTCCTCYCCCCATGTGACCTACTTGTTGTGTGTATGTACTGACATGTATGTGTAACTGATAGATGAACACACTACATGTTAATGTTTTTAAACGTATGTAAATTGTAAWGTCTTTTGTCTGTAATGTATTTTTTCATGGTGTCGGACCCCAGTAGCTGTCMCAATTGGCATCGGCTAATTGGGATCCTATTAAATAGTTAAAGCCCAGTGCTGTCAAAAATGTGATTTCCTGTGTTTATATATAGACATTGTTAATGTAGTAAGCTAAACTAAATGTAGTAGACTATTGTAGCTGGAAATGGCAGATTTTTTATGGAATATCTACACAGGCGTACAGAGGCCCATTATCAGCAACCATCACTCATGTGATCCAATGGCACATTGTTAGCTAATCCAAGTCTATCATTTTATAAGGATAATTGATCATTAGAAAACCCTTTTGCAATTATGTTAGCACAGCTGAAAACTGTTGTCCTAATTAAAGAAGCAATAAAAAAACTGGCCTTTAGACTAGTTGAGTATCTGGAGCATCAGCATTTGTGGGTTCAATTACAGGCTTAAAATGGCCAGAAACAAAGACCTTTCTTCTGAAACTCTATTCTTCTATTCAGTCTATTCTTGTTCTGAGAAATTAAGGCTATTCCATGCGAGACATTGCCAAGAAACTGAAGATCTCGTGCAACACTGTGTACTACTCCCTTCACAGAACAGCACAAACTGTCTCTAAACAGAATAGAAAGAGAGTTGGGAGGTCCCGGTGCCCAACTGAGCAAGAGGACAAGTACATTATTGTCTAGTTTGAGAAACAGACACCCTCTCAAGTCCTCAACTGGCAGCTTCATTAAATAGTATCCTCAAAACACCAGTCTCAACGTGAAGAGGCGACTCAGGGATGCTGGCCTTCTAGGCAGAGTTCCTCTGTCCAGTGTCTGTGTTTTTCCCATCTTAATCTTTTATTTTTATTGGCCAGTCTGAGATATGGCTTTTTCTTTGCAACTCTGCCTAGAAGTTCAGCATCCCGGAGTCGCCTCTTCACTGTTGACGTTGAGACTGGTGTTTTGCGGGTACTATTTAATGAAGCTGCTAGTTTCTCAAACTAGACACTCTAATGTACTTGTCRTCTTGCTCAGTTTTGCACCACATAGAACCCTTACATTTTTTTAACCCTTTTCATTTTGTCCCTGTAGGGCAGTGGTTCCCAACCAGGGGTACTTGGAGACTCATGAGACCATAGGCTTACWGGTAAAATGCCCATGAGGTGGCACTTCAGGGGTACTCTGGGCAGAGCAGAATTCAGGTTGGTGGTACAGTAACTGAAAAAGGTTGGGAAACACTGCTGTAGGGGAACTACTTTAAGTTCTACCTAGAACCCTGTCATGAAGTAGCCTTTGGATACAGAGTTCTGTCATTTGTCCCTGTAGGGGAACCCTTTTGAGTTCCATTTAGAGCCCTCTCATGAAGAACCCTCTGGTTCTAGTTAGAATCAATGACAGGTTCTACAGTTATACTTWTAGGATACTTCAGATGTGCTTATGGCACACGCTGTTAAAAATSACCTGTAATTTGACAATAAATTACCGGCTGCATGGCAGTAGAAATACAGTATTTTTACAGTTGTATTAAGGCGTTATTGTTGTAAAATGTTTTTTTTTTACCAATGTGCAGGAGGGGAACYTTTGCATATTTGGGGGCATTGTCTAAAATGTGCCAACCAATTTTATTCAGGAAAGTCAGTTAAGAACAAATTCTTATTTACAATGACGGCCATAGCCCGGTCAAAGCCAGACGACGCTGGGCCAAATGTGCACCGTCCTATGGGACTCCCAATCACAGCCGGATGTGATGCAGCCTGGCTTCGAACCAGGTACTGCAGTGATGCAGTGAACCAGTAGTGGAAGTGTTGTATCAGTTTAAGTGTTGAAGGTTGAGCTCCTCATTCGTCCACTCCCAGTTCTACAATCTTTGTAAGAGCTTGTGAAAATCAAGAGCTGCACTGGTTAATGTCTATTTTCCAGTAACAATGGCAGTTGGCTACTGGGAAGTTCATGTTTGATTTTCAATAACTTAGTGTCAGCTTTCTGCAAGTAGTTATAAAATTCACAGTAACTTACTGTGGCTGATCACTGTCACGCTCACTGACCTGATGGTGTGGAAGGAAGGTCAGTTTGCTGCCAACCAAGAGGTTGAGGCCAAGTGAGGCTGYGTCCCAAGTGTGCTCACAACAAAGAAAGCTTACAGCATTAGTTGACACCTACTAAGCAATCTTGTAATCAGATAAGTAATCAGGTAAGTTCAGTGAAGATACAGTGAGCTACTGGCAACTAATTCACAGCAACTTCCAACCAACTAACTTCCATTAAGTTATTGTGAAATGCACAGTAACCTCTTGAAGCCTGGTTCCAGAGTTGCTTTCCCCAACGGAAGGCACTGTTTGTGTTGTGAGAGAAAAATATAGTTTGGTCATAGCRGCTGGGCTGGCCTTGGGGAATGGTGTGTCTGTGCTAAATCCTGCCCACTTGAACAATCTTCATTGTGCTTCACTCTGGGAGCCAGTGGAGTCTCTAGCTGCTACTACTGCCACCAGATTCAAACACAGCAGACACAGCCGACACACACTGACAAGTGACAAAGCCACAAATGAATGACCAACATTCTCCTGTTCAGGTCAGTGTTGACATTGTTACCTTTATAATCAAGTTAGCCTGCTAACCTTCATTAGGCTCTAATCTAAGGATGTARGTAACTGGGCAGGGGCGCAGCCATGGGTGGACCTGGGAGGGCATAGGCCCTCCCACTGGGGAGCCAGGCCCAGCCAATCATCCCCCCCTCCTCAGATGAGGTGAAGAGGCTGGATGTGGAGGTCCTGGTTACACGTGGTCTGCGGTTGTGAGGCCGGTTGGATGTACTGCCAAATTCGATGTTGGAGGGAGCTTACAAATTAACATTAAATTCTCTTGCAACAGCTCTGTTGCATATTCCTGCAGTCAGCATGCCAACTGCTCGCTCCCTCAAAATTTGAGACATCTATGGCATTGTGGCGTGACCAAACTGCACATTGTAGTGGCCATTCATTGTCCCCAGCACAAGGTTCACCTGCGTAATGATCATGCTGTTTAATCAGCTTCTTTGTATGCCACACTTGTCAGGTGGATGGATTATATTGGCAAATGAGAAATGTTCACTAATAAGGATGAGAAATCATCTTTTTGTGCGTATAGAAAATGTGTGGGATCTTTTTATTTCAGCTCATTAAAAATATTTTTGTTCAGTATAGCTACATATGTCGGATCTTAATTTGACACTTTTCGTCGCAGGAGGGAAATAATCCTGTAGCTGGAGGATTTTAACATCTGAATAAATATTTGGAATCGCCTCCAGGTGGCAGCTGGAAGTGGTGTTTGTATACAATGTACAGTCGTGGCCAAAAGTTTTGAGAATGACACAAATATTAATTTTCAAAGTCTGCTGCCTCAGTTTGTATGATGGCAATTTGCATATACTCCAGAATGTTATGAAGAGTGATCAGATGAATTGCAATGTCCCTCTTTGCCATACACATTAACTGAATCCCCCAAAAACATTTCCACTGCATTTCAGCCCTGCCACAAAAGGGCCAGCTGACATCATGTCAGTGATTCTCTCGTTAACACGGGTGTGAGTGTTGACGAGGACAAGGCTGGAGATCACTCTGTCATGCTGATTGAGTTCGAATAACAGACTGGAAGCTTCAAAAGGAGGGTGGTGCTTGGAATCATTGTTCTTCCTCTGTCAACCATGGTTAMCTGCAAGGAAACACGTGCCGTSATCATTGCTTTGCACAAAAAGGGCTTCACAGGCAAGGATATTGCTGCCAGTAAGATTGCACCTAAATCAACCATTTATCGGATCATCAAGAACTTCAAGGAGAGCGGTTCAATTGTTGTGAAGAAGGCTTCAGGGCGCCCAAGAAAGTCCAGCAAGCGCCAGGACCGTCTCCTAAAGTTGATTCAGCTTCGGGATCGGGGCACCACCAGTACAGAGCTTGCTCAGGAATGACAGCAGGCAGCTGCGAGTGCATCTGGCACGGCCCATAGTGAGGCGAAGACTTTTGGAGGATGGCCTGGTGTCAAGAAGGGCAGCAAAGAAGCCACTTCTCTCCAGGAAAACATCAGGGCAAATTTATATTCTGCAAAAGGTACAGGGATTGGACTGCTGGGACTGGGGTAAAGTCATTTTCTCTGATGAATCCCCTTTCCGATTGTTTGGGCCATCCGGAAAAAAGCTTGTCCGGAGAAGACAAGGTGAGCGCTACCATCAGTCCTGTGTCATGCCAACAGTAAAGCATCCTGAGACCATTCATGTGTGGGGTTCTTCTCAGCCAATGGAGTGGGCTCACTCACAATTTTGCCTAAGAACACAGCCATGAATAAAGAATGGTACCAACACATCCTCCGAGAGCAACTTCTCCCAAACCATCCAGGAACAGTTTGGTGACGAACAATGCCTTTTCCAGCATGATGGCGCACCTTGCCATGAAGTAAAAGTGATAACAAAGTGGCTCGGGGAACAAAATATCGATATTTGGGTCCATGGCCAGGAAACTCCCCAGACCGTAATCCCATTGAGAACTTGTGCGTCAATCCTGCAAGAGGCGGGTGGACAAACAAAACCCCACAAATTCTGACAAACTCCAAGCATTGATTACGCAAGAATCAGTCAGGATGTGCCCAGAAGTTAATTGACAGCATGCCAGGGCGGATTGCAGAGGTCTTGAAAAAGAAGGGTCAACACTGCAAATATTGACTCTTTGCATCAACTTCATGTAATTATCAATAAAAGCCTTTGACTCTTATGAAATGCTTGTAATTATACTTCAGTGTTCCATAGTAACATCTGACAAAAATATCTAAAGACACTGAGGCAGCAGACAAAGTAATATGTGTCATTTTCAAAACTTTTGGCACGACTGTACACTGTATCTACATTGTACCTTATATGTAGGCTAAATGCAGGCTACAGCGTGTCGTGTGATTTCTTATGTAGATTATAATAAACAACATATTTGTAGTGGGTAGATGTTTTCCTTAGCGGAACTCTTTTTTTTTCTTCAATCAATTGTTTTATATGTGAAAGGCAAGCAATATAGGCAGAATAATTTAGTGGTGTCCTCAGTGGTCCAGTGGTTACAGCCACTGACCCTGGCACACTACAGTATGCCATGGTCAGCATGGGTTCAAATCTGGCCACTGTCATAGTTTTTGTACCATACAGGGATATACGGTATTACCAAATGTGCACACAAGGGGCGCTTTTAAAAAAATGTATAAATGCACAAAACAATTTAGGCAACAGGTATCTTGATACAGTAGGTCTTTGCTGATCTTTGCTGATCTTGACATCTAGCCACTTAGCTAGCAAGTTAGCAAGCCAAATGCATAGCTGGAGCCCAAATATGTCTTAGATTTCTTAAAGTTCTACTTATAGTTATAAGCAGTGGCGTAGCCACCCCCCCCCCCCCCCAGCCCTTACCTTATTTTTTTTAAATAATATAAGCTGTATAAACGGTATATCACCCAAGTCTAACACTGTCCTTGGACTCATGGATGAACGTCTATTTTTTTATGCATTAATTCCTCGTGGTTACAGTGTTAAAACAGAAAAAAATAAGGTTCACAGTTTAGGCATTAATTCCCAGTGSTTAAAGGAAAATTCCACCAAAAAACTATATTTTAGTACTTGTTTCAGTAGTCCATTGTTGACACAGTCCCAAAATGCATCATATGGGGTTGAGTTCTGTATTTTCAAAGTTACATATCTTAACTTGATTGCTGACAAGCAGAACATTTTGGGATATGTCAACAACGGACTAATGAAACAAATACCAAAAGATAGTTTTCGAAATGTGTAACTAAATCAAGTCATCAGGGATGAGTTATTTGTACCACAAGGGCATGGGCCAGAATTTAACCCGAAACAGCACGGTAAGCCTATATGTGGATGGCTATTTTTCAGGGATTCACAAGGCTCATTTGAATTTCCTGATGAAGTAGCAAAATTCTCCAACAAAAGAGTGGTCAAGTGAAGGTCCAACATCTGTACATAATCTAAAATTCATGAACCTCACAAGATGCCCTAATGCTTTGTTTCAACTATTTGCTAGCTAGCTAAAACATAGATTTACACATTGTTAACATGACAGTATATAGCTATGGTTTGTTGATGAAACCTAGCCAGCTAGCTAGGTGGTTGGCCGAATTTTTGCCTCATGATCACCTCAGACAATGCATCCAGCTATAAAATTCAGTACAGTAACTTCACATGACCATGCATTTCTCAGGGATCTGGTTGAGTATGATTTTYCGGGAACCTGAAGCTGTACATATTGTGGTTTTACAACACTTAAAGAGAAATAAGAAATGCTATGATTTTTTTTTGGGGGGGGGGTCCGGTAGTGATGGGTGGGTCGCGAACGAGCCGGCTCTTGTAGGCGAACATTGGGAGCCGGCTCGCACATCAGAAGAGCCGAATCTAAATATAAATGTTTTTAAAAATTACGATATGAATAATCAAAAGATTTAAATGAATAGAATTAACTAATTCAAAGAAAGAAAAAATATGAGTATTGGCTTAAATGCTCAAGCGCAAACACAKATTTGTTCTGTCTGCTCAGACTAACAGCCTCACCTGTTGTTCCTTTCAATCAAACACGCAGTGTCAACCAATGAACAAAGATGCATGAGGGAGGGCCGAGCCAACTCACCCAGTCACACACTTAGRAGCCGAGGAGAGAGAGGYAGGGYCAGCTGTGAAAACAGCTGGAAKATGAGTTGGAAGCACAATAGCATTTGGATGCATTTTAATAATGTAGACAATGTTAGAGCACATTGTAGAATTTGCCAAAACAACATATAAAGCCTGGTCTATTCACAACCTACACCGGCATATGCGAACTGTGCACCCAACTGTGAAGCTAGCTGTAGCGGAGCTTCGAGAAACTAGCGGGCTTGCTAGTGATAGTGGTGGAGCCAGCACCACTATCCACATGTGGAGATGTATCCACTCAGTCAAGTAGGCCTACTCTGCGACCCACGACAACGCAATCTTCTATGGACCAGTTTATGCCAAAGTCTGTCTGTAGCAAAACAAGGTCAAATTGATATTGCATTGGCTAAAATGATTGCCACTGATTTCCAGCCATTTTCGATCGTGGAGGACAGAGGTTTTAGAAATTATAGCAATAGTTTAAATCCAATGTACACAATTCCAAGCAGGAAAACTCTATCAAAATCACTTATTCCACAACTGTACGAGAGCACAGTCTTCAGTGCGGGAAWGAGTCCAAAAAGCTACTGGAGTTTGCCTTACCACTGACTGCTGGATATCATGGGTAACCACTTCTTACATGTCAGTTATATGTCACTTCATTGAAGCTTTTTCGATGTCTAGCTGTCTTCTGGACTGCTTTGAGTTCAGCGACAGACACACCTCAGAACTTAGCAGAGGAACTGTTGAGTGGCCAGAGAATGGCAAGTAAAATGGAAAATTGTTAATGWTGTGTTAGCGACAATGCAGCTAGCATAACCAAAGCCATACATTTTAAAATGGACCCATCATCCATAACTTGCCCACACAATCAACCRGATTYTAAGAGATGATCTGAATTTGATGAAGCCCACTGTGGACAAAGTGAAAGCAGCTGTGAAATACTTCCACAGYAGCACAGTAGGTGCTGAAAAACTAAAGAAATACACAACGCCAGATGGGGATGCCTGAGCAGAGGCCTAAACAAGACTGCACTACAAGGTGGAATTCAACATTGTATATGTTGAAGCGGTTTCTTAAGTCAAAGGATGCCATCATCTRTACCCTGGCCATTGTCAATGCGCCTGTTGATGCTCTGACCCAAGAGGAACGGGAGGTGGTGTATAGAGTCCTGGAACCCTTTGAGCAGGTCACTGGAGATCAGTGGAGAGAGGTACAGTAAGTAGTTATTACTACATCATTATTTAATCCAGTATTATATATGTATATGAGCAGTAGATGCGAATGTAGTATCAGTAGACAAAACAGGAACCTGAACTAATAAGTTACTGTTCTCTCTTTTCAGCTATGTGACAGCCTCAAAAATTATACTCATGTGTAAGGGTCTGCAGCGACTCACAGCCAGCCGCCAGAGAAAAGCAAACGTAACCAGAGGACATGTGACAGAGTTGATGGACACCCTATGTTCATCAATGGACAGAAAGTTCCACAGAATGGAATATAATCACGTGCTATCAGAAACCGCTGCACTTGACCCCAGGTTTAAGAAGTTAGCCTTCAATGATGCCAGCGATTGATGAGGCTCTTCAAAGAATAACCTCAGCAGAAGGGAGGGACAGCCCCAGCAGTGAGCTGGCTCAGGCACCAGGGCAACAGYAAGAAGAGTGATCAGATGGAGCAGAAGCACCAGCAGTAGTGCCACAAACGTCTGCTGTTTGGATGCTGTTTGAAGAGAGAGCAACTGGGGATGCAGCACGAATGAATCCCTCAGCAGATGCCATAATGGAGGTCCGATCCTATTTGGAGGATCTGCAGATCCTCTGAGCTGGTGGAAGAACAAGGCCTCTGTCTACCCACAGCTTACTAAAGTCATGACAAGGAAACTCTGCATAGTGGCCACATCCGTTCACTCTGAGAGGGTCTTCTCGAAAACGGGACAAATAATTACTGAGAGAAGAAACCTCATCAGCCCCTCGAAAGTGAGCCAGCTTGCATTTCTGAATGCAAAATCTCTCATAAAAGCAAAATATGGTCAGCATTCCTGTGGCGTGATGGTTATAACATGGCGGCAATAAAGAAGAGCGAAAAGAGGGACCAGTTTAATGTTTTAAGTGGGATGCTGCAGTTTTCACATTATTTATTTTTCTTTGATATGGCGCAATATTCTATTATGATTTTCAGATTGTATTCGTTTTGAATTGTTACATTTATATGCACTTTGTTTATATACTTCGTCACATSCATTTTGAATCAAGCATCAAGGACCGGCAGTGAACCCGGAGGSTTGCTGGTATAAAATCCTAGATGCAACTGCCTGCTGTTGTGCCCTTGAGCAAGGCACTTAACCTCTTAGATGGTAGYTCCACTGTCATAGATGGACAAGATTAATATGAGATGAAAGGTGAGTTCCTAACGAGTTCAGGAAGCCAAGCTAGAGCTCTGTGAAACGTTCACAGCGATGGGGGCAGATGTTTTGATCAAGAGACACCTTTAGAAAAGATGCACATTTTAGACATACAAATGTAATTTAGTTTTAAGGAAGGTGAAGTCTTTTTATAATTTGATTATGCTAAATTTAGAACGCACAAGTCATTTCAAGCCTTATTCATACCGTTTTGTTGAATAGGAAATACACCATATAATGTTTCATATTTGTACTGTGTACTTGAGCTGGTGTCCTCAAGTGACTACACCTCAGCAATTGATGACTATTTGTACAAGAAAGGTGAGATTTAAACCTTTGAGTATGCAGCATTACTAGTTCTTGTTTATGGCCCTCATGATGAATAATTAATTTTGGGGATTACATTTTTGATTACTTACATTTTTTRCCTCGGAAACAACAGCTCTCCGAGCGTGGGACACTCTTTTCATCCGTTTTTGGGCAGTGCTATGTCACAGTGGGCAGTGGGTTTCAAAGTGCAAGGACTGTCCAATGCGCGTCCACTTTCAAATGAGAACCCTCCGCCTGGGACCTCTTTCATAACTACTTCACCGACATCATTATGGTGTGTTTATACTTTAGTTTAGAATTACACTTTCATATTAGTACATAATTTGTCATATTAGTAAATTTGGCTATTTCAGCCGTACCTGTTGCTGACAGATGTATCCAATCAAGCACACACCCATGCAATCTCCATAGACAAATATTGACAGTAAATGGCCTTACTGAAGAGCTCAGTGACATTCAATGTGGCACCGTCACAGGATGCCACCATTCCAATAAGTCAGTTTGTAAAATGTCTGCCCTGCTACAGCTGACCCGGTCAACTGTAAGTGCCGTTATTGTGAAGTGGAAACATCTAGGAGCAACAACGGCACAGCCGCAAAGTTGTAGGCCACAAAYCCTACAAAACCTACAACAGAACGGGACCATCGAGTGCTGAAGTGCATACCGTGTAGAAATCGTCTGTCCTCGGTTGCATCATTCACTACCGAGTTCCAAACTGCTTCTGGAAACAATGTCAGCACAAGAACTGTTCGTTGGGAGCTTCATAAAATGGGTTTCCATGGCCGAGCAGCCGAACAACAAGCCTGAGATCACCATGCGCAATGCCAAGCGTCYGCTGGAGTGGWGTAAAGCTCACCGCCATTGGACTCTGGAGCACTGGAAACGCGTTTTCTGGAGTGGTGAATCGAATCACGCTTCACCATCTGGCAGTCCGACGGAAGAATCTGGGTTGGTGAATGCAGGAGAACGCTACCTGCCCAATGCGCCAACTGTAATGTTTGGTGGAGGAGGAATAATGATCTTGGGCTCTTTTTCTGGTTCGGGCTAGCCAACTTAGTTCCAGTGAAGGGAAATCTTAATGCTACAGCATACAATGACGTTCTAATCGATTCTGTGCTTCCAACTTTGTGGAGAAGGCCCTTCCCTGTTTCAGCATGACAACCCCTTCGAACACCTTTGGGATGAATTGGAACACCGWCTGCAAGCCAGGCCTAATCGCCCGACCTCACTAATGATTGAGGCTGAATGGAAGTGAATGGAAGTCCCCGCAGTAATGTTCCAACATCTAGTGGAAAGCCTTCCTAGAAGAAGGCTTTCTGGGGAACCAACTTCAGCAGAGGGGGACCAACTTCATATTAATGCCCATGATTTTGGAATGAGATTATCGATGAGCCGGTGTCCACATACCTTTGGTCATATAGTGTATGTGTGTGAGTTGTACTTACACACACACACACACACACGCGTACACCTACACCACCAATGTTGCTGTCCCAGATATAGAGACATTAAACACTGGACACTTCCTGTTTCTTTCATACCATTTTTCACACTGTGTATTCATATGCTGTATTCTTCACATAGCACAGTCAAATATCTACTACTGTACATTGCATTTTGTTCACCGCCTATAGGGGAGTGTGGGGTAYGTTGAGCATTCTTTACGTTCAGTATCACTCCGTCAAGGGAAATATAGTATTCTTTCTACCAAAGTTATCAACATATACTTCAGGATGTTATGTATCCCTGGAAATAATCAGAACATATGTAATCATTACTGTTTTGAAAACACAGCTTGTCCCAAAAAAGTATCGGGTAAGTTGGGCCTCCTACAAGATAATGCCATTATCTTTATTTCCCAAATAAAATGAAACAATCACTTTTGCCTTTTAATCATTTTAACCATCTTTTAACACAGGCTTAACACCTAACAAACACTTTTTACTTTTTTTATACCTTTAACATAGGCTCTGTTACATCTTATCCCAGCGATTCCACCTTAAATCTACACCCACTGTGACATATAGGAGCCCCCCCCACCCACTGAAAGGGTGTGAAAAGTGTGTGTGTGTGTACCGGGCGCGCCTAGTGAGTCAAATTTCAGTTGGACCTGAATTTAGAGGTTTTGATTGGCCAATGCATGTTGACGTTAGTTTGTCCCATCATCTCTTTCAGACTCCATATTCCTGAACAACATTTGATACCTCAGCTGAGAACTCCATTCCCTAAATGGTCACCAGATGGCGCTGCGATCGGTTCGCTAGTTCTTGCAAAAAGGGGGTTTAATTTGTTAGTGTTATCCAAAAGGCACTTTTGGAAATGACCTCCAAGAAATTCCAAATTTGACAACGGTGACACTCGAATCACCGAGAATTATTAATTATGAACACTTCCTTCCGTTTGAATATTCAAGAACGTTGTTGATTTAGTTAAACTATTTTCTTAGCTTTCCTTCATTGTTTGCTGTAAAGATAGTAAACTAATTACATATACTAACAGGCTAATATTTAATATTTGTTGAACAAGAAACATAATTAGGATTACAGATCAAAGTCTAATTCAAAGTGAGAAATGCAGCATGTCCTCATAGGAGCATGTCCACTCCTGTATCTTAGCATCAGTAGCTAGCTAACAATATATCCCGACAACATTATTGCTCAATATAGTTTTGTTCTCAGCCAGATACAATTTCAGTAATGCTATCTGCTTCGTTAGTTGATGTTGTAACATTAGCCAGGTTCGCAGCAAGACCGTTCTCAGGGCAGGCCTGGTTGTAGCTAGATATGTTTGAGTCACGTAGGGGACAATTGTAGCATTTTAACTAACCCTAAACCTATTCCTAACCTTAACCTAATTCTCCTAACCTGCTACTTAAGTTCTAACCTGTGCTATAAAAATCTACTTCTGCTAGTCAAAACCAGCAAACCTGCCCTGAGAACAGTCTTAGTTTTCCATTCATGCGAAACAGACCCGGGTTAATGTCTCATCCGAGCAACCAAGTTATAGCACAAACTGGCTAGCTAACTTGCTTTACGTTGACAACAAGTTGACAACACCCTCAACATATTTCTTTTGTTCAATTACCTCAGCCACATTCACAACCAAATTCAAGGCAGATTAACTATCAGGCATGACCTCAGATCGGCTACAAACATTCATTTTGTTGCATCAAAATCGACATCTCCACCATAGCTAGCTAGCTTGTTAGCTAATCAAACCAATGCTCAAATTACATACAATAGCATAATGCTAGTTATAGCCATGTATGTTCTTACCTTGATCGTCTGTATTAGTTACTCTGCCCATTACCTAAAATATTGAGTCTCACCCCAAATAATACGTGTCAATGCAATGTCTTTCTGCACTAAGATGGCTGACTGATGTTGCAGCATATTAGCCTGACTGATCCTGACTTTCTGACAATTGTGTAAGTCATAAACAACTTGGCTATTGAAATGCAAGCAGCAGGTGATGAGACCAGTTACAGAAAGCATTACAATACCAAAACATTTTAAAAAACATAAGTGAAATGTTAAGCCAACCTTACCAACATGAATGTAATACAGTCATCAGTACTATTCATATGAACCTACTGGACCTCCTTAGTACAAGAACATGAAACAAAGATGACTTACTCTATTTTAAATGATGTAACGGTGAATGAATCTCAAATTGTTAAATGTGGTAGCTGCAAGCTGTCTGTGTTTGCATCCCTCTCAGTCCAATCAACAGAGACGGCTACACTAGAGGGAGAGGTTATAAGAGAAAAAGGGTGGGGGGAAATAGGTGGAGGTTGAGATCTCCTGGAGAATTACTCTCCTATAGCTCATCAACCAGCTAGTTATTAGAACCGGATGCACTAGATTAGGGTTGGAGAAAATCCACAAGACAGTGACTCTCCAGGACTCTCAGATCATGCTGTATCTTGCGTCGAGTCTGTTGATTCCATTTCGATCTGGTCATCCTCATCGTGATATTTGTCTTCCGTGTCACACTTTTTCCACAGACCCAGCTAACACACCTAATTAAACTAATTGCATTCTGAGGACCAGTCGCCCATCTCTGTGATAAGACTGTCACCATGATCACCTAAAAAAAACTAATAGTGTAACAATTACTTTGTTTGTGATCGTTTCCCAATGTAAATCAAGGTTCAAAATAATTTTTGTGCTTTCGGTCCATTTGCAGGACAGAATTCATTTATAATTATTAAATGTTTTTTGGGGATCCTGGATGCTGATTGGACGAGCAGTGTTCCAAGCCGTACTGTATTGACCGTCACGCTATGCATGCTAACAGTTCCATCTGAATTATCAGTATGCCTTCATAATAATATTCATGTTGCTGTCTAAATCATATGTTGTATTTATCTCAACTCGCACATTATTTCCCCTTGTTTCTAGCCTAGCATTTGGTTTGGTAGTGGGGGTTAATATACACCTCGCTGTCTGCCTGTCTGACCTCATCTRTGTACCATACATAAAGATTGAACAGTGCCTAGACGAGATTAACTTTCTCTAAGCCATGCAAAAATCACACATCGTCATTATCATGGATATATCCAAGCACAGTGCCGTCAGAAAATATTCATWCCCCTTGACTTATTCCCCAGCACAAGGTGCACCTGCGTAATGATCATGCTGTTTAAATCACCTTCTTGATATGCCTCACCTGTTAGGTGGATGGATTGTCTTGGCAAAAGAGAAATATTCGCTAACAGGGATGTAAACAAATTTGTGCTCAAAATCTGAGAGAAAGAAGTATCTTGGTGCGTATGGAACATTTGTGGGATATTTTATTTCAGTTCATGAAACATGGTACTAACGCTTTATATGTTTACATTTTGTATGTATGTGTCCTGGAGGACATGCAGTGTGCACCCAATGGTGCGTTTGGCTGCACGTATCACCCTCTGAAACACCTTGTGGTCCGCTGCGGTGGAGTTGCATACCAGGCCGTGATGCCGCTCGACAGTATGCTRTTGATGGTGCTCCTGTAGAACACTGAGGGCCCTCAGGGACAGGGCAGATTTATTTATCATCCTGATGTTTAAGAGTRGCAGTAGTGCCTTCTTCACCAGTGTCCGTGTGGTTTGACTATTTCAGCTTCTCTGAGATGTGTACGCCGAAGAATTTGAAGTTATTGACTGGCTCTACAGAGGCCCTGCTGAGGAAGCACCCTTGTGGGGCTCCTGTGTTGAGAATCAGTGTCGGAAGTAATGTTACCTACCTTCACCACCTGGGAGCATCCCGTCAGGAAGTCCAGGACCCAGTTGCAAATGGAGGAGTTCAGAACCAGGGCCGTGAACTTTACAATGTGCTTATAGGGCACTATGGTACTGATGGCAGAGCTGTAGTCCAAACATCATCCTCACGTATGCATTCCTTTTGTCTAGGTTGGTAAGGGCAATGCAATGGAGATTGCGTCGTCCGTGGATATGTCAGGGAGGTAGGTGAACTGCAGAGGGTTAAGTGTGTTGGGGAGGGAGGAGGTGATATGGTCTTTGACTAGACTCTCTAAGCACTTCATGATGACGGAAGTGAGTGCTACTGGTCGGTATTCATTCAGTACAGATACTTTCCCTTTCTTGGGCACAGGGATGATAGTGGACATCTTGAAGCAGGCAGGTACAGCGGCCTGAGTTAGAGATGTAAAATGTCAGAACACAACAGCCAGCTGGTCTGCACAAGCTCTGAGGGAATGACTATTGATGCCATCTGGGCCGGTAGCCTTGCGAGGGTTTAGGTTTGAATTACTAACATACATCCTCAGTGGAGACTGCGAATGTAGTCCACGTTGACTTATCAGAATCTGGTGACTGAATCGGCGTATTCATTTATCTCCAGAGGCGACCCGGAATATATTCCGAATATATTCAGTTTCTGACTTATCAGATTTATGTCATTGAACTTTACTTTTCACACTGTAAATCAAATGTTATTTGTCACATGCACCAAATAAAACATGTGTAGACCTTACAGTGAAACGCATACTTACAAGTCCCTAGCCCACAATGCAGTTAAGAAGAATACCTAGAAAAATAAGAAATAAAAGTAACAAATAATTAAAGAGCAGCAGTAAAATAACAGAATCTGGTGACTGAATCGGCGTATTCATTTATCTCCAGAGGCGACCCGGAATATATTCCAGTCCACGATCAAAACAGTCTTGAGCATGAAGTCTTATTGGTCGGTTCAACGTTGTACAAACCTCACCACCAGAACTTCCTTCTTGAGTCTTTGTAGGTTATTTTATTTAACCTTTATATAACTAGACAAGTCAGGAAGAAAAAAATATTTTTTACAATGACAGCCTACCCCGATCAAACCCTAACGACTCTGGGCCAATTGTGCGCCGCCCTATGGGACTCCCAATAACGGCCAGTTGTGATACAGCCTTGGATCGAACCAGGGTCTGTAGTGACACCTCTAGCACTGAGATGCAGTGCCTTAGACCGCTGCACCACTTGGGAGAAGCAAGATGGAGTCATGGTCGGATTTGTCAAAAGCAGGACGGGAGAAGACCTTATATTCATATTGAAAAGGTGTTTGTTTAGCAGTTGTCAAGAGTAGAATTTCCGCGAGTTAGACAGTCTGTGTTAATAATTCGGAAGCACGGTCCTCAAATGACTTTTAAAGACCCCGGCAGCAATGAACGCTGCTTCCGGAAATGTGGTCTCCAGTTTGTTCAYMGTKRAATGAAGAGCTTTGAGAGCATTTTTGGTGTCGGCTTTGGGCAACACCAAAAATGGCGGCTACTGTGTGCCATGTTATCTGATGGGACCAGCTACAATTTAGCGTTTTGTCACAAGCAAGTAAATTGATGATTTTAATTAGTCGATATGCATTTTGAGCTGGAGAAACTGTTTAAATGTAAATGGTTGCTTATGTTTGCAAGTATGGCTCCAATATATTTTATTCTGTGTTTTYCCAACCAAATACGTTGCTTTGACTCTCATTTTCAATCACATCTATGTAACGTTATTATGTAGAAATCATTCAGACCCCCTTTGCTCAAATGTGAATGTTTGAAGGTTTATTTTTMACATGAGAGAAAGTGTAAACAAAAGCTGTAAAAGGAACCAATTATCAGGACAAAAAAAAGAAACGGTACAATTAATCAAGCCATTGCTCTATGTTGTTTTGTGAAATTGTTTTGTGAAATTCAATCCACCGAAAGAGTAAACATGGTGTTGCGGATATTCTGAAGTAAATCCCCAGTTCACTATCAAACTCACTATCACAGTGCAAAAAGTGCCCCTCCAAAATAGCTGCCAAGTCACCTGATGGGTCATGTGGTCACCATCTGACCATATTAAGATGGCRGCCATACCAGTGGAGGCTGCTGAGGGGAGGATGGCTCTTAATAATGGCTGGAATGATTCTATTCAATTTACTCCATTCCAGCCATTATGAGCCYWTCTCCCCTCAGCAGCCTCCACTACGCCATACCCACACCAAACAATGAACTGAACAGCAGCCATCTGAGGACCAGTAGTGTGTGTCATTGACCTTGATTTGTTTTATAGTTTCTGACTTNGGACCAGTAGTGTGTGTCATTGACCTTGATTTGTTTTATAGTTTCTGACTTATCAGATTTATGTCATTGAACTTTACTTTTCACACTGTAAATCAAATGTTATTTGTCACATGCACCAAATAAAACATTTGTAGACCTTACAGTGAAACGCATACTTACAAGTCCCTAGCCCACAATGCAGTTAAGAAGAATACCTAAAAAAATAAGAAATAAAAGTAACAAATAATTAAAGAGCAGCAGTAAAATAACAGTGAGGCTATATACATAAGTAGCGGTACAGAGACAATGTGCGTGGCACTGGTTAGTCAAGGTAATACAGTTGAAGTCGGAAGTTTACATACACTTAGGTTGGAGTCATTAAAAATTGTTTTTCAACCACTCCACAAATTTCTTGTTAACAAACTATAGTTTTGGCAAGTTGTTTAGGACAGCTACTGTGCATGTGTGCATGACACAAGTATTTTTTCCAACAATTGTTTACAGACAGATTATTTCACTTATAATGAATTGTATCACAATTCCAGTGGGTCAGAAGTTTACATACATTAAGTTGACTGTGCCTTTAAACAGCTTGGAAAATTCCAGAAAATGATGTCATGGCTTTAGAAGCTTCTGATAGGCTAATTGACATCATTTGAGTCAATTGGAGGTGTACCTGTAGATGTATTTCAAGGCCTACCTTCAAACTCAGTGCCTCTTTGCTTGATATCATGGGAAAGATCAAAAGAAATCAGCCAAGACCTCAGACCTGAAATTGTAGACCTCCACAAGTCTGGTTCATCCTTGTGAGCAATTTCCAAATGCCTGACGGTACCACATTCATCTGTACAAACAATAGTACACAAGTATAAAACACCATGGGACCACGCAACCGTCATACCGCTCAGGAAGGAGAGGCGTTCTGTCTCCTAAAGACGAACGTACTTTGGTGCTAAAAGTGCAAATCAATCCCAGAACATCAGCAAAGGACCTTGTGAAGATGCTGGAGGAAACAGGTTTCAAACGTATCTATATCCACAGTAAAACGAGTCCTATATCGACATAACCTGAAAGGCCGCTCAGCAAGGAAGAAGCCACTGCTCCAAAACTGCGATAAAAAAAGCCAGACAACGGTTTGCAACTGCACATGGGGACAAAGAAAGTACTTTTTGGAGAAATGTCCTCTGGTCTGATAAATCAAAAATAGAACTGTTTGGCCATAATGACCATCGTTATGTTTGTAGGGAAAAGGCGGATGCTTGCAAGCCGAAGAACACCATCCCAACCGTGAAGCACGGGAGTGGCAGCATCATGTTGTGGGGATGCTTTGCTGCAGGTGGGACTGGTGCACTTCACAAAATACATGGCATCATGAGGAAGGGAAATTATGTGGATATATTGAAGCAACATTTCCAGACATCAGTCAGGAATTTAAAGCCTGGTCGCAAGTGGGTCTTCCAAAAGGACAATGACCCCAAGCATACTTCCAAAGTTGAGGCAAAATGGCTTAAGGACAACAAAGTCAAGTTATTGGAGTGGCCATCACAAAGCCCTGACCTCAATCCTATAGAAAATGTGTGGGCAGAACTGAAAAAGCATGTGCGAGCAAGGAGGCCTACAAACCTGACTCAGTTACACCAGCTCTGTCAGGAGGAATGGGCCAGAATTCACCCAATATATTGTGGGAAGCTTGTGGAAGGCTACCCGAAACGTTTGACCCAAGTTAAACAATTTAAAGGCAATGCTACCAAATACTAATTGAATGATTGTTAACTTCTGACCAACTGGGATTGTGATGAAAGCTGAAATAAATTACTCTACTATTATTCAGACATTTCATATTCTTAWAATAAAGTGGTGATTCTAACTGACCGAAMACAGGGAATTTTTATTAGGATTAAATGTCAGGAATTATGAAAAACTGAGTTTAAATGTATTTGGCTCAGYCGTAWGTAAACTTCCGACTTCAACTGTACATTGTTTATCTWATGCTACWCKAAYYWWYMWAAKKWWKKWTTTTCTAAACTAATCCAATCTGTAAGTGGTTGGATTTACTGTATAGCAACCGTTGTGTGAGAGTTGTTCCATTTTACATTGTGTACYTAGTTTCCATGAACTGTATTTTCTTCCCTACTATGGCAGGCATTCTAAATGCAAGCTGTGGGTGATGTAACATTTCTGGATATCTTCCTTTAAGTTGGATCCAACAGAGATTGGAAATCACATTTCAAACCACCATAAAGTGWCACATTCAGAAATATTCAAATAAGGCTTTCACCCTTATAACTCAAAGTAACCCAAAAGAGAAATGTACTCGGCTGGAGTGATGGTTAATGAAAAAACAATACACACAAGTATAAAATGGCACGGGAGTCAATTAAAAGAGACACTGAAAACAGTCAAGTGGCTATTGGAGTTACACTGCCTTCAGAAAGAATTCATACTCGTTGACTTACTCCACATTTTGTTACAGCTTGAATTTAAAATGTATTAAATTGTTCTCACCCATCTACATAAAATTCCCGATAAAGAAAAAGTGAAAATACTTTAGAAACTTTTGCTAATTTATTGAAAATAAAATACAGAAATCTAATTTACATAAGTATTCACAACCCGGATTCAATACTTTGTAGAACCACCTTTGGCAGCGATCACAGCTGAGCTTTCCARTCCTGGATTGTGCAACATTTGCCCATTATTCTGTAAAAAAWTCAAGGTCTATCAAGTTGGTCGTTGCTAGACAACCATTTTCCAGTTTTGCCATAGAATTTCAAGTTGATTCTTGGCCACTCCGGAACATTCATTGTATTCTTGGTAAGCAACTCCCGTGAAGATTTGGCCTTGTGTTTTAGGTTATTGTCCTGATGAAATGTGAATTAATCTCCTAGTATCTGGTAGAAAGCAGACTCAACTAGGTTTACCTCTAGGATTTTGCCTGTGCTTAGCTCCATTTGGTTTCTTTTTTATCCTGAAAAACTCCCCAATCCTTAACAATTACAAGCATACCAGCCCCCATTATACTGCAGCCCCCATTATACTAGAAAATATGACAGTGGTACTATGGTGTATTCACTAATGTATTGGATTTGCCCCAAACATAACTCTTTGTATTTATAACAAAAATGTAATTGCTTTGCCACACTCTTCGCAGTATTACTTTAGTGCCTTTTTGCAAACAGGATGCATGTTTTGGAATGTTTTTTTCTGTACAACCTTCCTTTTCATTCTGTCAATTTGGTTAGTATTGTAGAGTAACTACAATGTTGTTGATCCATCCTCACTTTTCTCCTATCACTGCCATTAAACTCTAAATGTTTTAAAGTCCCCATTGGACTCCCTGAGTGGTTTCCTTCCTCTCCAGCAACTGAGTTAGGAAGGACGCCTGTATCTTTGTAGTGACTGGGTGTATTGATACACCATCCCAAGAGTAATTAATAACTTCAACACGCTAATAGGGATTTTCAATGTAATTTATTTTTACCCATCTACCAATAGGTGCCCTTTTTAGCAAGGCATTGGAAAACCTCCCTGGTCTTTGTGGAWGAATCTGTTTGAAATRCACTGCTCGACTTTGGGACCTTACAGATAATTACGGACGTGCTACCTTGTCCCAGACCTGCTGTTTTCAACTCTCTAGAGACAGCAGGAGCGGTAGAGATACTCTGAATGATCGGCTATGAAAAGCCAATTGACATTTACTCCTGAGGTGCTGACCTGCTGCACCCTCTACAATCACTGTGATTATTATCATTTGACCATGCTGGTCATTTATGAACATTTGAACATCTTGGCCATGTTCTGTTATAATCTCCACCCGGCACAGCCAGAAGAGGACTGGCCACCCATCAGAGCCGGGTCCCTCTAGGTTTCTTCCTAGGTTCTGGCCTTTCTAGGGAATTTTTTCTAGCCACCGTGCTTCTACACCTGTATTGCTTGCTATTTGGGGTTTTAGGCTGGGTTTCTGTACAGCACTTTGTGACATCAGCTGATGATGTAAGAAGGGTTTAATAAATACATTTGATTATATTTGATTTTGTGTGGGGTACAGAGATGAGGTAGTTCAAAAAATGAAAATGCTAATTATTATTATTACTTTAGCAAATTTTTACTCCTGAACTTATTTAGGCTTGCCATAATTGAATAATTTTTGACTCAATACGTTTCAGCTTTTCATTTTTAATTAATTTGTAAGCATTTCGAAAGACACAATACCACTTTGACATTAGGGTATTGTGTGTAGGCCAGTGACAAAACAAATCTGCATGTAATCCTTTTTAAATGCAGGCTGTAACAACAAAATGTGGAAAATGTCAAGGGGRGTGAATACTTTCTGAAGGTACATTTAAGTAAAACTCTGCGAGTTGGATATTTACTCCATTTAGTGTAGTTTTAACTCCAAAAATAACACCATGACCAGAGTAGGTAACACCAAATGGTGATGGGACATTTAAACCTCAAAAGTGTTCAATTTGACTACATAAGAGTTGACTTAACTCTTGCGATTTGACTGTGTAGATAAGTAATTAACCGTTTGATAACATCTTTATCTACTTTCTGCAGTATTTATACCTGGCCAACCATGTAATCAGTTATCTAGAAAAGCCGTGCAGCGGTGTGTTATACACAAACGCCTCCACACAAAGGTGTTTTAGTGATAATGATGAGCAATGCTCTTATTACGAATCAGGAACCTAAACGAAATGTAGGTGCCTGTAGTAGATTTGATATCTGCCTATTAGTGAACCATCTGTCTTCCTCATCAGGTGTGTGTCTTTGAAAATAACATTTACTACCAGAAGGATGTCAAAAGAAGCTCTTGGAGACTGACGTCCTCGGTACAAGAAGGAGTGGTCTTTAATGGGATCGCTGATTGGTTATATGAAGGTAAGACGGCCACTGTTCCTGATAATTATGGTCAACAATGGTTAATGTCCATAAATAAATAAAATATTATAATCACATTACAGATACTTTTGAAAAACTAGAATACTTTAAATTCAGAAATGTTTGAAGAAATATAAAATAACAAAATCGGACACCTCGATTTTCTCAATGACATTCAAATCAGCATTGAAAAATGCCGCAAGTTTAAGTTTGTTCACGCTGAGTGAGTCTAACCACAAGTCAGAGACAACTATGATGACACACCAATGTGTTTGATGGATCGCGGGAAAGAGCAGGAATTGGCTTTTGCAGGCTACAGTCCAAGCTGTTTCTTCTAACGGTGCGACTGCTGTCGGCATCCAAAGATTATCCAAGCATCGTCTACGGCGATTTGGTGTTGTGCCGAAAATCTCCCCCCTGCCAGAATCCCCCCCCCCCCTTCGCGTGAAAGCGTACGCATTCAATTATTCATTGCTACGACTTGGTTCCTAGTTGAGATTTCACAAGGTCATTTGCCGTTGTTCTGGGATTGATTTGCACTTTTCGCACCAAGGTACGTTCATCTCCAGGAGACAGAACGCATCTCCTTCCTGAGCGGTATGACAGCTGCGTGGTTCCATGGTGTTTATACTTGCGTACTATTGTTTGTACAGATGAACGTGGTACCTTCAGGCGTTTGGCTATTGCTCCCAAGGATGAACTAGACTTGGTCTAGTTCTGGGTCTTGGCTGATTTCTTTTGATTTTCCATGATGTCAAGCAAAGAGGCACTGAGTCTGAACGTAGGCCTTAAGTACATCCACAGGTACCCCTCCAATTGACTCAAATTCTGTCAATTTGCTTTAGAAGCTTCTAAAGCCATGACATTTTCTGGAATTTTCCAAGCTGTTTCAAAGCACAGTCCAACTTAGTGTATGTAAACTTCGGACCCACTGGAATTGTTATACAGTGAATTATAAGTGAAATAATCTGTCTGTAAACAATTGTTGGAAAAATGACTTGTCATGCACAAGTAGATGTCCTAACCGACTTGCCAAAACTATAGTTTGTTAAAAAAGAAATTTGTTGAGTGGTTGAAAACACCACGTTTTAATGACTACCTAAGTGTATGTAAACTTCTGACTTCAACTGTACCATGAATTATTCATTTCAGTTGCCTATCCTGATGTGAAGTTTGTTCATTAGAAAGTATTTGACTCTAGCCACAAAATTAAGGGAAATTAGAAGGGTGGGGCGTTTTCAGCAGGCAATTTTCTTGTCTGCCAAACCCCCCCCCCCCCCCTTTTAATTTCCTTAATTTTTGTGGTTAGAGTCAAATACATTCCGTGGCACACACTAGTGGTCAACATGAGCTATCAAAATGATTCTTTAGTGCGCCAGGCCTGCAATAGATATCGTTCAATTGGTAACATACATTTGTCTTCTTCTAATGCCTCTTAAGGGGAAAGTAATCAGATTACCTTACTGAGTTTGGGTGATCCAAAAGTTTACAATTGGTTGCAATTGGACAGGTAACTACAGATTTTATTTAGAAAGTAACCTTCCCAACCCTGGTTTTATGTTCGTTCATTATGGGAAGTACATTGTTATTACSATAGGTAACTTAAAACCAATTACAATGACCACCCCCAAAATTTCCAGCTATTTTTACATATTTTATTGAATTGGCCAATGGAGAGTGAAAATGCTGATAATTATGTCGTCTCCCACATTATTTCTGCCTTCCTGGCACTCCTACWGCATAATGGTTCAGCCTCTCAGATTCATTCTACTCAACACACTTTGTACATGCKGACAGAATTGAGCAGTACACATGCACATCATTATTTCTGGAGGAATAAAAAAGTGGAAAGAGAAAAGGATCTAAAAAAAGGCTGATCATTCAAAATAAAAAGAGCGTCCTTGCATTTTTTTWAAATTCTAAATACCTGCCAAACGTACAGTGCTGTGAATGTATTTTGASATGCTTCTCAGCTCAGTGGCTTCATGATTTGTTGTTTACAGTTTTAATTATATAAATTGATTTAAATAAATCAAATCAAAGTTTGTCACGTGCGCCGAATACAGCAGGTGTAGACCTTAGTGAAATGCTTACTTACAGGCTCTAAACAATAGTGSAAAAAAGGTATTAGGTGAACAATAGGTAAGTAAAGAAATAAAACAACAGTAAAAAGACAGGCTGTATACAGTAGCGAGGCTATAAAAGTAGCGAGGKTACATACAGACACCGGTTAGTCAGGCTGATTGAGGTAGTATGTACATGTAGATATGGTTAAAGTGYCTATGCATATATGATGAACAGAGAGTAGCAGTAGCGTAAAAGAGGGGGTGGCGGGTGGTGGGTGGCGGGACACAATGCAGATAGCCCGGTTAGCTAATGTGCGGGAGCACTGGTTGGTCGGCCCAATTGAGGTAGTATGTACATGAATGTATAGTTAAAGTGACTGTGCATATATGATAAATAGAGAGTAGCAGCAGCGTAAAGAAGAGGGGTGGGGTTTGGGGGGGGGGGGGCACACAATGCAAATAGTCCGGGTAGCCATTTGATTACCTGTTCAGAAGTCTTATGGCTTGGGGGTAAAAACTGTTGAGAAGCCTTTTTGTCCTAGACTTGGCACTCCGGTACCGCTTGCCATGCGGTAGTAGAGAGAACAGAGTATTTTTAGGGTGACTGGGGTCTTTGAGTATTTTTAGGTCCTTCCTCTGACACCGCCTGGTGTAGAGGTCCTGGATGGCAGGCAGCTTAGCCCCCGTGATGTACTGGGCCGGACGCACTACCCTCTAGTGCCTTGCAGCCGAGTAATTGCCATACTAGGCAGTGATGCAACCAGTCAGAATACTCGATGTTGCAGCTGTAGAACCTTTTGAGGATCTCAGGACCCATGCCACATCTTTTTTTTTTTACTGAGGGGGAATAGGCTTTGTCGTGCACTCTTCACGACTGTCTTGGTGTGTTTGGACCATGATAGTTTGTTGTTGATGTGGACACCAAAGAACTTGAAGCTCTCAACTACAGCTCCACTACAGCCCTGTTGATGAGAATAGGGGCGTGCTCAGTCCTCCTTTTCCTGTAGTCCAGAATCATCTCCTTAGTTTTGGTTATGTTGAGGGATAGGTCATTATTCTGGCACCACCCGGCCAGGTCTCTGACCTCCTCCCTATAGGCTGTCTCGTCGTTGTCGATGATCAGGCCTACCACTGTTGTGTCGTCTGCAATATTGACAGAGTTAGAGTAAATTTACCACTTGGTATAAACAGGTTAAAAAATAATAATAATAATTTACAGAGGAAATGCTGCACTCTCAAGTGGCTCATTGGTGGTCCCCTGACGGGTCCCGACTGGCCTACCTCACCCTTAACAACACCCTGGTACCCAACATGATCCTGCCTCGCTTCACTGGCTCCCTCTACCCCAAGGGCCAACAGTACCCTTACCCCAAGGTAAGAGTTTAGCCAAAAATACACTTTCAACCCTAGGTAAGAYCTGGGCCAACAGTGCCAGTACCCCAATGTAAGTTAGTCTAATCAGTATTGGGTCTAACAGGGGATACCTAGTCAGTTGCATAACGGAATACATACATACATCAACCGAAATGTTTCTTCCGCATTTAACCCAACTGCTCTGAATCAGACAGGTGGGCCGCCTTAACAGACGTCCACGTCATCGGCGCCCGGGGAGCAGTTGTTGTTGGTTAACTGCCTTMCTCAAGGGCAGAACTGCATTTTTTCCCACCTTGCCAGCTCAGGGAATCGAACCAACAACCTTTCAGTTACTGGCCCAACACTCATAACCACTAGGCTACCTAAATGATCCCTGCATTGTCTTTACTCCAGTGTAGTGTTCAAGCAATACTACCACTTCAAGGATGTAGAGCGTGTAAGGACACAAACAGCTGTCCATAGAGGGTCCTTCTGTTGTACCGAGAAACAGGATGCACACAGCTATTGACACTGACTGTGAAATTCAAATTCTGTTGATGAGAACATCCCCTAGAGCAGCCTTGTACCCAAAGCCCTCTCCTGGCTACAACCAAACTATTTCAGGGGGCATAAAGGAGAAACAGCTTCATATCACAGGTGCAATTAATAATTCATCCTGCACAGGGCTTTTAAGGGTTTAGCTTTTTCATCCTGGTTAGAAAATCTTTTGTTTTATTCATATCGACGCAGGCGGGCTTCCTTTGAAGAGAACGGCAATGGTGGTTGTAGAGATCTGTAGCGTGATGGGCGGGAAATGCTGTGATATGCCATGGTAAGGCAAGGTAATGCTCTCCCATCCTCTGATCTGAAGSGTTGGAGTGGAGCTAACCCTCGGAGAGGCAAGGGAGTGGTGGGGTAGGGGTAGCCGAATGTTCGCCTCGCCCAGACCAAGAATGAGAGTCAGAGGTTTGTAGGAGGTAATKTTATTAATAAACCACATCAAGTTCTGATCGCACGCACGCGACACACACAATGAGAATCTTGCTCATACCCGCAAGAGAGGCAGGCTAARAGAGGGAGTCGACGAAAAAGCTAATGGATTGCCTTCTCCCTTCTTTTTTTCTCAGAATAAGCAGCATACCACCSTGCATACCACTGCTGGCTTTCTTCTGAAGCTAAGCAGTGTTGGTCCTGGTCAGTCCCTGGATGGGAGACCAGATGCTGTGGGAAGTGGTGTTGGAGGGACAGTAGGAGGCACTCTTTCCTCTGGTCTAAAAAGTATCCCAATGGCCCAGAGCAGTGATTGGGGACACTGCCCTGTGTAGGGTGCCGTCTTTCGGATGGGARGTTAAACGGGTGCCCTGACTCTCTGAGGTCATTAAAGATCCCATGGCACTTATTGTAAGAGTAGGGGTTTTAACCCCGGTGTCCTGGCTAAATTCCCAATCTGGGCCTCAAACCATCATGGTCACCTAATAATCCCCAGTTTACAATTGTCTCTTTCATCCCCCTCCTCTCCCCTGTAAATATTCCCCAGGTCGTTGCTGTAAATGAGAATGTGTTCTCAGTCAACTTACCTGGTTAAATAAGAGTTGGTGTACTGTATTTTGCCTGTGATATGCCATTCTACTGCATCTATTCTTGTAGTTCTCATCTCCTCTGTGATCTAATACGAAGCAACCAACCATCACTATAACAGTGCCATCCAGAGACCCGATTATGCCAGAAAAAGGTCATGGTAGAGCAGGGCTATAACGGGTTTGGGATCTGTGGTACGGGACTCATCTAGCCATGTTAGACTAATGAACTGTATGTTTTAAAGGGGAGGACTGAGCTCAGCTGGGAGAAAGCAATAGCCTAGTTACGATGGGCCTCGAGAGCTGCTGCTCAACACAGCTCTTGCGACTGGGCACACCATGTCATTTCAACATGGAAATGTGTTTAAATTTGGTTGAGACGTCGTTCAATGACATTTCAACCTTTGTTCACCCACTCAAAGACAGCCGACAGTAATTTCTTAATTTCGGTACTGAGTTTGAAAACTGTACTTGACTATTAATCAACTACAGTACATTTAAATATCGGAGTGAGGTTGAGAACACATTGATCTGATTTGACCAAAACACACCATGATTTCAACATGCCATTCCATGAAGTGTGATTAGATGTTTAAAAGTAGTTGCCATTTTGTGACGTAAGCTTCTTTTCGTTGAAAGGATAAGAGCCCGAGCTAAGAATAGGAAAACAAAATGTATCAACAAGGACCTTTCTGATGTTGTACACTCTTGAAAAGCAAGATTTTTAGGGTCTATACTAATCTTAGCTGTTGTCATTCCGTGCAACACAACTAGAGCAGTAACTTGGAACAGAATTGTGTAAACCTTTGTCCATGTAAAAACTGTTATGCATATCTTTATTTTATTATTATTCAAGAACAGTTTAAACACATGTATTGCGCCACAAAATAGATGAACAAGCCAAAATATTTTATAAAAAGCCTAAAAATAATAATTTCTTGCACAAGCTTCTTGAAACACAAATTAGATATACAATAAACCAATAAAAAGACACTGTCGGAACGGGCTTTGATGCTTTTAACTTAAGAACTCTTTCATCTCCTTACTTATTGGCCCTCCCACTGCCTCCCTTGCAGGCAGGTTGACATTGCCTGTAGCATTTCTGCCTCTGTAGCCTTTGATTTGCCAAGACTCAGACCTGCTGTAAAGGGGAAAACAAATCCTTTGTCATGATTTGGACTCCACTGCAGGGGCATAAGCATGGGTGGGCCCAATCAGATATATATTTTATGCTCTTGTCAGTGTTCCAAAACGGGACATTATTTGTCTTTTTACCTAAATATGCAAACACCATCAGATTCATAGCAATCTGTGCACTGAGTTAGTCAGATTTGATGAAATATAACAGAACAGATGAATTGGAATGACATTCATTCTCACCATCCAATTGACAGGTGTGGAATATCAAGAAGCTGATTGAACAGCATGATCGTTACACAGGTGCACCTTGTGCTGAGGACAACAAAACTTTAAAATGTGCAGTTTTGTCACAACACAATGCCACAGATTTCTCAAGTTTTGAGGGAGCGTGAAATTGGCATGCTGACTGCAGGAATGCCCACCAGAGCTTTTGCCATAGATTTAAATGTTAATTTCTCTACAAAAGCTGCCTCCAACGTTGTTTTAGAGAATTTGTAACTAACCATCTCGATTCGGTCTTATGTAGCAACATTTGAAATTGTGTTTTTTACATTGGATAAAAGGAGAGACAATGGTACATCATACACTGCAGTTGAGGAAAAATGGGAAAGTAATTCTGCTTCGAAAGTTGAGAAACTTTCAGAAATTGCCCCTTGAATATTTTGGTACACCTACTGGAGAGCTCCTTTGTCTACACATATTCAGCATTGTTCACACCCTCTTAAGCCTTAGTCCCACCATTTTTTTAAGGATTCACATGTGAGGCCATGTGCTAAAAACAGAGTGAGTAGTGTACCAGATTACTGTCTCTGGTAAACACACACACACACACTATATCAAATAAAATTTACATGTATTTGTCACATTCACAGGATACAGAAGGTGTAAATGGTACAGTGAAATGGTTACTTGCATTGTAGCAATATCAAAAACAAAGTGTCCAGAAAAATATTGTATACATTTTTAATAATTATGATGCTTACCCGACACACTTGTCTAAATTGATGGGTCATGTGAAGGAACCGCTATAACCACCCCCCAGCCACATCTAGCTAAGTGGACGGGTCACTATTCTCTAGACATGTAAACATGAAATACAACAGATGGCCGTAATCAACCCCAGACATACCTGGCTCACTTGACGGGTCGTGGAGTCTTTTTTGTTTAGACATGTAGCTAGCTACAAAAATTAACCGGCATAATCCCAATTTATACTGCTACCAATACAGATATTGTCATAACTGTAGAATCTGCAGGTAGCTAAAAAGCTAGGTTCAATGTTAGCTAGCAAAAATTAGGCTATAACTAGCAATGCAAATGGTTTTCTGATTTGAATATTACTACACAGATCATACACGTAACGTTAGCTAGCGAGCTAACATTCACTAGCTAGCTAACAGCACGCTTAATCTTGAAATTTAAACGACTTTCTGACAAAAGTAGAAACGTATAATATCTGAATGTAGCTAGACTCTTACCTGTATACATGGATGAACGCTTCATGACAGAACGGAACCAGTTACAGTAACTCTGTTTTGTTTGTAGCTACATCTTACATGCTGACCAGACCGGACACGTCGTGTGCGCGAGCGTCGCAAAATAAATGTAGAAATCCATGTTATTCAATTATTGCACCCACACTGCTCGCACACGCCAACGAGCGTCTGCGATGCCAAGAGCTAAAATCGAAGTCATTCCTATTTCTGAATCAGATCGCTCTGAAAGTCCTGCCTCTCCCATCTCCTCATTGGTTATACCCACGTGGGTGATTGAAAGACGAACTGTGTTGCCGGTTGTCGTGGTAATACAATGAAAGTTTAAATGCGATCACCATATAAGTTCAAAGATGAAAAAGTCTGGAAGGAGGAGAGATAACTAGAAAAGATTCGGTTGGCCGTTTTGTGTGTGGATTAATTGTCGGAGTAGAGGTCCTTGTGCATTTCAGGTAAAATAACAACTCAATGTTTATATCCCAGGACAAATTAGCTAGCGACAGCAAGCTAGCTAAATAGGACAAATTCATGTTAGCTAGCAAGTGCAAGCTAACTGGCTAAATTGCCATACATGTTTAATGCTTTTCGACCTGTCCCCAAATTAATGTCATTGGTTCAGAGTTTGTTTTGATATTTTAACCTGCGTGTCGTGATCGCGTTTGGTGTAGGGGGACAAAATACATTTATGCACGATAGCGCACGCGCGCTGCCGGTTTGGGTTCCGTGTTATTTGGCCAGCGCCGCTGTGTCAAGTCACTCCGGTTCACACTGATCGTCTTTCTGTACAGCACTTCGAGATATCAGCTGATGTAAGAAGGGCTATATAAATAAATTTGATTTTGATCGTAGCATGTGCAGAAAGTAGCCCATCACTTTTTCCAACTGATCTGTCGATAGAGCCTGCTAAATTTAAGGCATCAATATTGAGAAAAGTAGCAAAACTTTTGTAGTTCGATAGATAAAGTTATGTCTTTCAAAAACAGCGCTGTAGAAAGGACTATCAACACATACCAAGCAGCTCAAGTTATAGACAGAAGCATGCAATATGGCAGACCAATCCAAACTCATCTCTCAGCATGTCCAGCCCATCCATTATCTCAGCCAATCATGGTTAGCGGGAAGGTTCCCGACTTTTTCCATGGCTAAACCAATTAGGCTCATCATTTAACTATTTTATTGGTATTTACAGATGGAATGAAAGTCTACATGTTCCAACCGGCCTCACAACCACGTGTAACCACGCCAGCCCAGGACCTCCACATCCGGCTTCTTCACCAGCGAAATCTGAGGTGTTGGGGGGGGGGGGGTGTAACTCAGTAAAATCACTGAAATTGTTGCTTGTTGCATTTATATTTTTGTACATTAATGATTTAACATTGCTCACCCATTTACACACAATACCCCATAATGACAGAGTGAAAACATGTTCTTAGACATGTTTGCACATTTATTGAAAAACGAAATACAGCTAATTTCCATAAGTATTCACACCCCCGAGTCAATACCTTTTGATGGCAATTACAGCTGTGAGTCTTTTTGGATAAATCTAAAAGCTTTCCACACCTATATTGTACAATATTTGCCCATTCTTTTTAAATTCTTCAAGCTTTGTTAAGTTGACTGTTGGTCATTGCTAGACAGCCATTGAAGAAAAAAATTAGGAGGTAGATCAGTTTTAATTTTGCAGATAGATTATGGCTTCCATCAATGTAATTGTCTGCATCATGTCCAATATTATTATTTTAAATGTATATTATTTAACCTTACCACCCCTCCCCCAATTGGAGTAAACTAGTGGACAACAATACTTAGGCTTCCACTTTCAGCTTATACCTACATACATCTCACTGACAGTGTGTTTTACATTAGTTATCTTCTGTTTGTTTTTAGTCCCAGCCTTCAGCTACTCTCAACCCCTCCCATTTGTCTCTGAAGACATCCCGTTTTGATTTCTAATTGCCATATATTTTTCCATTGTGATGTTTCACAAAGTTCTGAACCTTTCTATTCTCATAGTTTGTGTATATTGTAAATTAAATAAACACCTTTGCTAAGAGTATTCTTATAGTATATTATTGATCGATTGACTATGACTTATCAAATCACACTGCAGTACTATTTTAATTGTCACGATCGTCGTAATGAGCGGACCAAGGCGCAGCGTGATTGAAGTTCCACATCTTTATTACGGTGAAATTTTAAACAAAAAACAATAACGAAACGTGAAAGTAGTGGTGTACATGCACAAACACAAAACAATATCCCACAAACACAGGTGGGAAAAATGGCTACCTAAATATGATCCCCAATTAGAGGCAACGATGACCAGCTGCCTCTAATTGTGAACCATACAAAACACCAACATATAAATATTGAGCTAGAACACCCCCTAGTCACTCCCTGACCTACTACACCATAGAGAACCAAGGGCTCAGAGCAAAAAACCAAGCTATGATGTTGAAGGAATTGTTGAAGGAGTTCCGAGACAGGATTGTGTCGAGGCACAGATCTGGGGAAGGGTGCCAAAACATTTCTGCAGCATTGAAGGTCCCCAAGAACACAGTGGAAGAGGTTTGGAACCACCAAGACTCTTTCTAGAGCTGGCCTCATGGCCAAACTTAGCAATCGGGGGTGAAGGGCCTTGGTCAGAGAGGTGAAAAAGAAACTGATGGTCACTCTGACAGAGCTCCAGAGTTCCTCTGTGGAAATGGGAGAACCTTTCAGAAAGATAACCATGTCTGCAGCACTCCACCAATCAGGCCTTTATGGTGAAGTGGCCAGAAGGAAGCCACTCCTCAGTGAAAGGCACATGACAGCCCGCTTTGACTTTGCCGAAAGGGACCTTTTTATTTATTTTATTCATTTATTTAACTTGGCAAGTCAGTTAAGAACAAATTATTTACAATGACAGCCTATCAAGGCCAAACCTGGACGACGCTGGGCAAATTGTGCGCCGCCCTATGGGACTCCCAATCACGAGCGGATGTGATGCAGCCTGGATGCACCTAAAGGACTCTGACCATGAGAAACAAAATTCCCTGGTATGATGAAACCAAGAATGAACTCTTTGGTCTGAATGCCAAGTGTCAAGTTTGGAGGAAACCTGGCACTATCCCTACGGTGAAGCACGGTAGTGTCAGCATTTTGCTGTAGGGGTGTATTTCAGCGGCAGGGACTGGGAGACTAGTCAGGATCGAGGGAATGATGAACAGATTAAAGTACAGAGATCCTTGGTGAAAACCTGCTCCAGAGCTCTCAGGAACTTAGACTGGGGCGAAGTTTCACCTTCTAACAGGACAACGACCCTAAGCACACAGCAAAGACAATGAAGGAGTGGCAAGGGACAAGTCTCTATATGTCCTTGAGTGACCCAGCCAGAGCCCTGACTTTAACCCGATTTGAACATCTCTGGAAAGACCTGAAATAGCGATGCTCCCCATCCAACCTGACAGAGCTTGAGAGAATCTGCAGAGAAGAATGGTAGAAACTCCCCAAATACAGGTGTGCCAGGCTTGTAACGTTATACCCATGAAGACTCAAGGCTCTAAAAAGTACTGAGTAAAGGGTCTGAATACTTATGTAAATGTGATATCAGTTTATTTATTCAAAAAATGTGTTTTTGCTTTGTCATTATGGGGTATTGTGTGTAGATTGAGAGAAAAAACAACAATTTAATACATTTTAGAAAAGCTGTAATGGAACAAAATGTGGAAAAAGTCAAATGGTCTGAAAACTTTCCAAATGCACTGTGTGTGTGTGTGTGTGTGTGTATATACAGTTGAAGTTGGAAGTTTACATACTTACGTTGGAGTCATTAGATCTCGTTTTTCAACCACTCCTCAAATTTCTTGTTAACAAACTATAGTTTTGGCAAGTCGGTTAGGACATCTACTTTGTGCATGACACAAGTCATTTTTCCAACAATTGTTTACAAACAGATTATTTTACTTATAATTCACTGTATCACAATTCCAGTTGGTCAGAAGTTTACATACACTAAGTTGACTGTGCCTTCAAACGTCTTGGAAAATTCCAGAAAATTATGTCATGCTCTAGAGGCTTCTGATAGGCTAATTGACATAATTTGAGTCAATTGGAGGTGTACCTGTGGATGTATGTCAAGGCCTACGTTAAAACTCAGTGCCTCGTTATTTGACATCATGGGAAAATGAAAAGAAATCAGCCAAGAAAAAGAAAAAATTATACCTTCACAAGTCTGATTCATCCTTGGGAGCAATTTCCAAACGCCTGAATGTACCACGTTCATCTGTACAAACAATAGTACGCAAAGATAAACACCATGGGACCACACAGCCGTCATACCGCTCAGGAAGGAGACGCGTTCGGTCTCCTAGAGATGAACGTACTTTGGTGCGAAAAGTGCATAATCAATCCCAGAACAACAGCAAAGGACCTTGTAAAGATGCTGGAGGAAACAGGTACAAAAGTATCTATATTTAAAATAAAACGAGTCCTATATCGACATAACCTGAAATGACGCTTAGCAAGGAAGAAGCCACTGCTCCAAAACCGCCATAAAAATGCCAAACTACGGTTTGCAACTGCACATGGGGACAAATATCGTACTTTTTGGAGAAATGTCCTCTGGTCTGATGAAACCAAAATAGAACTGTTTGGCCATAATGACCATTGTTTTGTTTGGAGGAAAAAGGGGGAGACTTGCAAGCCACAGAACACCCTCCCAACCGTGAAGCACGGGGTGGCAGCATCATGTTGTGGGGGTGTTTTGCTGCAGGAGGGACTGGTGCAATTCACAAAATAGATGGCATCATGCGGAAGTAAAATTATGGGGATATATTGAAGCAACATCTCAAGACATCAGTCAGGAAGTTAAAGCTTGGTCGCAAATGGGTCTAGCAAATGGACAATGACCCCAAGCATTCTTCCAAAATTGTGGCAAAATGGCTTAAGGACAACAAATTCAAGGTATTGAAGTGGCCATCACAAAGCCCTGACCTCAATCCTATAGAAAATCTTTGGGCAGAACTGAAAAAGTGTGTGCAAGCAAGGAGGTCTAAATCCTGACTCAATTACACAAGCTCTGTCAGGGGGAATGGGCCAAAATTCACCCAACTTATTGTGGAAGGCTACCTGAAACGTTTGACCCAAGTTATTAAACAATTTAAAAGGAAATGCTACCAAATACTAATTGAGTGTATGTAAACTTCTGACCCACATGGAATGTGATGAAAGAAATAAAAGCAGAAATAAATAATTCTCTCTACTATTATTCTGACATTTCACATTCTTAAAATAAAGTGGTGATCCTAACTGACCTAAGACAGGGAATTTTTACTAGGATTAAATGTCAGGAATTGTGAAACTGAGTTTAAATTTATTTGGCTAACGTGTAGCAACATTTGAGTTGATTTCATTTTCAAATAAAGTGAGAGGTTGTGATCTGAATAAAGGCAAAAAGGCCATTCTTGAACACTGGTTGAGCCATTCTTACTAATCTGGTTTAGAACCGGTTTGATTTAAGTATCATTTTTGTATGACTGAAGCCTTTAGTGAGAGGGCCAGTGCTTTAATATTTCATTTCTGCCATCCAAATTCCTATTCATTATATAAATAGGCCCATTTAATTTTGTCTGGCTTGCCGTTCCAAGTAATGTGGAATCTTTTTTGCTCAATTAAAAAATTGTCGTTAGGTGTAGGCAGGGCCATAAGTAAATAGGTAAACTGGGATATGATTAAAGATGTAAATCATTAAAATCAGTGTGATTTTTCCACAAAGACAGGTGTTGTCCTTTCCATAGTAGCAAAACCTTAACTACTTTGGCTAACTTTCTGTTACTGCATTGTAGTGAGATCATTTATTTATTTTGGGATATGAATTCCGAGTAGTATTCACTGTCAGACCATTTATCAGAATATTTGGTGATCACGCTCTCTGAGGCCGACGTGAGTAAATCAGGTCAATACCAGCAAGACCATGGGGGCCAGATGGTATTCCAGGGAGTGTTCTCAGAGCATGTGCAGAAGAGCTGAAAGGTATATTCACAGTAATTTTCAACCTCTCCATGTTAAGATAACCACCATCATTCCTTTTCCAAAGAGCTAAGGCTTCATGCCACAATGACTACCGCCCTGTAGCACTCACATCTGTAATCATTATGTGCTTTAAGAGGCTGCTTATGGAACATATCAACTCCATCATCCCAGACACCCAATTTGCATACCGCCCCAACAGATCCATAGACTAGTTGCACTCAACCCACCTAGATAAGAGGAATGAATACCTATGTGAGAATGCTGTTCATTGACTACAGCTCAGCGTTCAACACCATTGTCCCCTCCAAGCTTAGGATACTGGGACTGAACACCTCCCTCTGCAACTAGTTCCTGGACTTCCTGACTGGCACACCTCAAGTGGTAAGGGTAGGCAACATCATCTTCGCAACACGTGGGCCCCACAGGAATGTGTGCTTAGTCCCCTCCTGTACTCCCTGTTCACCCACGACTGCGTGGCCACGTACGATTCCAACACCATCATCAAGTTTGCTGACGACCCGACGGTGGTAGGCCTGATCACTGGCAACGATGAGACAGCTGTGCCATTGAGATCATCTTGACTGGCTGCATCACTGATTGGTACGGCAATAGACTGCTAAATGGCTGCACAGACTGAGTTTGTTTTTGTCGCTATGCACACTCAAGGTCCTACACACACTGATACGAACACACAAACACTCACTCAATAATTTGCTCACACACACACATACTATGCATACAGCACATTTATACTGACTCTACACATACCCACTCACATGCAATCACCATATACACTGCAGTTACAGTTTATCATATCCTGATACCTAGTCACCTTACCCCTACACATACTGCATCTACCGCTATCGATCCAGTATCCCTGCACATTGTAAATATTGTACTAGAACTGACCCTGTATATAGTATGCATACTTACTTTATCAAATCATTTATTTGTCACGTGCGCTGAATACAACAGGTGTAGACCTTACAGTGAAATGCTTACTTACAGGCTCTAACCAATAGTGCGAAAAAAAAAGGTGTGTGTGTGTATGTGTACCTGTGTAGGTAAGTAAAGAAATAGAACAGTAAAAATACATTTGTGTGCTTATTTTTTTATATATCTGTGTTTTTATTCTATCTTTTTTTTGTATTATATTGATTACTGCATTGGGGTTATAGCTTACAAGAAAGGCATTTCACTGTACTTGTGCATGTGACGTGCTTCTACATCTGCATTGCTTCCTGTTTTGGGTTTTAGGCTGTATAAGCACTTTGACATCTGCTGATGTAAAAAGTGATTTATAAATACATTTGATTGAAATAAATGTATTAAAACTGAAAACACCAAACTTTTTACTGCATATTGACCTGGGTATGTGGCTGTCTAGATCCCTCGCTGTTTGTTGTTTTAAATCTTCCATGTGACCTGCCCTGTCTGGAACTGCGAGGAGCGTAACCTACATTGCTAGCTACCATGACAAAGACCAAAGCCGGCGGGAGTACCGTTGAGGACAGTGGTGTCTCTCGATCACAGGTGAAGGGTCTTTTAAAAACCAACAAAGAGTTCTAAAGCAGTTGTTACAACAGCAAGAAAATAGTTCCGTGTTTTGTCCAAATGCTGGTGGATTCAACTAATAAAAGAATGTACGACCTGACCAGAGAGGTCCAGGACCTGAAGAACAGTTTGCAGTTCTCCCAGAGTCAGCTCGACGAGATGAAACAGGAGAACAGCAAGATGACAGTAATCTGTATGTCATTGAGAGAGGACATCAGTTCTGTGTGAGAATCCATGATAACAATGATGGATAAATCAGATTATCTCGGGGGACAATCAAGGCAGAATAACATGGTTGTGGACGGAATTGCAGAATCTCCACGAAACCTGGACGGAGTCTGGACCACAGGAAGACTGAGGTGGAGTGCACCCACAGGACTGGAAAACACACCTCTGGTCCAGGTGACAGTGGTCAAGTTCCTGAGGTTCAAGGACAAGGGAGCTGTTCTGGAAAGAGCCAAGAACTTGAGGAACGCATATCTGCCTCAACGAGGACTATCCTGAAGCTCTGCGCCAGAAGAGGAAAGAACTGATCCCAGCTATGAAAGCTGCCAGAGTGCGTGGGTACATTAATTACATCCACTATGACAGGCTCATTGCCCACCCCCATCCCAGAAGCCTGGTTTGTATCTTCAACCCCGCAGCACACACAACAATTGACTGCTGAATGTATTTTGTTCTCTTGCTTTGTTTGCTCTTTTCCATATTATGTCCACCCAGGAAAGGTCTGAAAATAGCCTATATTAATATATGTAGCCTTAGATATAAGGTTCATGAAATCAATAACTTGATAACATTCAGATATTAGCCATTTGAGACTCACTTAGATAAGGATATAACATATATAGAAGAGACAGAAATGCTTATGGGGAGGTGATGCTGTGTGTGTATATAGATATATCTATCAAAGAAAACAAGTCCCTTTTTTAGGACCCTGTCTTTCGTAGATAATTCGTAAAAATCCAAATAACTTCACAGATCTTCATTGTAAATGTTTTAAGACTAACAGCTTACAGACGGTAGGAAATTAAGGTCACAGTTATGAAAACTTAGGACACTAAAGAGGCCTTTCTGCTGACTCTGAAAAACACCAACAGAAAGATGCCCAGGGTCCCTGCTCATCTGTGTGAACGTGCCTTAGGCATGCTGCAAGGAGGCTTGAGGACTGCAGATGTGGCCAATGCAATAAATGGCAATGTCCGTACTGGGAGACGCCGAAGACAGCGCTACAGGGAGACAGGATGGACAGCTGATCGTCCTCGCAGTGGCAGACCACGTGTAACAACACCTGCACAGGATCGGTACATCCGAACATCACACCTGCGGTACAGGATGGCAACAACAACTGCCCGAGTTACATCAGGAACGCACAATCCCTCCATCAGTGCTCAGACTGTCCGCAATAGGCTGAAAGAGGCTGGACAGAGGGCTTGTAGGCCTACTCTGGGGCGGAATCGATTTGGAGGTGGAGGGTCCATCATGGTCTGGGGCGGTGTGTCACAGCATCATCGAACTGAGCGTGTTGTCATTGCAGACAATCTCAACGCTGTGCGTTACAGGGAAGACATCCTCCTCCCTCATGGTACCCTTCCTGCAGGCTCATCCTGACATGACCCTCCAGCATGACAATGCCACCAGCCATACTGCTCGTTCTGTGCATAATTTCCTGCAAGACAGGAATGTCAGTGTTCTGCCATGGCCAGCGAAGAACCCGGATCTCAATACCATTGAGCACGTCTGGGACCTGTTGGATTGGAGGGTGAGGGCTAGGGACATTCCCCCAGAAATGTCCGGGAACTTGCAGGTGCCTTGGTGGAAGAGTGGGCTAACATCTCACAGCAAGAAGTGGCAAATCTGGTGCAGTCCATGAGGAGGAGATGCACTGCAGTACTTAATGCAGCTGGTGGCAACACCAGATGCTGACTGTTACTTTTGGTTTTGACCCCCCCCACCCCCCCTTTGTTCAGGGACACATATTCAATTTCTGTTAGTCACATGTCTGTGGAACTTTTTCAGTTTGTCTCAATCTTGTTATGTTCATACAAATATATAAACATGTTAAGTATGCTGAAAATAAACACGGTTAACAGTGAGAGGACGTTTATTATTTGCTGAGTTTATATATCCAGAGCCAATCTCTGTAATGCTGAGAGAATATCTTATGTCAATTGTTATTGAAGTGTTGTATTGAAGCATTTTCTTTTAGGCCACCAAGTGCTAACAGTCAGTAGCTAAATAATAGGTGAAATGCTTGATACCAGAAGCCTGGAAGGGATGAGAGAGCCAAGCCTATGGCTTCTAGCACTCCAACCCCCGCAGCACAGACACCAGAAGCCTGGAAGGGATGAGAGAGCCAAGCCTATGGCTTCGTAGCCTCAACCCCCGCAGCACAGACACACACACAGACACACACACAGACACACACACAGACACACACACCAATTGATTAATGGACTGCTGAATGTATACATTGCTCTCTTGCTTTGTCTGCTCTTTTCAGTATGATGCCTTTCTCTGATAAGCTACCCAGGAAAGGGCTGAAAATAGCCCATATTAATATACGTTGCCTTAGAAATAAGGTTTGTGAAATCAATAACTTGCTGACATCAGATAACATTCATATATTAGCCATTTCTGAGACTCACTTAGACAATTCATTTGATGATACATCAGTAGCAATACAAGGATATAACATCTATAGAAGAGACAGGAATGCTTATGGGGGAGGTGTTGCTGTATAAATTCAGAGCCATATCCCTGTAATGTTTAGAGAAGATCTTGTGTCAAGTGTTGTGAAGTGTTGTGTTGTGGGTTCACTTGGCACATCTAAAGACTTTTCTTGTGGGGTGTTACTATAGGCCACCAAGTGCTAACAGTCTGTATCGAAATAATATGTGTGAAATGTAAACAGAGAGGTCTAATTTCTTGGGGGGCTGAATACTGACTGGATTTCGTCAAGCTGTCCGCTCATGAGGAAGCTTCTTACTGTAACCAGTGCCTGTAATCTGGTTCAGGTTATTAATCAACCTACCAGGGTGTTTACAAACACTACAGGAACAAGATCATCCACATGTATTGATCACATTTTTACTAATACTATAGAACTTTGTTCTAAAGCTGTATCCGAACACATTGGATGCAGTGATCACAATATAGTGGCTATATCCAGGACATCCAAAGTTCCAAAAGCTGGGCCTAAAATAGTGTGTAGGAGATCATACAACATTTTTTGCTGTGACTCTTATTTGGATGATGTTAAAAAATATTTGTTGTTCTGATGTGATTAATGCGGAGCATCCAGATGCTGCACTTGATGAATTTATGACATTTCTTCTTCCAATTATTGATAAACATGCACCTGTTAAGAAACTGACAGAACTGTTAAGGCTCCYTGGATTGATGAGCAACTGTGTCACYCCCTGACCTTAGTATTCTATGTTTTCTGTATTATTTTGGTCAGGTCAGGGTGTGATGAGGGTGGGTATGATTGTTTTGTATTGTCTAGGGTTTTGTATGTCTAGGTGTGTTTGTAAGTCTAGGCATATGTAGGTCTATGGTGGCCTGAATTGGTTCCCAATCAGAGGCAGCTGTTTATCGTTGTCTCTGATTGGGGATCATATTTAGGTTGCCATTTTCCCTTGGGTATTCGTGGGTTCTTGTCTATGTGTAGTTGACTGTCAGCACTCAGTTTATATAGCTTCACGTTCGTTTTGTTAGTTTGTTTAGTGTTGATTCTTCATTAAAAGTAGTATGTATTCATATCATGCTGCGCCTTGGTCTCCTCAATACGACGAACGTGACAAACTGAAAAACTGTATGGTTGACAGATGGGGCAAAAGGAGTGGCTAATAAGTCTGGCTGCACATCTGACTGGTTGACGCTGCAAATTGAGAATTTATGAGACTAAACTCAAAAAGAAAACTGCGTTATGAAGCCAAGATCAATGATAAAGAATGATGGAAAGAGTAAATTAAATTATAGGCAGAAAGAAATCGAATCAGTTGGCTTATTCATCAGAAAACCATTTGATGTTGCCAGTTATTTTAATGATTATTTCATTGGCAAAGTGAGCGAACTTAGACAGGAAATGCCAACAACAAACAGTGAGCCATCTTATTCATGCATAAAAAAAACAAAAAGAAAAGCAGTGCAAGTTAGAATTCTGTAAAGTTAGTGTGGGAGAGTTGGAAAAATTGTTATCGATCAATACTGACCAACTTCCTGACATTGATAACTTAGATGGAAATCTACTGAGGATGGTAGCTGACTATATCCACTCCTATCTGTCATATTTTTTATCTGAGACTACAGGAAAGTCTTTGTCCTCAGGCCTGGAGGGAAGCCAAAGTTATTCCTCTACCCAAGAGTGGTAAAGCAGCCTTTACTGGTTCTAACAGCAGACCTATAAGCTTACTGCCAGCTCTTGGTGTTTGACCAAATACAATGCTATTTCTCTGTAAACAAATTAACAAAAAACTTTTGGCACGCAACATGTACTGCACTGACACAAATGACTGATGATTGGTTGAAAGAAATTGATAAGAAGATTGTGGGAGCTGTACTGTTAGATTTCAGTGCAGCCATTGATATTATTGACCATAACCTGTTGTTGATTTTTTTTTACATGCTATGGCTTTTCAACCTCTGCCATATCGTGGATTCAGAGCTATCTATCTAATATAACTCAGAGGGTTTAATGGAAGCTTCTCTAATGTCAAACATGTAAAGTGTGGTGTACCGCAGGGCAGCTCTCCTGGCCCTCTACTCTTTTCTATTTTTACCAATGACCTGCCACGGGCATAAAACAAAGCATGTGTGTCCATGTATGCTAATGATTCAACCATCTATGCATCAGCAACCACCGCTAATGAAGTAATTGAAACCCTTAACAAAGATATGCAGTCTGTTTTGGAATTGGTGGCCAGTAATAAACTGCTCCTGAACATCTCTAAAACTAAGAGCATTGTATTTGGTACAAATCATTCCTTAAGTTCTAGACTAAATTACTTGGACTGTCATGGTCAAAGTATATCGATTCAATGGTTGTGAAGATGGGGAGATGTCTGTCCTTAATAAAGATATGCTCTGCTTTTTTGACACCGCACTCCAGAAAGCAAGTCCTGCAGGCTCTAGTTTTTTCTTATCTTGATTATTGTCCAGTCGTGTGGTCGAATGCTGCAAGGAAAGACCTAGTTAAGCTGCAGCTGGCCCAGAACAGAGCAGCATGTCTTGCTTTTCATTGTAATCAGAGGGCTGATTTAAATGCTATGCATGCCAGTCTCTCTTGGTTAAGAGTTGAGGAGAGACGGACTGCATCAATTATTTTTATAACAAACATTGTGTTGAAAATCCCATTGTTTGCATCGTCAACTTACACACAGCTCTGACACACACACCCCACCAGACATGCCACCAGGGGTCTTTTCACAGTCCCCAAATCCAGAATATTTTTGTACATAATAAAGCCCTTTTGTGGGGAAAAACTCATTCTGATTGGCTGGGCCTGGCTCCCAAGTGGTTTGGCCTATGCCCTCCCAGYCCCACCTATGGCTGCGCCCCGGCTCAGTCATGTGAAATCCATAGGTTTGGGCCTAATTAATTAATTCACTGATTTCCTTCTATGAAGTGTAACTCAGTAAAATGTTTGAAATTGTTGCGTTTATATTTTTGTTTAGTTTATAATGTATCTGCTATTTACCAGATGTCAGTTTAATCCTCAGAAGCTGAAATGACTTCCATTTCAGAGAGGGTGCGGACCAATCCTTTATTGCACCATCATATTTATTTGGGGGCCACCACAGTTTGGACTTTGATTCAGTGCTTTGGAATAACACCTACTTCTTTCTCATTGTCCATCCACACTGCTCTGGCTCACATCCTCTGAGATTAGAACCTGGGGAAATAGACAATTTAATCCATAATTGCAAACCAAACTATTCCAATACATATGGTCTTACTTGGCAGAACTGTGCAATATAGGGATCACTATGTAGTGCCTATGATAGGATCTCATCAGCAAGGCTGTGTCTGCCCTCGGGATAATTTTTATTTATTTAGCATTTGCGGATATTTGAGATACTTGCGATGTTGAAGTCTTTGGAGGCAAATGGAAAAATAAAGTTGTCAGTTAGAGTATGGTGAATGACATCACAGACAAGGTATCTATTGTCTCCTTTTTCTTTGACAAATGCATATTTGTCCAGGAGGAAGCAACCATCTCACATTTTATTCTTCATCTATGGTTGGGTGTTCTTGGCAGTATGTTTCACTTGGCTTGATTCAGACAGTCGCCTCATCACTTTGTACCAATGGATTGTGGGCTTTTGATGGCACATTTAAGCGACTGCAAAGGGTTCTCATACTCAAAGCAATTAAAGGTAATTGAGTGAGCAGTTGTGAAATTCAACAAATCTGCCAAGTGACACTGTAAATGTATCACCATAGATACTCTTGCTCATCTCAACAAAGTGCATCAGCAGCTGTTTGGCATAATCAAGGTAATGCCTCCTRCTTTCATCATTTGAATTTAGCAAAATGAACATGACTACACTGAGGAAGAAAGTAGGGAGACTTTTTTGTAAACAGCATCCTTCAATACTATGGGACCCGTGTATAAGAAACTGCCTTTACTCAGTTGCCTTCCTTTGGTCAAGTTCTGCCAGTGACCGAGGTTGTAGTCAATGACCAAATGACCAAAAGCACCATCTTTGGCCTCATGGGAGGAATGTGTGAGAACAGAAATTACAAGATTATGTTATAATCCTGTTATTGCATCAAAATGGTTTTATGCAACAGAATACTTTTTTTTGAACACTCATCTGTGTGTGTGGACTGAAGGTGGGCCTCTGGGAGATTTAACACAGACAGATTTGTCTGTCGGTAACAAGGAGAACCAATCTCCAGTTTCTTTAAAGAAAGGATTTAGTATTCTAGGTTGCATTAGTATTTTTGTACAAGCAAGCGTAAATTAACGAGACAGATATGAGAGCAAAATGTACCTTCTTGTATACATTCTCTCATCTGTGATTTGTAATGAACTTCCAGGAGGATGGACTCTGCTATAAAATGCTGTGGCTTAGTCTTGATGGTTGGGCTCTGAACAAATCACCCACGGGAGGGTCGTTGTTAAATTCCATTACTGCAATAATTAAATAATAACGTTAACTTGTTTAGAGGAAATAAAAATACAAAAAAATTACAAAAATGTTAACTCTCCTTATGATTAGAATAATTCCACCACAAATGTAAATAATATTTTACATAATTTTCATATTTAATAAAGATTATTTAAAAAACCCAACATAAATCCAGTGTTTGTCAAACTTTTGTTATCAGTCTTCTGTGATTTCAACACTGACATGGTACAGGTGSCTTCATTTTTTAAAGTCCATAACCACGTGTGTGAGGTGTACACTTTTGTTTCAAAGTAGATTTGTTTAAGACTACCAAGAATCACTGTGTGGGCCTGATTAAGGAAAATCAACATCCTCATGACACCTAGGCACATCATATGCATATAATCTAATGGAAACCCTGAAATACAAGCAAAATATCCAGTATGGGATTTGATGGATTTTGGCATGGCTCGCACTGGTGCATCACAAAGAAAAGCTTTGATTGTGACATGGTAGTGATAATTTGTGAGATTGATACCTGAATCCAGGATCACCTTCAACACAAATAGGACATCACTCAGGTAATCATCCATCGGCACTGGCTTAGCCTCTCCAGCGAATAAGGCAACAACAAAGGGATGTCATTAAAGCTGCATAAAATAAGCCACAGTTGGCAGCTAGAAGAGAGGAACCACCAACTTTGATCTTAAAATCTATTAAATTATCGATGCTCTACCAGTCTTCACTATACCCTGCTCAACACCAAAATATGCATAGTTACATTCCTCAACCGTGTGCTCTCTGGGTGTATGCAGTGTGTGGAACATTACGCCCCCCCCCCTTCTCTGAGAATTACAAATAAACTACTTACTGCACCCCTGGTGAGGTTGTTTTCATTAGCCCAAGATGCCAGCTTCACACATATACCACCCAAATTCCATTTATAAGTGACAAAATGATTGTGTCTTACCTCTTCAGCGATTGTTTTCTTCTCCACAGGGTTTGATTAGCTTGAAATTGCTTGTGCTCCCTGCTAATTATCGTAGGCTACCCATACTAAGGCAATCAGGCCAATCGGATGCAGCTGTCAGATGACACAGCGAACAGGTCGACAACACGCCTTTTTCACGAGTGTGGCAATGTAAATTACAAAACAGAATTCATGATATTGATATAGTAAACATTTACATTTAGATATTGTCTTATCCATATGCACTGAGTGTACAAAACATTGACCTTTCCATGACAGACTGACCAGGTGAATCCAGGTGAAAGCTATGATCCTTTTTTATGTCACGTATTAAATCCACTTCAACCAGTGTAGAAGGGGAGACAGGTTAAAGGATTTTCAAGCCTTGACAATTGAGACATGGATTGTGTATGTGTGCCATTCAGACAGTGAATAGGCAAGACAAAGTATTTAAGTTCCTTTGAATGGGGTATTGTAGTAGGTGCCAGGTCCACCTGTTTGTGTCAAGAACTGCAACGTTGCTGGGTTTTCACGCTCAACAAATTCTAAATGTTTTGTACACTCAGTGGACATTATGAATAACATTTATAAAAGACAATATCCAAAGGTAAACTTATTATTAGGCATCCTATTTATAGGGCTAATGGCAACTACTTCTAAAGTTCAATCATGAATCAATGATAGTATACCTAGCTATACGTTGAAATGGCAGTGTCCTTTGGGAGAATCAGATGGCAATGTACTACATTGAATGTAGCCTACATAAACCCAACCTCACTCCGAATTTACTTTCACATAGCTTGTGTAAAACAAGTTAGAGGAGATACTTTCAACTACTCAATGTTATTAAGGTAAATCATACCTACGAATATGAGTATGGAAGCTGATGAGTATCCACATGTATTGACATGATAGCTCAGCAGAAACAAACACAGCTTGATTCCAAAGATAAGCAGGGTACATACATGTAAGCATCTGGATGGTAGACTTGCTCTCACAGTGAAAGTATTCAGACCCGTTGCCCTTTTCCACATTTTGTTACGTTACAGCCTTATCTCAAAATTTTGTTAATTGTTTTTTTTTCCCCCTCATCAATCTACACACAATACCCCATAATGACAAAGCTGAAACAGGTTTTTAGATGTTTTTGCTAATAAAAAAAACCCACTGAAATATCACATTTACATAAGTATTCCTTCACTCAGGAGTTTGTTGAAGCACCTTTGGCAGCGATTACAGCATCGCATATTCTTAGGTATGGCGCTACAAGCTTGGCACACCTGTATTTGGGGAGTTTCTCCAATTCCTCTCTGCAGATCTTCTCAAGCTCTGTCAGGTTGGATGGGGAGCTTTGCTGCACAGCTATTTTCAGGTCTCTCCAGAGATGTTAGATTGAGTTCAAGTCCGGGCCACTTAAGGACATTCAGAGACTTGTCTCGTTGTCTTGGCTGTGTAATTAGGGTCGTTGTTCTGTTGGAAGGTGAACCTTTGCCCCAGTCTGAAGTCCTGGTTTTCATCAAGGATCTCTGTTAATCTTTGCCTTGAACCTGATTAATCAAATCAAATCCAATTTTATTAGTCACATGCGCCGAATACAACAGGTAGACCTTGTAGCGGTATTTATTAGAGAGGGGTAAAGATAAAGATTTTGTTCGGGTGCCAGGCAGGTATTAACCATGCCGAAAGGAAAATAGTAGAATAGAGAGAGTACCACTACCAGACCCACACACATCAGCAGAAGAGACTGCCTAGAGTGTAGCCTGTTTACCAGATAGCCAGTGGAGAGAAAAGAGAATACACACCCTATAAAACCCACATCACAGCACAGGGGTAATCCCACCAAGAATACCTCATACAATAATAATAATGGCAGAGCAATTGAACAGCAACTTCATACAAGAAAGAACCCAGTCATCAACAGAGGATTTGCAGTAATATGTATTATCTTCCAGTGGAGGAGTGCAGAGGGTATGAATGTGGGGGGGTGTTCATAGACACAACAAAGGCCTTAAAAATGTCCACAATCTTCTCGGCCACATGTCATTAGTACACCCCACCTCAATACAGTTCAAATAACAATACACAACTTGCAAGCAACCTCCCTTTTAACTAAAATGTCCACCCAAATACTTCTGGCAGGGAAATAATAGTCCAGCTCTAATGAACTTCAATGGGAAGTGCATTTGAAAAATAGAATGTCTGTTACAGGGTAAAGCACTGGAACGATAGAGGGGAGAGAAAGAGAGAAAGATAACAATAGAGATCTTAGCTGTGGTCTTCAAGCGTGCCGGTGTACTGTCTGACCGTCCGATGGTTTGTATGTCAAAGCTTCGCAACAATGTTGCTACTAATTCATGCGATCCATAACCGGCGCGGTCTCAAACAAAAACAACCACGACCTAGAGCGATCACACCGATGATTGAGTTAAATACTTCATATACTACACACGCTGAAAATAAACAAAACTTCTGCAGCACAGCACACACAATCAAACTGTCGCGCCACCCAAGAGCTCCTCCCCAAAGAGCTGAKAACGAGATGTCTTTATTTCCTCCTTCCTTACTGCTGAAGCGCTCTTAAAGTGGCAGCGCACGGTGAAGGCTCCMTGCAGGATTTCACCACAACCTTACAGTGAAATGCTTACTTACGAGCCCCTAACCGACAGTGAAGTTTGAAAAAATACGGATAAGAATAAGAGATAAAAGTAACAAGTAATTAAAGAGGGGCAATCTCCGCTGTTGAAAACTACATTTTAGTGTGAAAGAAATGTGAGATAATGTGTAGATGGTTTTTATGGTGGAGATCAACTTTATAAATGGACTGGCTGGGCTGATGAGACGGTGGATTGCACAGTCAGATGGAACAGAGTAAATAGGCATTTTAACGTCATAGATTTGGCCAGTGGAAACTTGTGGAGTAGACACTGGCTGGAATGCGGTTTTAACCAATCAGCATTCAGGATTAGACCCACCCGTAGTATAATTATGTGCAGGAACACTATAATACTTACATAACCCCGGTTCTCTGAGAATATGAGTGAGATGCGTAACTATGGAAAATTGCATCACAAGTGATTCTGTACGGAAGTACCAGTCACACAACGTCTGTCGGAGACAGACAGCTTGAGTGGTGAGGTGAGCACTTGCGGCCAAGTTTCAGCCGCCTGTAGAAGCAACCAGATTTTTGCGAAAATATCCTGGTACTGGGTAAAGTTCATGATGCCGTATTGAGTTCTTTTTTGCTCAGTCATTCTCATTTCGACACCAAACCCACCACTGGTGTGCGTGGCCAAAGAGCTATATTTTCATGTTATCTGACCAAAGCACCAGTTACAATCCAAGTGCCAATGTTGTTTAGCAAACTCCAGCTGTTTACATTTGTTGGTTGACATGAAAACAGAGCTCATTGGCCACGCACACCAGTGGTGGGTTTGGCGTCTAAATGAAAATGCATACGCAGAACAGAAACCCATACCTACTGTGAAATATTTTTATTTTTATTTTTTATTTTACCTTTATTTAACCAGGTAGGCAAATTGAGAACACGTTCTCATTTACAATTGCGACCTGGCCAAGATAAAGCAAAGCTGTTCGACACATACAACAACACATAGTTACACATGGAGTAAAACAAACATACAGTCAATAATACAGTGAAAAATAAGTCTATATACAATGTGAGCAAGTGAGGTGAGATAAGGGAGGTGAAGGCAAACAAAATATATATATAAATAAAAATATAAAAAGGTCATGGTGGAAGTAAATACAATATAGCAAGTAAAATAAAAAAATAAAAACACTGGAATGGTTGGTTTGCAGTGGAAGAAAGTGTAAAGTAGAGATAGAAATAATGGGGTGCAAAGGAGCAAAATAAATAAATAAATACAGTAGGTAAAGAGGTAGTTGTTTGGGCTAAATTATAAATGGGCTATGTACAGGTGCAGTAATCTATGAGCTGCWCTGACAGCTGGTGCTTAAAGCTAGTGAGGGAGATAAGTGTTTCCAGTTTCAGAGATTTTTGTAGTTCGTTCCAGTCATTGGCAGCAGAGAACTGGAAGGAGAGGCGGCCAAAGGAAGAATTGGTTTTGGGGGTGACCAGAGAGATATACCTGCTGGAGCGCGTGCTACAGGTAGGTGCTGCTATGGTGACCAGCGAGCTGAGATAAGGGGGGACTTTACCTAGCAGGGTCTTGTAGATGACCTGGAGCCAGTGGGTTTGGCGACGAGTATGAAGCGAGGGCCAGCCAACGAGAGTGTACAGGTCGCAGTGGTGGGTAGTATATGGGGCTTTGGTGACAAAACGGATGGCACTGTGATAGACTGCATCCAATTTATTGAGTAGGGTTTTGGAGGCTATTTTGTAAATGACATCACCGAAGTCGAGGATTGGTAGGATGGTCAGTTTTACAAGGGTATGTTTGGCAGCATGAGTGAAGGATGCTTTGTTGCGGAATAGGAAGCCAATTCTAGATTTAACTTTGGATTGGAGATGTTTGATGTGAGTCTGGAAGGAGAGTTTACAGTCTAACCAGACACCTAGGTATTTGTAGTTGTCCACATATTCTAAGTCAGAGCCGTCCAGAGTAGTGATGTTGGACAGGCGGGCAGGTGCAGGCAGCGATCGGTTGAAGAGCATGCATTTAGTTTTACTTGTATTTAAGAGCAATTGGAGGCCACGGAAGGAGAGTTGTATGGCATTGAAGCTCGCCTGGAGGGTTGTTAACACAGTATCAAAAGAAGGGCCAGAAGTATACAGAATAGTGTCGTCTGCGTAGAGGTGGATCAGAGAATCACCAGCAGCAAGAGCGACATCATTGATGTAWACAGAGAAGAGAGTCGGTCCAAGAATTGAYCCCTGTGGCACCCCCATAGAGACTGCCAGAGGCCCGYACAACAGACCCTCCGATTTGACACACTGAACTCGATCAGAGAAGTAGTTGGTGAACCAGGCGAGGCAATCATTAGAGAAACCAAGGCTGTCGAGTCTGCCGATGAGGATGTGGTGATTGACAGAGTCAAAAGCCTTGGCCAGGTCAATGAATACGGCTGCACAGTATTGTTTCCTATCCTATAAATATGGTGGTGGATCTTTGATGTTATGGGGCTATTTTTCTTCACTGGTACTGGGGCCCTTGTTAATGTCAACGGCATCATGAACTTTAGCCAAAAACCTGTTTGCCTCTGCCAGGAGGCTGAAACTTAGCCGCAGGTGGATCTTCCAGCAAGACTGTAACCCCAAGCACACATCAAAATCCACAAAGAAATTGTTAATTGGCTGCAAAATCAAGATTTTGCAATGGCCACCTCAGTCTCCGGACTTGAAACCCATTAAAAACCTGTGGTATGAATTGAAGAGGGCACAGACAAAGGATATCGAGGAAGGATTCTGCATGGAGGAATGGTCTAAGATCGTTCCCGGGTTCAGTGTCATTATCCTTGCAAGGTGAGGTACTGAAAGGTATTGCAAAGAGGGGTGTCAACAATTTTCACCCCTACTTTTMAAAGAAAAAACATTATTACTTATTACCTAAACACAATCTCTTTCTGAGCAATTGTATTAGTATAATATAATATGTGCATTCAATAAAACTCAGTATTTGAATTATTTATTGTATACAGTCATTTTTGCTCCTCTTTATCGAGGTTGTTAATAATTTCGGACCCCACTGTATATAACATTTTCCAGSAGTAGAGCCCCATAGCAAACCCTGAACAGGGCCACCGCTAGGAGACTGGGCATAAGCGACATACCATATACGTCCTCCCTAAGCAATACAACACAGAGATTGTGGAAATTCTCTGTTCAGTGTTGTTGCCTGTCGAGGCAGAGATGACAGCTAGCATCCACCTGACCGGTGGGGAAGCTTGTCTCCATGCTAAGGGTATACCAAAGCATATGGAAAACCAGCGCGGTTTTCAGTGCGGGAAGTGCGGGAAGTGAACCTGGGTCTCTGACGTGAAAAGCAAACACCCTACGCATTGCGCCAATAGAGTAAACCCTAAACTTGCTCCAGTGACAATTAAATTGTACCATCTCTTAATGCATTTTCGTAGAATGAAAAATGCGTTGAAGGGGTCCTGGAAATCCAGAAAAGTCTGAGTATCCGGCTTGTCGCAATAGGATTCCTACTGCCACGGGGCACCCGAACAAGGATGGTAAACACACCATTTGTAGTTGCAGATGGAGCCGCCAGGGCTGGGCACAGGTAGTGTAACGCTAACGAGCACTATCCTGGCCATAGATCTTAAAGAGGAAGAAGCTTGTCGCTTTTAACCGCCTGGGAATCAATCTGGACAGATGCAAAGAGCAGGCACAGCCCTGGAGGTTGTAAACAGCCAGTGCTAGCGTGTCATGCACACCCCAGGGTGCAACAATGCTGCAGAGGGGGCATAGAGTGTGTCCCAGTAATAGAGATACCTCCTAATGAGTCCAAGGCATATAAGTAGAGTTATTTAAAAAAAAAAAAATTTAAAATTAAAAACCTAGCTCAGACTTCTTGGACTGTCCCCCAACCCTGTGGTAAAGAATGTCCCCTTCTCCTTTTCTCTAACTGGCGCTGTGTACGTGTTAAGGGTAGAGGAAGACTGGAGCCTCGAGATGGAGTTATTGTTAACGTCTCGGAAGAAGAGACAAAGACGTAGTGGCAGGCACACAGGCCAACACTACACTGTTCCACTTCCTCGGAGAGGAACTCAATTGAGCTGAGTTGCCATAGGCAACAAAAAAAACTTCTGTGCTGAGGGAGTTTTCGTAGTGAGCCAAGATAGCCTGCTCCCTTTGAAGCCAAACACACAACCTGGGGATGAACTGCCCTCAAGCAGCAGGAATCCACTTAAGAAAAGGGAGAGTGTTAGCAGGTTTTCTTGCCTCGCTCACCTTGGGTGATGGCACCCCTGGTAGCGTAACAACGAGATGCACTCGTGAAGTTGTTATAATGTGGTGGGTGCTTGGTCATAATAGACAGTTTACAGGCAAAATGTTGCTGGGCCTGGGAAGAACACAATGATAGATGGCAACTGACAAAACCAGCTTGTTGCCACCTCCCAGCTGTGAAGCTGGGAGGGTTAGCTCCAGGAACCAACGGGATGCCATGGGGCCCGGGACTGCGGGGCAGGCAGAAGTTGAAGGCTACGCTTTCATTCTTTAAGCATGTCACACCTGTGCCGCATGGCGGCGGCAGGGGGCCCAAACAACTCCTTGGGTGTCACAGGGGCATCCAGGAGGTCCACTTTTTCTTTGTCAATCTGGACAAGCTTTAAAGGACCCGAACAGTGAAAATCATGTTTTTTTTCAATCAAATTGGATGATATTTGGATGAAACCAGTTCAAAGTAGGGTGAACCAAGTTTGGTAAAATACTGTAGCTGGTGCACGATCAAAAATTGCCTATTTCAAACTTAGTACTTAAATCCCAAGAAAACACATTGTAGAATGAGTAGATCACTACATCAAGATTGTATATCATACCTCAGAACAGTAAGTAAAAGGAAATGTATAACTACCGGTTAAATAAAGAAAAGATCTAAACTATCATGAGGAAGTGGTAGTCTAGTGGCTATGTTGCTGCTACGGTGTCTCAGGAGCGATTAACAACAGTAACTGCCAAGATACGGTAACACACCCACATCAAACCACATCGAACCACACCCTCAAGACTGAAATCTCATTTTTCTTCATGAGCAACAGTAGCTCTTTACAAATAGAAACTGGAGAGTAGAAAATAGAACAGATATCAACTCTGGACAAATATTTGTTTAGAGGTCAATATTTTCTGTTGTTTTTTCAATCAGGGTGTCGGCAATGGATCCATTTCAACGTGGATGCCTGACCTGCTCCCTGTTCAAACCACAGTGCTCCTACTGTGGTGCAGTCTTCAGCCCAGACTGTCAGTATGTCCTGCTGAACTGTAGAGCTAATAGTTCAATATAGTTAATCAGAGTCCGTTCAATCTCAACAAATGATTATAAATACTTACATGAACAAAATGTCATATGCTTGGTCTCCTGTCTGCAGGTCCTGGCATACCCAGAACTACCATTCACAAACTGAATGACATGAGCAGTAAATACAAGAACATGAACAATTCAAACAACCATGACCGTGACATTGGGTGTATGCTGCTTGTGTAGCGTGGTTCATTCTGCGTTGTGTATTTTTAATTAGGACGCTGCCACAACTGATGGTCTGCTCGTTGAAATCTTTTTATTTGCCCTGCACACGAAGAGACAACACACATGTTACCCTTGGCGCAGTCACAGCTCTCGGGCACCTTGCTAGCCGAGGGTCAGGCAAAAGAGCGCCAAAAGGAATTAACAGGTGCTGCGTGCACACACTCGCTACACAACAGCACACCATACGAGTAAAACTATACAGAACATAATTCTGACAAAATAAAAGACATACCTGCACACGAAGAGACAACACACATGTTACCCTTGGCGCAGTCACAGCTCTCGGGCACCTGCGCGAGCACATGGACACTCACTCAACCACTGTCACAAGTACTCACAAGTTACAACAGATACCCCAGTCAGTGAGCTCTGTGAAACTTGTTAACATAAATTCCTACACTGTCCACACTATAACAAATTTATGGTTGCAAAACAGTACATTGTATAACCTTATGACGGTTGTATATTAAACAGTTTCGGAGCCAAGGACAACATACCTTGCTAGCCGAGGGTCAGGCAAAAGAGAACGATAAAGMGGTATGGGAATACAGATAACCCGCGATGGGCCAGACCAAAATATACAAAACTTTTACAATCACATGTATGTACAATATTGGTATGAAAAAGTGTTTGTACACCAAATAAAAACATTAGCTATGCAGCTGTAATTAAATAAAAAAAATACACAGAATTATTATTATTATTATCAAATTATTAACATCCCCTCTTGACCTGGCCTATTTGAATTGGTCCTTGTGTGCAATTTGGTAATCTAGGGGCACAACATCACACTGCTACACTTGCTTGCATAAGAAATTAAGAACAGTGAGAAGAAGGGAAGAAAGGACATTTTTCAGCAGGTCAAGGTTTTTATAGAGTAGGAATACACCCGGTTGCCCCTTGGTCTTTAAACTGCGTCAGTGGTTTGAAAAAATGTCACACAGTGCCTTCAGAAAGTATTCATACCCCATGACATACTCCACATTTAGTTGTTACAGCTTGAATTCAAAATGTATTGAATTTTTTTTCTCTCTCTCCTATCTACGCACAATACTCCATAATGACAAAGTAAAAACATGTTTTTAGAAATTTTTGCTAATTCATTGAAAATAAAATACAGAAATATCTCATTTACACCCCGGAGTCAATACTTTGTAGAAACATCTTTGGCAGCGATTACAGCTGTAAAAGTTTCGGGGTAAGTCTCTAAGAGCTTTATTCTGACAAATTGGTTGTACATCATTGCCAGACAACCATTTTCATGTCTTGCCATAGATTTGTAAGTATATATAAGTCAAAGCTCTAACTCGGGAACATTCACTGTCTTCTTGGTAAGTACATTTAGTGTAGATTTGGCCTTGTGTTTTAGGTTATTGTCCTGCTGAAAGGTGAGTTCATCTCCCAGTGTGGAAAGCAGACTGAACCAAGTTGTCTAGGATTTTACCTGTGCTTAGCTCCATTCAGGCTCTTTTTTATCCTGAAAAACTCCCCAGTCCGGATTACAAGCATACCCATAACATGATTCCGCGACCACTATGCTTTGCCACACTTTTTGCAGTATTACTTTAGTGCCTTGTTGCAAACAAGATTTATGATTTGGAATATTTGTATTCTCTACAGGCTACCTTTTTTCCACTCTGTCAATTAGGTTAGTATTGTAGAGTAACTACAATGTTGTTGATCCATCCTAATTTTTCTCCAATCATAGCCATTAAACTCACTATTGGCCTCATGGTGAAATCCCTGAGCGGTTTCCTTCCTCTCCGGCAACTGAGTTAGGAAGGACGCCTCTATCTTTGTATTGACTGGGTTTACTGATACATCATCCAAAGTGTAATTAATAACTTTACCATGCACAAAAGGATATTCAATGTCTGCTTTTTTTTTTTACCCATCTACCAATAGGTGCCCATTTTGCTAGTCATTGGAAAACCTCCATGGTCTTTGTGGTTGAATCTGTGTTTGAAATTCACTGCTCGATTGAGGGACCTTACAGATAATTGTAAACTCCGGGCTCTTCGCTGGCCATGGCAGAACACTGACATTCCTGTCTTTGAGGAGATCACGCACAGAATGAGAAGTATGGCTGGTGGCATTGTCATGCTGGAGGGTCATGTCAGGACGAGGCTGCAGGAAGGGTACCACATGGGGGAGGAGGATTGTCTTCCCTGTAACGCACAGCGTTGAGATTGCCTGCAATGACAACAAGCTCAGTCCGATGATGCTGTGACACACTGCCCCAGACCATGACGGACCCTCCACCTCCAAATCGATCCCTCTCAAGAGTACAGGCCTCGGTGGAACGCTCATTCCTTAATTGATAAACGCGAATCCGACCATCACCCCTGGTGAGACATATCCGCGACTCATCAGTGAAGAGCACTTTTTGCCAGTCCTGTCTGGTCCAGCTGCAGTGGGTTTGTGCCCATAGGCGACATTGTTGCCGGTGATGTCTGGTGAGGAACTGCCTTACAACAGGCCTACAAGCCATCAGTCCAGCCTCTCTCAGCCTATTGTGGACAGTCTGAGCACTGATGGAGGGATTCTGCGTTCCTGGTGTAACTCGGGCAGTTGTTGTTGCCATCCTGTACCTGTCCCGCAGGTATGATGTTCGGATGTACCGATCCTATGCAGGTGTTGTTACACGTGATCTGCCACTGCGAGGATGATCAACTGTCCGTCCTGTCTCCTCCCTGTCTTCGGCGTCTTTGGCGTTGCAATTTATTGCCCTGGCCACATCTGCAGTCCTCATGCCTCCTTGCAGCATGCCTAAGGCACATTCACGCAGATGAGCAGGGAACCTGAGCATCTTTATTTTGGTGTTTTTCAGAGTCAGTAGAAAGGCCTCTAGTGTCCTAAGTTTTCATAACTGTGACCTTAATTGCCTACCGTCTGTAAGCTGTTAGTGTCTTAACGACCGTTCCACTGGTGCATGTTCATTAATTGTTTATAGTTTATTGAACAAGCATGGGAAACAGTGTTTAAACCCTTGAAAATGAAGATCTGTGAAGTTATTTGAATTTTTACCAATTATCTTTGAAAGACAGGGTKCTGAAAAAGGAACATTTCTTTTTTTGCTGAGTTAATGTGTGGGGTCATTCAAAAATCCTGATAAACACTATTATTGCACACAGAGTGAATCCATGCAACTTATGTGACTTGTTGACCACATCTTTACTCTTGAACTTTTTTAGGCTTCCCAACTACTTCTCAGACAGAGTTCAGTGGGTCAAATTGGAAAGCCTGTTGTCCGGACCTCTGGCWGTCTCTATGGGAGTGCCACAGGATTCAATTCTCGGGCCGACTCTTTTCTCTGTATACATTAATGATGTCGCTCTTGCTGCTGGTGATTCTCTGATCCACCTCTACGCAGACGACACCATTCTGTATACTTCTGGCTCTTCTTTGGACACTGTGTTAATCAACCTCCAGACGAGCTTCAATGCCATACAACTCTCCTTCCATGGCCTCCAACTGCTCTTAAATGCAAGTAAAACTAAATGCATGCTCTTCAACCGATCGCTGCCCGCACCTGTCCGCCCGTCCAGCATCACTACTCTGGACGGTTCTGACTTAGAATATGTGGACAACTTCAAATACCTAGGTGTCTGGTCTCCAATCCAAAATTAAGCTTCTCCAATCCAAAATTAAATCTAGAATCATCTTCCTATTTCGCAACAAAGCATCCTTCACTCATGCTGCCTAACATATCCTCGTAAAACTGACTATCCTACCGATCCTTGACTTTGGCAATGTCATTTACAAAATAGCCTCCAACACTCTACTCAGCAAATTGTATGCAGTCTATCACAGTGCCATCCGTTTTGTCACCAAAGCCCCATATACTACCCACCACTGCGACCTGTATGCCCTCGTTGGCTGGCCCTTGCTTCATATTCGTCGCCGAACCCACTGGCTCCAGGTCATCTATGAGTCTTTGCTAGGTAAAGCCCCGCCTTATCTCAGCTCACTGGTCACCATAGCAGCACCCACCCGTAGCACGCGCTCCAGCAGGTATATTTCACTGGTCACCCCCAAAGCCAATTCCTCCTTCGGCCGCCTTTCCTTCCAGTTCTCTGCTGCCAATGACTGGAACGAACTGCAGAAATCACTGAGGCTGGAGACTCATATCTCCCTCACTAGCTTTAAGCACCAGCTGTCAGAGCAGCTCACAGATCACTGTACCTGTGCATAGCCCATCTGTAAATAGCCCATCCAACTACCTCATCCCCATACTGTTATTTATTTATTTATTTTGCACCTTTGCACCCCAGTATCTCTACTTGCACACTCATCTTCTGCACATCTATCACTTGTAATTATTTCGCCACTATGGCCAATTTTTTGGCCTTACCTCCCTTATCCTACCTCATTTGCACACACTGTATAGAGACTTTTTCTATTGTATTATTGACTGTATGTTTGTTTATTCCATGTGTAACTCTGTGTTGTTGTTTGTGTCTCACTGCTTTGCTTTATCTTGGCCAGGTCGCAATTGTAAATGAGAACTTGTTCTCAACTGGCCTACCTGGTTAAATAAAGGTGAAATAAATAAATAAATAAAAAACAAAGTGGTTGAATACTTATTGATTTAAGACATTTCAGCTTTTAYGTTTTCATTAATTTAGGAAAAATTGGGAAAACATTATTCCACTTTGACATTATGGGATAAAGTGTGTAGGCCAGTGACAAAACATCTACGTTTAATTCATTTTAAATTCAGGCTGTAACACAACAAAATGTGGAAAAGTCAAGGGGTGTGAATACTTTCTGAAGACGCTGTACGTGGTCCACGATGCCGCACCATTCAACCGCAAATGCTCAACACTGACAATACAATACAACAGTAAATATACACTTGGACCAATTAAAGCATTATAAATCCGTTTAAATGAACACCAGTGTATACAAGGGCCTCAAGCAGTGAAGTTTTAGGGGCCACGTCCCAAATGGCTCCTGGTGAAAAATAGTGCACTAAATAAGGAAGAGGCTGCCGTTTGGGACATACCCTAGGATACTGCAGTAGATAAATGATCAACCTCTTCCTTCTCTGCAGGCACATGGCATGAGTGATGTTGATTAATTCACTCATTAAAGTTGCATCATTATATCCTCTGTGGGGCCACAACAAATGTATATCGCTGAATCAGTTTCCTAGCAATTTGATCCTCATTAAGCTGGATGAGGAGCTTGTACAGTCTTTAAATGCATCCTTAAAGCAGATGTGTGCATTGGGTGAGTGGGAGTGTTTGGAAAATGTGCATGGACATAGATATGGTAATGTGACTAATTAAAGGATCATGTTCTATCATATGATTTGATTATGCTGCTCATTTCGGTGATATGGGTTTCAATTTCAACCATAGATGTGTTTTTAGAATATCAGAACATTATAGTACATCATATAAATGCAAATACATTAAAAACATTATATGCAATTAGGAGTTTATGCAGATATGTAAACATAGTACTTTCTCGTGACAATTTTAAGAGATCGTTTTTTGATGTGTCTGGTTAATCCAATTATTTGTTTATGTATTGTTCCTTCACTGTAAATAGATAATTACATGTTGGAGAAGAACACAGCACCAAGTGATGCGCTGATATATAGGAATATACCTCCGAGAGACATCAGAACCCTACAAATCAACAACTTCGGTATGACAATCCCTTTATCATGATCATGCTATCATCTTGACCAGCATCTTCATAATCATATTTGGGAAGAGGTTAAAGCAAAAGACTGAAACTTAAGTCGATCTCAGATCAATTTTCTGAGGCCAAGTTAACCTCCCGTTTCATGTAAGAAGGTCATGACCATCATTCTTTTAGATAATTTTGTCCATGTATTAAACTGCGAGTTTAACCAATTCATTACCCTTGCATATGGGGTCCGGGGAGGAGTGAGAAGCTCAGTTCTGGTGCCTTTTAAAGGGACATTCTACTCCAAAATGTAAGAAACTAAAATGATGCTGACACTATCTAAAATATGTCCACCTCCAGAAGTTTGCTCAATAACATATTGGTAAAAATGATGTTAACATATTGGACCATGCATATATCCTGTGCATGGTATATATGATGGTTCCCCAACTGGAATTTTCATTGTTGGGCGTAAAAACACCAGGATATCGTCTCCATGTCACGTTCCTGACCTGTTTTCTCTTGTTTTTGTATGTGTTTAGTTGGTCAGGGCGTGAGTTGGGGTGGGCATTCTATGTTTTGTGTTTCTATGTTGGGTGCAACGTGTTGCCTGATATGGTTCTCAATTAGGGGGCAGGTGTTTTACGTTTCCTCTGATTGAGAACCATATTAAGGTAGGCTGTTCACACTGTTTGTTTGTGGGTGGTTTGTCTCTCGTGTCTGTATGTCTACCACACGGGACTGTTTCGTTTGTCGTTCGTGTATGTAGTCTGTTCCTGTTCGTGCGTTCTTCGTTTATTGTAAGTTCTCAAGTGCAGGTCTGTCTACATCGTTTATTTGTTTTGGTAGTTTGTTAAAGTGTTTTCGTGTTTCATCTTTACTTTAATAAATATCATTATGTCCACATTTACCGCTGCATTTTGGTCCGACCCTCATCCGAGGAGGAGGAATTAGACGATCGTTACACTCCAAGTGATTTTAATTTAAGAAATCTGTTCCCAAGTATTCTCACACATAATAGACAGACACGTGGTCATATACGAATGTAAGGTTTGAAATGATTATGTTTTAGTCAAACATATGTTTGGGCTTCTTGCGGTCAATTTGCGTTCTACAAATTATTTGTAATTACGTTCCGGCCCTCTGATCATCCGCTCAAGAATGAAATCGGCTGAATTTAGTTGATGATCCCTGGTCTATATTATGTGCTATTAGCAATAATCGTTATTACCTGTACCCCAACTGATGCAGCATAGTGACTATAAAAGTCACAATAAGCACAATAAATTGTGTCCAATGGGGTTTTATGATAAATGATTATATTTTATTATAAACATGAATATAGAAATTATTATTATTAACTGAAAAAAATATTATTTTGTTTCTATTACAAAGTATGTCATTGCTCCTTTCAGAGCTCTTTTGCACAGCTGTTTCTAAACCAAGGTCTAAGACTTTGTAAAACTGAACTCGTAAAATGATGCCCGACGCACAATTGAAGTAGAGAAATAAATATGGAAACAATGTAAAACTAGGATTCCCCCTCTTCATAACAAGTTGCTCTCGCAACTTTAATGCGCTTCGAGAGGAATATTTCTCTCGCATAGAACAAACAACAACAAGCCAACTAGGTAAATAGGTAAACTAACAACAACATTACATGGCGAAAATTACATCTCCAGAATCCATATGACGGAAATCAGTTGCAACAACGGATAACTTGAACCCCTGTCTTTGGGCATCGTCGTCATCATTACCATCATCCCCATCACCCCTGTCGTCGTAATCAAAGGTATAGTTGTTATCGCCGTCATGAACCATCATCCTTATCCCTCTTGTGGTTCATTCACATGGAATAAAGGCACAGTTACAGGTAACATATGTTGGCTGTTGACATGGGCTACAGGTATGGCTTTTAGCTGTAGAGTGTGAGACATGGCCAGGGATAAACACAATTAATAGAACAGGTGCACAGCTGTGTGAGGTGATTGTGAATCAGCTCTGGAATGAGAAGCTTGCCAATCTACTGATCCAATTAAATAGGAAGGGTCACCATATGGTTTCGTCGCTCCGGTCCATGTGTGCAATTAGACACAATGTGCTACATTTTGTTAAGGCTTCTGAATGGAGACTGTACCTCAATTTCTAGGCTTGTCTTTTGTATCTGTTTTTCCAACCTATTTTCCTCTTATGTCTTGATGCAATTCTGTCTGCAATGTAATCAGTTGCTAGGTCATTTGTTGAGCTACTGTATGTGATTTTTAATTTGTCAAATCATGATTTCATGCAATCATACCAGGTTAACATATAAAGATTCTCTCAAGATTCTCATTGTAGAAATAAACATGATATGTTTAGATTCTGCATTTGGTAGGCTGATTGGTACTCAGCATAGTCAATGTGCATTTATATTGCCTGCATAATATGGACCGCTGAGGTGTAAGGGAATTGTGAATTTATTTTACAGCGTTCCGTCTGGAGCTGACCTTGCCAATAGATTTTGATGAGACCACTGCACATCCACTTCTGCTGATKCTGTACGTATCCTRCCCCTTTACCAATTCTGCATCCTTATCTTGGAGTGTACTGTATGTCATTTCCTWAACCCTTATCTTTATCAATCCTTAGCTTCAGAGTGAATATTGTATGAGGGCAATAGTGGAACCAAAGTTTCGCATCAMCATTTCTCCTGAGATGATTGAGGGATCAAGATAAAGATTATTGTCATTTCTCATATCTCTTCAGGGATTTCGAAAATAAGTATAGTGTGCTTATCCAAATAGTGATTTCCTAAAAGCTCTTATTTCTTTACCTGAGATATGGAATGAATGGTGTCTTCAAGTACTGTTGGAAATTTGGAAATCAGACATTCCGACATGGAAARAACCACTTAAAAGATGCTCCAAAGTTGGAAACTTTGCCCAGAATTGGTTAACCAAATTTATGATGTGAGATGTTTCATCACTGACCTTTCACTTTTTCAACCACAGGATGATAAAATGAAGCCATTTACAATGTGAATAATGTAGTGAATAATGTAGCTAGTTTGACCATATTGTGAATGTTAGCAATCTAGCTAACTCATTATTAGCTAGCTTAGTTAGCTAGCTGATGTGTCAGTGGTTGATTCATTCAAAAACACTTGAACAGACTCATGTTGTATTTACAACTTGACCAACTTGGAAATACGAGATTCCAAGGATCATTTGAACACATAGAGAAGTCCCTCATTTTAAAGCTTGTTGGTAAATTCAGTTTGACCAACMTTGATGGTGTTCCACAGTGACAGTGCACCTGGTGACCATGCAGTGAGTGACCAGTTTGTTCCGGACTGGGACTCAGTTCTGGTCAGCTCAGATAACGTCATTGTGGCTCGTCTGGATGGCAGGGGGAGTCGGTTCCMGGGCCAGAGGGTTCTACATGAAGTCCATCAGCGTTTGGGAACTGTGGCGGTGCAGGATCAGATCACAGCAGTAGAGTATGTACTGGAGCATGATCTGAAAGCTTTCACATGGGACTTAGTAGACCCTTAGAAAGCAATTGATTTGTGGGGAGCTGTTTCAATTGCATTTCAGAAATCTTTGACTTATACCCTCATATTTTATTKGGTACCTGACCAAGCTGCCATATGTAGTTTAAAACAAGGTGGCAGTTTATGGAAAGGTAAAGAAGTGTAATTTATTATATTTGAAGATATATATTTTGCTATAACCTTTCAAATCGTGTTGTCTTTAGTATTCCTACTTACATAGGTTTCTACCAACATCCGACATGGCATGTCCAATATGTTTTTCTGTTTTCCCCAGGCTTATGGGGGCTTCCTGAGCTCTCTTCTTCTCCTCTCCTCTGGCTCCATGTTCAAGTGTGGGGTTGCGGTTGCTCCTGTGACAGACTGGAGACTCAACGGTAATTCACCAGTCTAAGATAAATCCTTTCAGTGGCCATTCATTTAATACAGATTGTCAGGTCCTGCTCAATAGGGCTGAGGAGTTATGCTGATGGCCATTTACTTAATACATCAGGGTCTGTCAAATAGGGCAGGCAGATGTGACAATCATCCATTGACTTGGAATGTCCGGCCCCATCCAATAAGGCTGATGTATGTTGTTGACTATACCATTCATATAAATGGTTAGGCCAGCATGCACTATTACTCTATAGATATCTGGCAGGCACTTTGTCCCCCATATGGGAGGAAATAGTGTTTCCTACTACTTTAGAGCTACATTTGAATATCTTCATCACACAGTGGCATAAAGCTCATTTGATAGTACAGGGAATGCAGAGGTAATCATAAGGAAAAATATACCTGATTTCTGTCTATTCAATTACTGGAATCTTTTTCTCACTTTTCATTTCACCTGCATTTTGGATATTTCATTGYCGGTATCAATCTCATATTTCCTGCCTGTCATTTTTCAACGACTTAAGATGTTCACACATTTAAGTGTGATGTTTTGTGTTTTTTTCCCCTAAAGGTTCGGCCTTCACTGAGCGATACTTTGGATTCCCAGTCAAGGATGAGCATAAATACCAAGTATGATTGACTTTCCATGGTCTTTATGAAGAATATTGAGAGGTGGTGAAGGTGGAAGCACTTAGAAAATTCTAAATTTAATCTTGGCATAGCAACTGATCCAATAAACACCTGTTACAGTGCAATAGCCTCARATACTGTATATTGATTTTTCTCTCATGCAAGACCCTTGTTAAAGTACAGCAATCTGTGCTTGAATGCATTTCTCTGTGAAATCTTTGAGAATACAACAGTGAACAAAAATATAAACACAACATGTAAAGTGTTGGTCCCATGTTTCATCAGCTGAAATAAAAGATCCCAGAAATGTTCCATATGRACAAAATGCATATTTCCATWTGCACAAAATTCTTGTTTACARCCCTGTTAGTGAGCATTTCTCCCTTGCCAAGATAATCCATCCACCTGACAGGTGTGACATATCAAGAAACTGATTAAACAGCATGATCATTACACATCTTGTGCTGGGGACAATAAAAGGCCACTCTAAAATGTGCAGTTTTGTCACACAAGCTACGGATAAGGAACACAGTTGCATTTTATCGATGGCAATTTGAATGCACAGAGATACCATGACGAGATACTGATGCCCATTGCCGTGCAATTCATCTGCCACCATCCCCTTATGTTTCAGCATGATAATGCACAGCCCTATGTTGCAAGGATCTGTACACAATTCCAGGAAGCTATACATTTTCCAGTTCTTCCATGGCCTACATACGCAAACATTTCAACCATTGAGAATGTTTGGGATCCTCTGGATRGACGTGTACGACAGCTTGTTCCAATTCCCGCAAATATCCAGCAACTTCGCACAGCCCTTGAAGAGGAGTGGACAACATTCCACAGGCCTCAATCAACAGCCTGATCAACTCTATGCGAAGGAGATGCATGAGGCAAATGGTGGTCACACCAGATACTGACTGGTTTTCTGATCCACTTCCCTACCTGTATTTTTAAGGTATCTGTGACCAACAGATGCACATGAACTGTAACTCAGTAAAATCTTTTACATTCTTGCGTTGCATTTATTTTTGTTCAATATAGTTGTTATTTATGCTTTCAGTTTCTCTCAGTTATATAAAATTGGCATTGTGTCTCTAACAGCTCTCCAGACTGTTGACTAACATCACAGGCACAAGTCATCTGAAGTTTCTCATCATCCATGGAACAGCAGATGGTGAGTTCTAGTTCTTCTAGTAGCTTTTCTGGACAGTGGTTGCACGCCATTGTTGGACTTCAAGGTGGAGCTCTTTGTAAGATTTATAAAGAAGATGGGAGACAATCAGTCATCTAATGAGCGTTTAATCTGTCAGACAGTTTGTAGGACAAACAATGGGCTTACTGTAGCAGCGTGTTCAGTAGAACTGATTGTTAGGCTTAAGTGCTGATTCAAAGATAGATGTTTCAGACTKTTGTCTATGAAATTTGTACGGTATGAACGTCAGACACTAACAAAATCGAACTGAGCAGCACACGTTACAATTCCATTGTGCAAAATTGCCTACAATAGTAATGTTGGATGAAACTGCCTGTCGAGCAAGGACACCAACAATTCACTTACTATTTCTCTTTCAGCCACTGTTCATGTTCAGCATTCCGCGGAGCTGGTGAAACTGCTGTCAATATCAAATGTGAACCACACTCTGCAGGTGACCAGTTACATTCTCCGTTCCTATACCAAGTGTTATTTTGTGCCCTTGATAAAGGAGGCCTTAGTGACACATTTATAATTCAAGCTGGCCTCCTCCCTCCGTGTTGAATCATTTATTATTTTGAGTTTGAAAATGATTACCTGCTGCGTTGTGCCAAACCTGACTCGAGGAAACTCTGTCTGATACATTAAAAAAAGGCCTACCTGTGATAATGGGAAGAGGTCAAATAGAAGTATTTTCTATTTGTTGTTAGGGGACAACATTAAACGTTGGTTCTGGTGTTATACTTTGTGTTCATGAGAAGCTTCTCWTGAACACAACACTTTATTTCATGAGGATAGGACTTACCATTGCTGAGATACCGTATTGTCGAGTTATCGGAAAAGGTCAAAAGGGTCGCGGACAGGTCAATGTTAATCCCTAGTCAATTAAACACGTTTTGGKCAATATCTCAAGTTAGGGTGGTCATATTGTTTTGACATTTTCAGGGTTGATGTAGAACACAGAGACGATTCAAATAAAATACAAAATGGTTACATTAAAATGCTATATTATGAAAAAAAATGAAAATCTTCATGCTTTATGCAAAACAGAGAGTTTGAAACAATTTATGAAATTAGAATACACCATTATGAAAATGTGATACTTAATACACACACTCACACACACCCCCACCAACACACACAGCCTAACACAGACACACTTCTCAGTACCCCCACCACATCACACATAGCTAACACACACACACAGCCTAACAGACACACTTCTCAGTACCCCATCACATCACACATAGGTAACACACACACACACAGCCTAACACACCCACCCAGCCTAGCACCGACACACCCAGCCTAGCACGGACACACCCAGCCTAGCACAGACACACCCAGCCTAACACAGACACACACAACCTAACACAGACACACTTCTCAGTACCCCTACCACATCACACATAGCTAACACAGACACACCCAGCCTAACACAGACACACACAGCCTAACACAGATGCACACTTCTCACTAAATCTGAACTGTAACACAGAAGGCTACTAATCTAATAACATAGCTTACTTCTAAAGTAGGTTTACACTTGAGTTGAGTTACATTGTAATGTTATTTTTGGTGTTGATGAGTTACTCTGGTGATGGGAGGATAAACTGCAGCAAATAATTTGCCTAGGCACAGTAGAGAAGGTGTGAGCCTCCCGCTAGCCAGCTGCACAGAAAGATAGATGGGACACATTTTCAATTCACTGGTATTTAGCTGTTTAAAAAAATCTATTGTAGGGTTTTAGCCACTGAATTCTATTAGTATATACTTGAAAGAATAAAAACATCAATCATAAAATTTGCAGCTGGTGCACAATYCAGCCAACCCTGCGCAGGGCTGCCTCTTGCCAGGCTCGTTGCCTCAGTGAACGGCATCAGGAACTCGCACACAGCTATCAAGCTAGCACTCGTCATTGAAATGGGGGTGGTGAAATGTGAATTTGGACCAATCCCTGACAACCTATACATCAAAACATAGCTACAAAMCTCTACTTTGTAACCTGTTCGTTTTTTTTGTGTGTCTCTGAAAACATCCGAATGACGGAAGCGAAGGAATAACGTTTTACCTAATATTTTATTCAAGAGATGTCAGATGATCGTGAAACACTCTCAGGACTTTCCCATACTTCTTGGCAATACAATCTCACATCGATCTTACTCTGGTAGGTTAAGGAATAACTATAGCAAAGAGCCAATATAAACGCACAGATTTTGCAGGTTTCACAAAAAGAGCTATCCCACAGATGTGCTTTACATTTGGGCTCATCTCACATAAATATCATAACTGCCACATGTTTTCAAAGGATTTATGTATTTTGATGATCACATTATTGAAGTTTACTGCATTTTTAAATGTATATTCTCGCATCGTGTCCATTGTTTATCGCGTCACCTAACACCCAGGTAAAGATGCTCTGCTATAGAATTCAATATAACCATAACGAACAATTATTTTTCTCTATTCCCTAGATCTTCCCAGACGAAGGCCACAACATTGACTCTGTGAAGAGTCGACAGTACATGCTGAACTCTGTCATGACCTTCTTTAGGGAATGCTTCCTAGAGGAAATCCCTGAAGCTCCTCCTGCGTCTGAGGACGACTAGTGTAACCGATGTGAAATGGCTAGCTAGTTAGCGGTGGTGCGCGCTAATAGCCTTTCAAACGGTGACGTCACTCACTTTGAGACCTTGAAGTAGTGGTTCCCCTTGCTCTGCAAGAGCCGTGGCTTTTGTGGAGCGATGGGTAACGATGCTTCGTGGGTGACTGTTGTTGATGTGTGCAGAGGGTCCCTGGTTCGCGCCCGGGTCGGGGTGAGGGGACGGACTAAAGTTAAACTGTTACATTGATGCTGTTGACCAGGATCACTGGTTGCTGCGGAAAAGGAGGAGGTCGAAAGGGGGGTGAATGTAACCGATGTGAAATGGCTAGCTAGTTAGCGGTGCTCCGCGCTAATAGCCTTTCAAARGGTGACGTCACTCGCTTTGAGACCTTGAAGTAGTGGTTCCCCTTGCTCTGCAAGGGCCGCGGCCTTTGTGGAGCGATGGGTGACGATGCTTCGTGGGTGACTGTTGTTGATGTGTGCAGAGAGTCCCTGGTTCGCACCCGGGTCGGGGCGAGGGGACGGACTAAAGTTAAACTGTTACACTAGCATGACCATAACTCTGTTTTGTAGCYCATGATGCTCCTGGAAACCTGCTTGTCTGAGGAGCCACCAGTGAGAAGTGGTGAGATACGGCGAAACGATGTGGAGGAGAGAGGGGTCGGACAATGTTGCTGCGCTCTATGAAGGGTGATGATAGACCGAGATGAGATTGAAGATGTATTTTTCCTGTACAGTGATGTGTAATTTTTCTTAATGCTATGATCAAACAACAGTGTATCTAGGAACACTTAGGGTGTTATTAAGGTCTACCAGTGTGTTCCAAATATCAAAAGCATACTGTAGCATGCTAGCGTTTCAGTACCATGGTGAAACGAGAACAAATACTATTGTATTGGTCGCGTACACATATTTTGCTGATGTTAGCGCAGGTGCAGCGAAATGCTTATGCTTCTCGCTCCAACAGTGCAGTAACACCGAACAATACACACAAATCCCCAAAATACAATTTTTGAAATTATAAGGGATTAGACTAAACTTGTTTGGATTAGCTCTTTGTATGGGAGGTATGTTGTCTTTACTGTTTAAGAGTGTGAAGGAAAGATATGTATTTCTTTTTTCTTTTGAAGAATATAGTTATTTTCAGACTGCTGTGATCTACTGTGAATTTTCGACCTAGATACCTATTCAGCTTTCATAATATATGCCATTTAGCAGGCGCTTTATCCAAAGCAATTTACAGTAGATCATGCACACATTTTGGTATGGGTGGCCCCAGTAGGAATCGAACCCACAAACCTGAGTTTCAAAGCGCCATGCTTTACCTCGCAACATGCATGCCCCTCCAACCTGAGGATCTGTCTTTTTCAGCCATTCATTTCCTGTTTTTGAGTGGTGAAAAAATCCACTTTTCACTTCTCCCTGGAACACTTTCTTTCATTCTCTTGCTTGTGCCTGTCGTTTTTTCCTGTTAACGTTATGACCATGGAAAGTTCTGTCAAACACTCCCTGGTTATGGCTGAAATGGGCTTAATGGGATACATTGTCTTTGTTTTCTTGTGGAATTGAAAAAAGTTATAATTTGCTACAGTTGAAATGTTATCATACACTACATGGTACACTACACAAAAGTATGTGGACACCTGTCGTCAAACATCTCATTCCAAAATCATGGGCATTAATGTGCAGTTGGTTCCCCCCTTTGCTGCTATAACAGCCTCCACTCTTCTGGGAAGGCTTTCCACTAGATTTTGGAACATTTGCTGCAGGGACTTGCTTCCAATCAGCCACAAGAGCATTAGTGAGGTTGGGCACTGATGTTGGGAAATTAGGCCTGGCATGTAGTCGGTATTCCAATTCATCCCAAAGGTGTTCGATGGAGTTGAGGTCAGGGCTTTGTTCAGGCCAGTCAAGTTCTTCCACAACAATCTCAGCAAACCATTTCTGTGTGGACCTCGCTTTGTGCACGGGGGCATTGTCATGCTGAAACAGGAAAGGGCCTCCCCACAAACTGTTGCCACAAAGTTGGAAGCACAGAATTGTCTAAAATGTCATTATATGCTGTAACGTTAAAATTTCCCTTCACTGGAACTAAAGGGCCTAGCCCGAACCATGAAAAACAGCCCAGGAACATTATTCCTCCTCCACCAAGCMTTACAGTTSGCACTATGCATTGGGGCAGGTAGCGTTCTCCTGGCATCTGCCAAACCCAGTCCGTCAGACTGTCAGATGGTGAAGCGTGATTCATCACTCCCGAGAACGCGTTTCCACTGCTCAGAGTGCAATGGCGGCAAACTTTACACCACTCCAGCCGARGCTTGGCATTGCGCATGGTGATCTTAAGCTTGTGTGCGGCTGCTCGGCCATGGAAACCCATTTCATGATGCTCCAGACAAACAGTTCTTGTGCTGGTGTTGCTTCCAMAGGCAGTTTCGAACTTGGTAGTGAGCGTTCTGTGAGCTTGTGTGGCCTACCACTTCGRAGCTGAGCCGTTGTTGCACCTAGACGTTTCCACTTCACAATAACATCACTTACCGTTGACCGGGGAAGCTCTAGCACYGCAGAAGTTTCACGAACTGACTATGATCCTATGATAGTGCCACTTTGAAAGTCACTGAGCTCTTCGGCTCTTCAGGAAGACCATTCTACTGCCAACGCTTGTCTATGGAGATGGCATGGCTGTGTGCTCGATTTTGTACACTTGTCAGCAATGGGTGTGGCTGAAATAGCCAAATCCACTCATTTGAAGTGGTTTCCACATACTTTTGCATACAGTATATAGTGTATTAGAAGTGCTGAAATGAAAGCAACTTCCAAAAATGAACTTGCATTATAGTGTCTGATTGTCTGATCTCGCAAGCAATGTAGAGTATGTATAGATAAGTATGTGTAATCTAAAGCCAAGCTTGTTGATTTTTAAWTTGAGGGTTTTCCTGCTATTGACACACAACAACAGTAAGTAATGAGTCAGTCTAGATAGTTGAGGTGAGTGCAGTTAGGCCTAGACAGAAGAKGTTTTTGCCCACCCCTTTATGTTAATGTCTTCATATATGCAAATACACCCAGTGCATTTATGTAAATGAGCCATATACAATTTTCTTCATTTGAACACAAAATATAAAACAAATACCTGATAGCATTAGGGAATGTACACTGAGTATACAAAACACCTTCTCTTTCCATAACAGACTGACTAGGTGAATCCAGGTGAAAGCTATGATACCTTATTGATGTCACCTATTACATCCACTTAATCAGTGTAGATGGAGAGGAGACAGATTAATAAAGAAGGATTTTTAAACCTTGAGACATGGATTGCGTATGTGTACCATTCAGATGGTGGATGGGGAAGACAAAAGATGTAAGTGCCTTTTGAACGGAGTATCGTAGTAGGTGCCAGGCGCACTGGTTTGAGTGTGTCAAGAATTGCAACGCTGCTGGGTTTTTCATGCTCAACAGTGTCCCGTGTGTATTAAGAATGGTCCACCACCAAAGAACATCCAGCCAACTTGACACAACTGTGGGAAGCATTGGAGTTGACATGGGCAAGCATCCCTGTGGAGCGCTTTCGACACTTTGTAGTCCTTGCSCSGACGAATTGAGGCTGTTCTGAGGGCAAAAGAGGGTGCAACTCAATATTAGGAAGTTTTGCATAATGTTTTGTACAGTRAGTGTATATATAAGTGCGTTCTAAGAAAAAACGAACTCCATTATTTATCCGTGCCAGTAAACAATTGCATGAGCTATAATTCAGTCAATAACTGAAAAAAAGAATCCATTGTCCAACTGTTGCATTTATTAGAATTGTTTTTAAAACCTTTTCACAATTTTGATGACCGTTGCTACTTTACCAACTGAGCCTCTATTGTATATACCTCCTTTCATTTCATAGTACAGGGGCCTTTACCTCATTCCAGTCATCACTACGAAACAAAGAAATTGAAATTGCACTAGCAAACTCAATCATATTTCCAAATTAGAAAAGAATTACAGATCATTAATAATGACGGCATTGTAGAGTGGAATCCTAACTTGATATCCATGCATGTAATTTCCATTTTAATTAAGTGTTATGAAAACAGAATAATGTTTAGAATGGTTAATCGTATAGCATGATTGAACTCATTGTAACATAAATTAATTGATGAATATGATTTATATACAGTATGACAATGATTAATTCTGATCACTCTTCACCAGTTGATAACCTATAGGACGCACAAAGTCTGGGGTAGGCCTACAACTAGATGAGCATGACCTGTATGACAGCACAATGGTAGAACAGGTACATCCAGGAAGCAATTAAAATGGGGAAGCAATAAGATAATTCTTTAGATTGCTGTCTGTGACTTTTGCCTCTGGATATTTGTCTGTGATCACACACAGGTTTGCAAAAATTCCTGTTACTTTCCCAAAAAACCCAGGTTTCCCAAAAAACCCAGGTTTTCGATAACCCGGTTGGAAGGTTCCTAGAATCAGGAGGGAAAGAGCAGAGAATCCAAAATGGAAATCCTGGAAATTTGGGGAAAGTTACACATTTTGCAATCCTAATCTAGCCTTTGTGTTGTCATCTGGCAACCCTTTCATTAGTCGTCAGACACTCAAGTCAGATACTGACACTCCACTCCACCTGACCTCAGTCCTTCAGTCCACGAAGGTCCATGCTATATTGAAGTACACATAAAGATCCTATCAAATGTCAATTTCTTTAGTTACTTAGCAGTACCACTTGCTTGACCCCCATGTCTCTTATATAGTAGAAGTTACGAATATATTTTGGTTGAAGAGTATGGGAAGAATTGAAAAGATATATGGCTTTCAAATAATGTAAATAAAGGTTCAGGGTGGACAGTAGGGCCAGGTCTTGTAGGGCAGTACACTATAGAGCCAAAAATGTGCCTGTTAAAGGCTATTTCCGCATCGTTTGCAGAAATCACATTCATTGTAAACGTTAGGGCTGGACTCAATCCGTAACGCGAAGAGCCYCAGTAAAATGTTAAGGTAATTTCCGATTGAGCCGACACGTAGCGTTTACCGTAAATGCAGTCTCGGCGAATGCGGGCACATTGCCTTTAATTTTTAATCGAACTATAACGTGACTCTTCCTCGATACTTCAGTGATACGGATTGAATCCAGCCCTAAATCCCGGCCTAAATGTATGAATCCTATACAAAACACACAACTTTTGGTCAACATGTATATCCCTGAATGAATTGTGTACAATTCTAATCTTATTATGGTGCAGATTTACTAATTGTTGATCATGTATATCAGTGGTTCCCAAACTTTTTATAGTCCCGTACCCCTTCAAACYTTCAACCCGCGTACCCCCTCTAGCACTAGGGTCAGCGCACTCTCAAATGTTTTTTTCTCCATCATTGTAAGTCTGCCACACACACTATACAATAACAGCYCGATTTGCCAAGGCAGGATACTCTGAGCGCATTCCAATCCAGAAATCTGGCAGTGGCTTCTGATTAAATTCAATTTTTACAGAACAGCTTGTTGCAATATCGATGAGGCTCTCTTGTTCAGATATCGGTAAGTGGACTGGAGGCAGGGCATGGAAGGGATAACGAATCCAGTTGTTTGTGTCATCCGTTTCGGGAAYGTACCTGCGTAATTGCGTACCCAACTCACTCGGATGCTTCGCTGTATCACATTTGAGTTGCCCGTAAGCTTGAGTTCATTTGCACACAACAAATCATATAATGCTGGAAAGACCTTTGTGTTGTCCTTAATGCACAGAGAAGAGCTCCATCTTCTTAATCATAGCCTCAATTTTGTCCCCCACATTTAATATAGTTGCGGAGAGTCCCTGTAATCATAGATTCAGATCATTCAGGTGAGAAAAAACATCACCCAGATAGGCCAGTCGTGTGAGAAACCCGTCATCATGCAAGCGGTCAGACGAGTGAAAATTATGGTCAGTAAAGAAAACGTTAAGCTCGTCTCTCAATTCAAAAAACGTGTTAATACTTTGCCCCTTGATAACCAGTGCACTTCTGTATGTTGTAAAAGCGTTACATGGTCGCTGCCCATATCATTGCATAGTGCAGAACATACATGAGAGTTCAGTGGCCTTGCTTTAACAAAGTTAACCATTTTCACTGTAGTGTRCAAAACGTCTTTCAAGCTGTCAGGCATTCCTTTGGCAGCAAGATTCTCTCGGTGGATGCTGTAGTGGTCCCAAGTGGRGTCGGGAGCAACTGCTTGCACGCGCATTACCGCCCRACTGTCTCCCTGTCATGGTTTTTGCGCCATCAGAGATACCAACACATRTTGAACACCAAAGTCCATTTTATGTCACAAAGCTATCCAGTACTTWAAAAAATGATCTCCTGTTGTCCTGGTTTCGAGTGGTTTCCAGAAGAGGATGTCTTCCTTACTTGACCCCCCATAACGTAACGGACGTATACCAGGAGCTGTGCCAGGCCCGCCATGTCTGTTGACTCATCCAGCTGTAACGCATAGAATTCACTGGCTTGTGTACGAAGAAGTAATTGTTTCAAACATCTCCTGCCATGTCACTGATGTGTTGTGAAACAGTGTTGTTTGATGAAGGAATTGTCTGTACAGTTTTTTGGGCCTTTTCCCCCAGCATTTTCCCAGCCATATCTGCGGCGGCAGGAAGAATTAAGTCCTCCACAATAGTATGGAGCTTGCCTGTCCTAGCCACTCGGTAGCTCACCATATAAAACACTCTTATTATTGGTATCTGTTACTTTTATACATGTCTTACTACTCGAAAGTCGTCTTAATTGTCGCTCCAAAAACTCCTGTGGCTTATTTTTCAAATTGGCATGTTTTGTTTCTAAATGACTGTGCAAGAGTGAAGGTTTCATTGAGTTGTGAGATAGTACTTTTGCACATATAACACACTGTGGCTGAGGAAAGGTACTACTCCCAATATAAGTGAAGCCCAAATCAATGTAGTTCTCGTCATATTTGCGCCTCTTCGATGGTCCAACGTCCCTGTCTGTTGTTCGGTGCTTTCCCGGGTAAGGGGGCAGTAGTTTCGCTGGCATCAGATTTCACCAAACTGTCAGTGTCCATGCCAGCTGGGCTAACAACAATGTAGAATTACTGATGCTAGCATTGGATGTGCTCGTGAAAGCAGACAACTTGTGTCGTCGACAGGTGCAGGTGAAGTACTGCTGCCAGATAGCTACTGTAATGTTTAGGTGTATAGGCTGCTACATTTACAGTATGTTAAGAGTTTTTGCATGTGTCTGTCGGGAGTGTTGTGTTGTGTTATCACGCTTGCTATACAAATACCGGAGGAAAGTGGGAGTGTGCCTTGAGCTTTTTGCGCTGTGCCCGGCCCACGCGACCTGCGAATTTCTGTTAATCTGATTAGTCAGACATGCAAACTGCCTGCCAGCAGCACCGGATGTAAAGGACACAGAAATTGTGTGCGAGATGACAAATCATGAGGCACACCTGATTTGAAAAGTGCTGTGGCAAATGCTGCCCTTGCCACATGTTTTCTAACAGCCCTGGTTTATGCATATATCTCTTCCATATTTCTCTCTCTTCACACACACCACACAACACACACACACACAACACACACACACACACACACACACACACACACACAACACCCACACACACACACACACACACCAACACACACACACACACACACACACACAACACACACACAACACACATATGTGGCCCTTATTACTATGTAACTAACACAGTAATGCTTAACATATAGTTACATAGGTTTACTAAGTAATTACATGTTAATAGGGTTGTTTGTGGAATCATTATTACACAATTGAACAAGGAATGTGTTATTACATATTCCCTTGCTGAGGTTATTCACATGTGTAACTACTGATGTTACTGCACATTCTCTTGTTCCACTATGTAACTAATGTTTTGTTAATTATACATTTGAAAGTCAAACCAAAATATGCCACTACCATTGAAGCCACATGTAATACCAGGATCGATAAATAGGCTGGACCTGGAAACAACAATTGTAACAAAGCACACCTGTCATTAACTACAGGTTATTTTCAATGTGTTTATTTCTATGTTATGTCCTGCTCAAAGGCTATACTGAATGAAGTGTAATGTAAGAACAATGTAGTTACATAGGATATATTGTAATTATCATGTATTACCCAGGAGAAAGCAACGTAATGTAGATGACGGAAGTGCAAACATCGGCGGATGTGGTGGATTGAGACGGCATCCAATGTTAGATATCTGTAGGCCAACTGCCTCAAGGCCCTTATTGAATTTGTCTATAGACCATGACCAACTCAAACAGTCTAGGCACAAAGGTGAGTCCAAGGTCAACAAACCGATTATATATCATTGACTGGATCATTCGTTCATTTGTCAATCAATACTGAAGACACTGTGGTTGGATGTCATTTGTGCAAAATACCTAATGGTAATATATTTMTTTTTCTGTGCTTTTTTATTCATAATCATCACTAGAGGACAATCACAATAACCCAACACCCACATCCCCCCTCCCGTTAGAAACAGCTAAATTAACAAGAACAAGCATTACAAAATCTACCCTCGGAAGAAAAATAAACCAAAACCAAAATCAACTGGAAAATGTACAAGACATACAGGTCAAATCATTCCATTCCCATAGACTAACCTATCCACGAGATCTGACATATCTAAAAAATAGATGTATGTACACACTGCTGTAGACATGCAAACCCCTTACTTAGGCCTACACAATGTCACTTTATGGCCTTTGTGACCACTCTCTACTCACTGGAGTTATAACTGGTTTATGACCTGACCTTATAACTGATATTAACTGTCTATGAGACCGCACTATGTCATATTGCGTCTCAAAGGACTGAGCTGACACAGGCTGGTATGAAGCTGCTAATAATGAATGGCTATGAATGCCAGTACGTGGTCTTACGGTCTTATGTAGCACATCATAAGGCATTGGACATGTCTACATAAGACCATTGTTTAAGTGTGCCCAAAGGACTGTTCTTTTCAGTGGGGGGTTGACGATGAGAGAGCATTCAGCAGGAATTACACTTATTTGTGGACAACGTCACAGTGATGGTGAACTTGCATTGCCTACAGTATGCCTCTGAAGAGCAGTGGAGCGTTTCCTTGTGCAACAAGACCAAATAATATTGAGGGGGAGGAATTGAAAAGGGTACTTCATCTGTGTTTGTCTCTTCCCAATGACTACTACAACAAAGACTAACAGAACTAGTGACGCTGCAAGGGGAAAAGAACCATGCACTTGCAAGTGTGGATGTTGCAAAGCTAATGGCCGCCATCGGTGATGGAGGCAGTCTGCTATGTGCTTTGCCGAAAGTGATTGAAGTGGCATTTTGGATTAGTGAGAGATCCAGCTTGTAGTCTCGACAATGCCAGTCTCCATTGTCTTTGACAGGTGTCCTTGGAAGTTCTCTGAATGAAAACACATGCACACACAAACGTACATACGCAGACACACGCACAAACACTATCAAACTCTCTTTCGCAAACTAACACAAACGATCTAATGTACACACGCACACACACACACACACACACACACACACACACACACACACACACACACACACACACACACACACACACACACTAGAAGCATCAGCAACTCTCACTGTCCACCTCTGTCTTAACACTTGGTCCAAAAGCCACCAGCCTTTAGTGCAGGCTTCAGCAAATGTTTACAGAGAGGAAGTCCTGCCAAAGTCCTGCCGAAGGTTCCCAACACATCATACTCCTACTCTTCTTCCTCCTCCTCATCATCATCGGGCAGTGGTAGGATCTCTTCCCTGAGACACTCCCTGTAGAAGTTGGTGAGCGACGCGAAGAGGTGCTGCCGACTCCGCTGGGACAGGAAATGACCCTCATCTGGATAGAGCTAGAACACCACGACATAAGCACAACATTTGTTATTCATTTTTTATTATTTCACCTTTATTTAACCAGGTAGGCRYGTTGAGAACAAGTTCTCATTTACAACTGCGACCTGGCCAAGATAAAGCAAAGCAGTGCGACAAAACACAGAGTTACACATGGGATAAACAAACGCACAGTCAATAACACAATAGAAAAATCAGTATACAGTGTGTGCAAATGAAGTAAGGAGGTAAGGCAATATGAGTATAACATGAGTACAACATGAACACAACATGTGCAAAGCAGCATTGGTGAAAAGCTTTTACTCCTATTTCTTTATACCACCACTGTATGGATGTGTGTAATTACTTTCTTTTCATCACAGTAGCTGGTGGTACTGTATGGTTATGGTACTACATACAGTAACATACTGTACATAGTTTTGTTTTTGCTAGTGTACATTCAAAGCAACCATAGCTTGAGTAGGCTTATGGCTTCATGTATCTAGTGTACCTGCACGCTACACAGTACCTGTATACTACAGTACAGTGTGCAATTACTTTCTCCATACCTGCATTGAGTAGTTTGCTCCAACTTTCACAAGGTTCCTGATGAGCTCAGCAGTATGCTGAAAGTGAACATTGGCTGAAAGAGGCAGAAGAAAATATGTCAGCAGAATTCTGCTTGAATCATCACAGGGAAGAGAGGCAAGAACACATTTTAACATAAAACATGACAGGGTCGAGATGAAATTACCTTAAATAAATTGGTCTAACTTMAAACATTTGAGATTTCTTGGGGCTYATCCATTCTCTGTACCATGGAAATGGCCCAATTCTTGACTATGTTTCATGTATTCTATGTCCCATATATTATTTAAAAAAACTCATATTTCATAAATCAGTCATTTTCGTTACAAGTTCTTCAGTTGTGGCAGTTTTTGTAATTYTCAGGTTATTGCTGTCTCACGTGCCGTCTGGCAAGAAGCACACTGCAGATTGGTCATACAAAATAAAGAACAACACAACAGCTACAAAACTGACCCCAGATCAATGCGGAGGTCTTTTTTCCGTGGTTTCTCTTAGTTAGTCACTCACCATCTGCTGTACCGTGGACAAGCATCAGAGTCTGTTCCCTCAGTGGCTGGACGTTCTGCAACACGCTGGAGAACTGCAARAGAGCCATCCATAGAAGTGTTAAGAATCGTAAACAGTGTGCTGGCATATTGTTAGAAGGGAAGGTCAAGAGGAATTCCTAGCGAGAGGAGTGTAATGGTACAGACGGTACTTTATTCCTGCGGTATGGATACTGTCATTGGCGGCAAGTACGTTTCTAGTTTGGAGAAGCTAATTGTCACCGTAACAATGCAACTTTATAATAAAGCATTCCATGCATCATGGCATTTGCAGACTTATGTAGGATAGCCTACTATTCCTAATGTGGTAGATTGGATAGTCATAATTTAGGCTAATAATATAACTCAATGACTGGTCGCAAAAGAGACATGGATGGCTGAGCTCGCAGTGGCATAGAATAGGCCTAGGCTATATGAGATACGTTTCTTCTTTCTCTGCACAGGAATGAATTCTGCTATATGACTGGAGACGTGAGCAGAATCTTTTTTAATACAATACAAATMACAGGGTAGTCTACTGACACTGACAAACAGATCAATAAAAACAACGTTGTCTGATCATCGGCCTACGAAAAGGGGAGACACAAATACAATATGATGTCCATCTAAACTAGAGGAGGAAATGATTGTCCAAYAACAAACTTTCAAGTGGCACTTACCCAACAATGATAAAGAGTGAATATGCGCACTCACTGCCGATATGGACAATGCTCTCCTCTGCATGGTGCCAATAAGATAGGCTATAATGTTCGCTCAATTAAGTTGAATATTTTGATCATTAAAAGACAGATTACGGTATTTTCATTGTCTTCTCTTTGCAGCAATAGCCATTTGCTTTCCAAACTATGTTTTTCTGCGATTGTATTCGGAAATATTGCAATACGCCTGGCTGGGCCTCTACTTTTCACTGACAGTCGCAACTCAACAATCATCTATTTTTTAGTCTATTTGCCGCACACGCTGCCCGGGCCCTTCAGACTGTAGGCAATGCGATTTTAAACAATCCACACCTTTTTTTTCAATCCACAGCCTGTGTGGCCAAATCATGCTTTCTGTGGTAGTAACCTYTTTTAAATTATTTTATATATTTCTGTATAGACAGGAGTAGGCTTATTAGGCTATTTAAATTTGGCAATTTCACTTTAGGGGAAGCTAAGCTTCCTATGTATACTGTTATYACAAAAATTCCTAATGGTTGTGACTGCTATGTAAGTTAGATTGAGGGTTATTGTGCACAATCTGGATTTAAGTTAGCTTACTGTGCAAATGCAGTCACTCATAAATAAACAGCTTGATTTATCTGACAGGCGCTGTAATTGAATTAATTGATATCAGGCATAAAATAATCAACGATCAATCCATTGTACATTACAATAACACAAGTATACAAAGTTAAATTGTATGCCATAACAGTATGAACTGTGTCTTTTAACCGTAGATGTCACCTTCATAAACATTGCCTTTTTTTGTCTGTATACCAAGTTAGTTTATTTATTTTGTCTAGAAGTCATGACAGTGGAACAGCAGTTCTCTGGATTTTACCTGCTGCAGTTCCGTCTCTCTCATCAGTGTAACTGAACCAGCTGTTTGACATAGCGGCAGATCCACACCGCGGGGGTGTCTGGGAAAGCCAGACGTCCCCTTTCAGCAGCTCGTCAAAACATGAACGCAGTGCGATCTAACAAGTTAATGCGCCACAGTTACCGTGGAGATGAGTGACAAAGTCTCAGCGCTCTGGAAGCATCAAAAAAAGAAAAGGGGAAAAAATTCTGATGGTAGCGACACTCAGTAACTGCAGGAGCTTAACCGCAAGCATGTCAGCAACGATATGGCGAGACGGCTTTCAAAGAGCTAAACAAGATTGACGGCAAACAAGTGCAGGGAGGCGGTAAGCAAACGCACCTGATATCTGCTGTCGTCCCGTAATGGCATGCCAAGGTACCTCTCGGAAAACGCTGATGCTGTTTAATAGAAAGTAATACATTCCAAACAGGATGGCAGATACAGACAGAGCTTCAGTGTTTCAGGTGCATCTAAGTGGTACTTTTGCTAATGCTATACACAATGTGATCTCTGTCATTCTGCATCCAAACTACACTGAACAAAACTATAAACCAACATGTAAAGTGTTGGTCCCATGTTTCATGAGTTGAAATAAAATATCCCATACATTTTACATATGTAGAAAAAGCGTATTTCTCTAAAAGTTTGTGCACACAGTTGTTTACATTACTGTTAGTGAGCATTTCTCCTTTGCCAAGATAATCCATCCACCTGACAGGTGTGGCACATCAAGACGCTACTTAAACAACATGATAATTACACCTTGTGCTGGGGACAATGTGCAGTTTTGTCACACAACACAACCCCACAGATGTRTCATCTTTTGAGGGAGTGTGCACCAGAGCTGTTGCCAGAGAACTGAATGTGGATTTCTTTACCATAAGCCACCTCCAATGTCGTTTTATAGAATTTGGCAGTACATCCAACCGGCCTCACAACCGCAGACCACGTGTAACCACGCCAGCCCAGGACCTTCACATCCGGCTTCTTCACCTGCGGGATCGTCTGAGACCAGCCACCCAGACAGCTGATGGAACTGTGGGTCTGCTAAAACAAAGAATTTCTGCACAAACTGTCAGAAACCGTCTCAGGGAAGCTCATCTGCGTGCTCGTCGTCCTCACCAGGGTCTTGACCTGACTGCAGTTCGGCGTCGTAACTGATTTCAGTGGGCAAATGCTCAACTTCGATGGCCACTGGCATACTGGAGATGTGTGCTCTTCATGGATGAATCCCAGTTTAAACTGTACCGGGCAGGCAGCGTGTATGGTGTTGTGTGGGCAAGCGGTTTGCTGACGTCAACATTGGAGGTGGGACTATGGTATGGACAGGCATAAGCTACGGACAATGAACACAATTGCATTTTATCGATGGCAATTTGAATGCACAGAGATATCATGACGAGATCCTGAGGCCCATTGTCGTGCCATTCATCCGCCGCCAATACCTCATGTTTCAGCATGGTAATGCACAGCCTCATGTCGCAAGGATCTGTACACAATTCCTGGAAGCAAAACCTTTTCCCGTTCTTCCATGGCCTGCATACTCACCAGACATGTCACCCATTAAGCATGTTTGGGATGCTCTGCATCAACGTGTACGACAGCGTGTTCCAGTTCCCGCCAATATCCAGCAACTTCACACAGCCATTGAATATACTGGGATCTCTATGGTTCAATCGTCAGTCATTTGGTCTCTCTGTGTGGCTCATGTGTTGCAATGTATCATGTTAATGTACAATTTGAACAGTATCCAATTCCTTATTGAGGAATGTTTTACAAATAGGACAATCTCCTACATAAATGGTGCCCTGTGTGAGAAGAATCACCTACATAAATGATGCCCCCAAGTGAAGAGGATACCCTACTTAGGTGTCAACACTTCAGTCACCTCTCCTTTCCTTTCCGACCCCTCTATCCATCCTTGTGAAGTGTAATATCTGGAATCTGTCAATGGAACGGACATTGGGACGTCCAAGCTTCTACTCACCATATAGTTTCCAGTCCGTGACGGGGGACATTGCTACTGAACATTTGAACAGGCTGTCGGTTGATTTGAGCATCATTAATGTAATATAGGCACCATAACCCTGGAAAACAATCAAAACAACAAGAAACAAACAAGTAAACAAAAAAATGCCGTTTCCGTACAATCCACAGAATCGGGACCGCTTTATCATTTTGAAATCAATCAAAAAACATTTCAACTTTTAATAAATCCCGGGAAACTGCAAACAAATAATATGAAATTTGGTCCTGACAAGTTGAGTGCATTTCTCCTAAAGTCATTAACCCTATGAGACCCATGGTTGCAAAAATGCAACGCTGCCTGCAGGTCATAAAATGTACAGCTCATCAACAAACAAGCATGCTAAACACTACAGAGTGCATCTCCTTTGACCTAAATGTATCTTAGTAGCATTTGTTTTGTGTCAGTATTATTCTTGTGGCATCAGTAGCCCCTGAAACATTAGAAACCTGTCCACTTGTCTAAGACCACACTGGTCCCCTACACATGCATATGTTGGTAGCCGTCCATGCAAGTACATGACTTGAACATTTGCTTACTGTCTTCTCTAAGATGTAGTGATTATGTATATATATATATTTTTGAATCAAACATTCTGAGCCAGAGCTAGAGGTCATTTTGTAACTGTGGCAAAAACACATCATTGGGCTTAAAGTGTTGCAACACAGAGACATAGTGTCACATTCATATGTTGACAGACAAGTAAGAGAGATGATTTCCCTTTCAAATAATGCAAATATGGACGAACAAATACATTTTAATTTTTTTTTTAAGTTGTCAGAATACTGCCATTGACGACCATTCATATAATGGTAAAGAAGTAGGACAGGTTCTCTCTCGCCAAGTTAACCCAGAAAGGAGAACCAAAAAGTAGATGTTCTCCATACATAGAAACCCCACCAAATAGTTGATCCTTTAAAAAAATAGATGTTTTTGATAGAAAAATACATACATTTTAATCAATTTGTGACCAGATTCGGGATCGCAGGCGTTTGACGCCTTTTCCTACTTCACAGTCGGGCTGTTTGAAAATGTCATATGCCTTAATTAAAAATGTGTATGGGGTCTGTAAATATGAATTAAATAAAGAAGTGATGAGTCTAGTTTAGTCAAGGAGAAGTACTGAGCTCTGTAGGGAGAAAGGCAGGATCCGTGGTTGGCTGAGACAATGGAGGGAGATAATAGAGAGACTACTTTCTGGAGGACAACGCCATGCTCACTCACACATTTACATGTGAATTCTGAAAGAGATGGGTGGGGCTAAGGTTTAAGAGGGTGTGAATGATGCCGAATGGGCATAAACAAAGAATAGCTCTCTAGAAAGTGTGAAAATCATTCAAGGTCATTTTTCTCCTACTTCTCGTCAAAGTGGGATAACAAGTTTATCAAATTTAAAAGAAGCATAACGTTCCCATAACTAGAGTGTTTGATATACAATTTAAACTCTGTCTGTACTTTTATAAAATGTAAAATGTCACATTGTCACATTGTGCTATTCCAGACATTTGACTGAATTTCAGATGTACTGTATATACCATAAAACAATATATTTCATCACGTTGTAATTTTTACAGTTTTCTTAGCACACAGTTTTCCTACCATTGAAGCCCAATGGAGCATTTCTGCAACGTTTCCATAAAATTGGTCTACAAACTTGAAATATATTTTCTTATTATTTTCAAAATCAGATGCCTATTAGAAGTATGATAGATTCTGGCAATAGATTCTTACCCTCCCAAATACTCCTATCCGTGTCCGATCAATGTACGGGAATGTCAACATGTATCTGAAATAAGTTACAAAGCATGATATCACTCATAGATAACAGCAATATGAATTCACTTCCCCAAAATGTTTTAAGATTGTTTGACAAATTCAGCTAAATGGAAAACGTGAGCAGATTGTTGAATTAGCATGTATTCTAAGGCTAATGACTTTTATAGATATAGCTAGAGTTAAAACTAAATGAGATTTAATGGGATCAAACTAATACATACTCCACAGCTGTGATTTGATCCTGCACCTCTACGGTTCCCAAACGCCGGTGGACTTCATGTAGAACCCTCTGGCCCAGGAAGCCACTCCCCCTGCCGTCCAGACGAGCCACTATGACATTATCCGAGCTGACCAGAACCGAGTCCCAGTCCAGAACGAAACGGTCGCTCACCGCCTGGCCCCCGGGGGAACCATCGCTGAAAGAATAAACATAACTGTTAGAATGAAACAGCGTTGACACTATGGGCACTGTAACGACAGTCTGACTCTCACGCGATGGGGTTCATATCAATCATAATAGATGGGAATGCATAGATAAAAACACTTCAAACAAATTAATTCAACAACAGTGAGCGCAGATACTGATGGCGATACGTACACTATCAACAGCAAGCCATAGTGACGCGATTCAGAAAAGTCTGGTGGGTAAGAGATCTTCAAAGGCAGATCTGAGCAGAGAAAGTAGCCATTAGCAACAACCTTAGAATAATAGATTAGAGAAACTGACAGAAAAAAATGTGTTATTAGCCAAAATGATCGGTCGTACCAAAATGTTCCATCTGGATTGTTCTGAAATCTGTCATCTGAATCCTCTTGACCTTTAAGGCGGCCTTTAGTAAAGAGTTGTTCTCAAGGATGTAGAAATCTAATAGGGGAACAAGGTTTCATCAGTTTTAGAACTGTTCACAATGTGGGCCACTTAATCTAGAGAGATGCAAGTGGAATTATATTAGACTTATATAACGCATAAAGACTTCTCTTTCAAGCCTGAAATGAAATATAAATAAACTTTAAAGCTTTCAAGGATTTCCAGCACACTTTTTAATGATAATTCTAGTGGGGAGTTGAACAGTGTCCTCGATAACCAACCAGGTGCCAATTGTTTGGCCCTTACAACAAGCCTTTGAACGGTGCATATGACCAGATGCATTGTATTTTCTAACCCAGAATAAGATGTTTATTGGTCTACCATAAAGACTGTGGTATCATCAAAACACACAAACACTGAGGACAGATGGGAATTATTTTGAACTCAACATTGTACTTCAGCATCCAAATAATGAACTAATGTAGCCTGAGTGGTGCTGCCTGCATCTGAGTTTGACCACTGTAACATAATCAGTGTCTGCTGTATACGATTGAGTAGGTGTGCTATTGATCTTGCCACAGCTGGCAGCGCAAATAGCAGACTCACTGGCATGCAGAAAGTTTTCCTTTCGCCAAAGATATCTCATTTTTACCAACAACTGCTTGTCAATGGTTGTTTTTAAAAGAAGCCCCCCCTGCCATTTTCTCCACATTGAACTACAAAATGAATTCCTATCGTATCCTTCATTCCAGCCATCTGAGAGGAAACTGAATGGAAAATAATTCATCCGGTATTTTCAATAGAAACCCCAAATCAATAGGCGTCTCATTATGAAACTGCCAAGGCCCCGAAGTTCTCAGCTGTGGATTGGAAGGTTTGTCCAAGTAACCCTGGGCAAATTGATTGCATTTTTTCCACTGCAGCTGTTAACGTTCAAGAGAAAACATTGACAGATATCCAGACATGGACGGTGTAAATGAAAATAAGGAAATGAAGACAGCAGGGGGTCGATTCGCATTGCTAGTTCAGAGTCAACAAGGGTACAAGTGAGAGGGGGAATGGTKTTTTTCAACAGCAAATCTTCAATATTTGAACAAAGTGAGCAATGGCTTTTTTTCTCTTTTTTTACACTTGTTGGTTCTGGCAAAATGCCAACGTTCCAAGTTCTCGCTAACTCCTTTGAGCAGTTTATGACATGCCTATCAGTTAAGAGAGATTAAGTTGACTTCTTACTGGCATTATTGAGGCTGTGTAAGATCACAGTGGGTGCTCCGGGACCTGCGAGAAAAAAATAAAGGATTAAAAGATTTGAAATCGGTATCCTCAAATCCTTTGAATGGCTGAAGATTTACAATTTGGTGTGACTTGAGTCGACAACTTAAGCTTGAGTCACAAAATACCAGTTTCCCCAAGCAATACACGTTCGAGGAGTAAGACATACAAATGCATCCTATTTGTACATAAAGAGTTACAAAAATAGCATGTCTCAAGCAGGGTAGCATAGTCACAAATACAATACAGCAGCCTTTCCAATCCCCTAGCTGCTGTCACAACCACTGTAACCAATTTTACCTCCACTTCTTTACCAATTACAGTCAGTAGTTAAAGGTAATTCAAACTGCCTCTTATAACCCAGGCCTTTCAGATTAAGTCAATTATATTCAGCGCCCATTGGAAGACACCCAATCTGAGGTTAATAAGATCAAGCGGATACCTCGGGTGATACCCCGACCCTCTACAAATCACTGTTCACTCAGGCTAGCCCTTCCGTTTGAATAATACTAGCCGCGGTAATGGTGATTTAACAGCCACACACTATTAACAGGAATGGTAAACATATGAGGCTTTTAAAGCCCAACACGGTGTAACGTTCGTTGTTTGAAGGAGACCAAGGCGCAGCGTAATTTGTGGTCATCATATTTATTTAAATGAGAACCAGCAACAAAACAACAAAGTGAAACCAAAACGAACGTACCGTTCCATAGGCTACAAGAGCTGTACAAAAACAAGATCCCACAACATAGGTGGGAAAAAAGGCTACCTAAGTATGATTCCCAATCAGAGACAACGATAGACAGCTGCCTCTGATTGGGAACCACACTCGGCCAAACACAAAGAAATACAAAACATAGAATGCCCACCGCACATCACACCCTGACCTCACCAAATAGAGAAATAAAACGGCTCTCTAAGGTCAGGGCGTGACACACGGATCAATGAAGAAGAAGCAAAGTTTCATTTTCACCCCTAAAGCAAGTTTTATCATGTCTTACATGGTTGTTGTTTTTCTTAGAAAATATAATAAGAGAGAATTCACAACAATGCACCATTAAAACATTCGAGGAGCAATGGCTCTCAAGGAAATTGCAAACTCAGCAAAGGAAAAGGGCACTTGTACCTGCTCGACAATGGTAATGATATCCGTTGCGTTTAATGGAGGGAATTAACTAGCTTTAATACGCTTGTTGAGGAGAGTGGTCATGACAAACTGCTTGGTTGTTACTGAATTTAGCCTTATCCTCAGATGACGTGCTAACTGCATTGTGTTTATAGCTCAAAAACAGGATAGTACATTTTGCCCATTAACTCATGGTGCACAAGACAAACGCACCCAAGCATACAGTACAAATACATGTGGTTAAAACAAACCTAAACAATAAACAACCGCAGTGGCAATAAACTCTTTTTAATGCGCTGTGTGTGCATGGCACAATAACAGCACGTAAAGCAATTATACACAATAGAGCGGCTAATTTTATTTTGAATTGTTTGATAGTGTCTCTACACTAAATGTTCAATAATGACAGATTGCCAAAGGCAAACTCCTGACATCTGTCAAATGGATTGTGACTCACAGGGCCAATGATACATAATAGTWGACTAAATTGGAACTAGACACTGAGTTAACAAAACATTGCTCTTTCCATGACACAGACTGACCAGGTGAATCCAGGTGAAAGCTACTCTATGATCCCTTATTGATGCTACTTGTTAAATCCACTTCAATAAGTGTAAATGAAGAGGAGGAGAAATATCAAAGGATTTTTAAGCCTTGAGACAATTGATACATAGATTGTGTATGTGTGCCATTCAGAGGGTGAATGGGCAAGACAAAATATTTAAGTGCCTTTTATTAAAGGGGTATGGTAGTAGGTGCCAGCTGTACCGGTCGGGGTGTGTCAAGAGCTGCAAAGCTGCTGGGTTTTTCACACTCAACAGTTTCCTATGTATCAAGAATGGTCCACTACCCAAACTACYTCCAGCCAATTTGACACAACTGTGGGAAGCATTAGACTCAACATGGGCCAGGACKCCTGTGGAACTSCTTCGACACCTTGTAGAGTCCATTCCKCAATGAATTGGGTGCAACTCAATATTAGGAAGGTGTTCCTGGAGTTAATTTTCATATTATTTCATATTAGACACTTCATCACAACAAGATCATTTAATCTACACGCAAAAATAAGATAATTCCCAGCACACATTGCAAGAACTCCCCCCGGCAATGACGTGTCTCTGGCCTTTTAAAGGAAAGGTTCACCCATTTTGTAATGTTCTATTGTTGATGTGCATCCCTGAGTGATGTTCTATTGATTTCCTGTGTCATTCCATGTTTTCATGTGTATGTGAGTTATTGGAGTTCAAGCAGGCAGAAATCCGGCAGGTATGACGTAGCACTGTGATAAAGTCCCTCTCACTACACTGGAAGTTAATAGGAATAGGATTTTAGATCGCGGAAACGTCTATCATAAATGTCAAAATTCAATACTGGCCGATGTCATAGGTCGGGAGGATGTTCTCTCTAATGAGCCATTGATCATATTTTTTTTTTTAGATATTCCTACCTCGAGAAATGTTTCATTTAACGGAGGGTCTAGCACATTTTTCCTATTTGTCTGCATCTTTAGTCCAGGGTGCAATAGGAGTCCAATGGATGACGCATAACGCCCGACCCAGCAGACTGTCAACCAACCGTGTTCACGTTGTCATGRTGCGTCACGTGGTTGCTAAGCTAATTGTCATGCAATCCCTTCTCAAAGTCAGTGTATATGTCGAGAAACGTGCCTATTTTCCTCAAAAGTACGTAATGACACGATTCCAAAGCTACAGTGGCTTGCGAAAGTATTCACCCCCTTGGTATTTTTCCTATTTTGTTGCCATACAACCTGGAATTGAAATGGATTTTGGGGGGGGGGGTTGTATCATTTGATTTACATAACATGCCTACCACTTTGAAGATGCAAAATATTGGCAACCAAGAAATAAGACAAAAAAACAGGAAACTTGAGCGTGCATAACTATTCCTCTCTCCCACCCCCCCCTCGCACACTCCTTTTGCAGCAATTACAGCTGCAAGTCTCTTGGGGTATGTCTCTATAAGCTTGGCACATCTAGCCACTTGGATTTTTGCCCATTCTTCAAGGCAATACTGCTCCAGCTCCTTCAAGTTGGATGGGTTCCGCTGATGTACAGCAATATTTAAGTCATACCACATATTCTCAATTTTATTGAGGTCTGGGCTTTGACTAGGGCATTCCAAGACTTTTAAATGTTTCCCCTTAAACCACTCGAGTGTTGCTTTAGCAGTATGCTTAGGGTCATTGTCCTGCTGGAAGGTGAACCTCTGTCCCAGTCTCAAATCTCAGGAAGACTGAAACAGGTTTCCCTCAAGAATTTTCCAGTTTTTAGATCTGCCACCACCATGATTCACTATGGGGATGCTGTTCTCGGGGTGATGGGAGGTGTTCGGTTTGCGCCAGACATAGCGTTTTCCTTGAAGGCCAAAAAGCTCKATTTTAGTCTCATCTGACCAGAGTACCTCCTTCCTTATATTTGGGGAGTCTCCCACATGCCTTTTGGCGAACACCAAACGTGTTTGCTTATTCTTTTCTTTAACCAATGACCTTTTTCTGGCCACTCTTCCGTAAAGCCCAGCTCTGTGGAGTGTACGGCWTAAAGTTGTCCTATGGACAGATACTCCAATCTCCGCTGTGGAGCTTTGCAGCTCCTTCAGGGTTATCTTTGGTCTCTTTGTTGCCTCTCTGATTAATGCCCTCCTTGCCTGGTCCGTGAGTTTTGGTGAGCGGCCCTCTCTTGGCAGGTTTGTTGTGGTGCCATACTCTTTTAATTTTTTAATAATGGATTTAATGGTGCTTCGTAGGATGTTCAAAGTTTSTGATATTTTTTTATAACCCAACCCTGATCTGTACTTCTCCACAACTTTGTCCCTGACCTGTTTGGAGAGCTCCTTGGTCTTCATGGTGCTGCTTGCTTGGTGGTGCCCCTTGCTTAGCGGTATTGCAGAACAGGTGTATATATACTGTGATCATGTGACACTTAAATAAAGTCCACCTGTGTGCAATCTAACTAAATATGTGACTTCTGAAAAGTAATTTGTTGCACCAGATCTTATTTAGGAGCTTCATAGCAAAGGGGGTGAATACATATGCATGCATCACTTTTCTGTTTTACATTTATTTATTTATTTTTAAACAAGTTTTTTTTTTCATTTCACTTCACCAAATTGGACTATTTTGTGTATGTACATTACATGAAATCCAAATAAAATCTACTTAAATTACAGGTTGTAATGCAACAAAATAGGAAAAACGCCAAGGAGGATGAATACTTTTGCAAGGCACTGTATATGATATTGCAGATAGGAAGTAAATTATTCCATTCCACTGACACCTGCCTACTATATCTGACTGACCACATAAGGAAGTAGACGGGGGGAAATTTTGTGTTATGGTTATGTTAGATCTCCAAAAGGGGTTTGATACAGTGGATCATGAGATTCTGTTATTCAAACTAAGAGCCATGGGCTTTAACAACTTAGCAGTAAAATAGGTCAGCTCTTACCTGCAAGGAAGAAAACAGACGGTGGATGTGGATGGGACCCTGTCTAAACCCAAAATCTTGAACTGCGGGGTACCCCAAGGGAGTGTGCTGGGTCCACTTTTATTTCTGTTGTATATAAATGATCTGAAATCTGCCTGTACATGTGATCTTTTCTGCACTGTTGGTTTCCCACAAATACAAAAATGTGGTTGAGAAAGCCCTCAGTGCTGATCTTCTGAATGTCATTAAATGGCTATATGACAAAAAGCTGTCAGTCCATCTTGTTCGGGTCCAAAGTGAAACTGAGGAAATCCCCAGTTTTTAAGGTGGTAGTAGGTGACATAGTAGTCGCAGAAAAAGACTATGTTAAGTATCTTGGATGTGTGCTAGATAACCATCTGACAGGGGAGAGCATGGCACAAAATGTTATCGCCAAACTGATCCATAAAATTAGCTTRCTGGCTAGAACCTCCAAATATCTGGATAAGAACGCAATGGGGACATTGGCAGGGGCTCTTGTTCAGTGCCACTTCAACTATGCATGCTCTTCCTGGTACAATAGTGCCCCCAAGATATAAAAAAATTAATTGCAGACATCTCAGAACAAATTAGTCAGGATTATTCTTAAACTTCCAGCACTTATACATCTTGACTACTCCCACTTTGAAAATTGTTCCTTGTACATAAGATTGTCCACTGTATGGTCCCCAGGTACTTATGTAACTACTTTAACTTAGTAAGGGATAACCATAACTATTCAACTAGGAGTCAAACTGACGTTGTTCCTTTAAGATTTAAAAGTGGTACAGGGAAAGAAACATTTTTATACTCGGCTGCCATTCTTTGGAATAATCTTCCAAAGAATTTCAAACTTATAACCTCCATAGGTAGTTTCAAGTTCTCACTGAAAAGAATTGCTAAATAGTAGCATGTCTTTAAAGTGAGTGGTAAGATTAAAGTAGGTGGCGGAGAGGAAAATGCTCGGGATAATCCCTAATATATACATATATATATATATATATATATATATATATATATCTTATATATATATTAGGGATTGATTGTTCATATATTAAGGGTATGTGAGACTGTCATTGTGTCTGTCATTGTCTGTTGTCATTACAATTGCCGCCTAACCTTGTTGTATTCCCACTTGCATCTTCAAAAGGACAACAATGGAAATAAGCTGTTAAGCTTAATTGTGTTATCCTTGATGATTTTCTTAAAATTGTATGTGGAGGCGTCACCAGCTGGCCCTTATGTATGGATTTTACAAATTGCCAAATAAATTAAACCAATCAATCAATATAATATACACTACCGTTCAAAAGTTTGTGGTCACTTAGAAATGTCCTTTTTATCCATAAACACATACATGAAATGAGTTGCTAAATGAATAGGAAATATAGTCAAGACCTTGACAAGGTTATAAATAATTAGATTTCACCCCATGCTTCCTGAAGCACATCCCAAAAATTGGATTGGCTTGATGGGCACTTCTTGCGTACCATACGGCCAAGCTGCTCCCACAACAGCTCAATAGGGTTGAGATTCGGTGACTGTGCTGGTCACTCCATTATAGACAGAATACCAGCTGACTGCTTCTTCCCTAAATAGCTCTTGCATAGTTTGGAGCTGTGCTTTGGGTCATTGTCCTGTTGTAGGAGGAAATTAGCTCCAAATAAGCACCGTCCACAGGGTATGGCATGGCGTTGCAAAATGGAGTGATAGCCTTCCTTCTTCAAGATCCATTTTACTCTGTACAAAACTCCCACTTTACCACCACCAAAGCACCCCAGACCATCACATTGCCTCCACCATGCTTGACAGATGGCGTCAAGCACTCCTCCAGCATCTTTTCATTTTTCTGCGTCTCACGAATGTTCTTCTTTGTGATCTGAACACCTCAAACTTAGATTTGTCTGTCCAGTGTCTGTATTCTTTTTCCCATCTTAATCTTTTCTTTTTATTGGCCAGTCTGAGATATGGCTTTTTCTTTGGAACTCTGCCTAGAAGGCCAGCATCCTGGAGTCGCCTCTTCACTGCTGACATTGAGACTGGTGTTTTGTGGGTACTATTTAATGAAGCTGCCAGTTGAGGACTTGTGAGGTGTCTGTTTCTCAAACTAGACACTCTAATGTACTTGTCCTCTTGCTAGTTGGTCACCGGGTCCTGCCGCTCCTCTTTCTATTCTGGTTAGAGCCAGTTTGTTCTGTGAAGGGAGTAGTACACAGCGTTGTACGAGATCTTCAGTTTCTTGGTAATTTCTCGCATGGAATAGCCTTCATTTCTTAGAACAAGAACAGACTGAAGAGTTTCAGAATAAAGTTAATTGTTTCTGGCCATTTGGAGCCTGTAATCGAACCCACAAATGCTGATGCTCCAGATACTCAACTAATCTAAAGAAGGCCAGTTTTATTGCTTCTTTAATCAGAACAACAGTTTTCAGCTGTGCTAACATAATTGCAAAAGGGTTTTCTAATGATATATTAGCCTTTTAAAATGATAAACTTGGATTAGCTAACACAACGTGCCATTGGAACACAGGAGTGATGGTATGCTGATAATGGGCCTCTGTACGCCTATGTAGATATTCCATAAAAATCTGATGTTTCCAGCTGCAATAGTCATTTACAACATTAATAATGGCTACACTGTATTTCGGATCAATTTGATGTTATTTTAATGGACAAAAAAGGACATTTCCAGGTGACCCCAAACTTTTGAACGGTAGTGTATATCCCTGGTATAAAATCACATTCTGTTTGTGTCTCTAACGTATCTCTTCAGTGTATGTTTAGGAGCCGGTTATGTTCGCTTTTAGCATTACTATCCTACTATCACATTGGTGTTAGCATATGATATACCTTACAGGGAAACACTGAGCAGTTAGAGGAAACGCTGTACATTTGCTGGATCTGATAATGAATCTTATATGTACTGTGTCTCTGATCCTGAATCTACGTCTAAGCGGATGATGCATTGGTTGGGTTTAACTAATGACCTAGCTGGCATAACTTCACGGTTTCAAATAATGAATGGTTGGTTGATGTTGGTCCCTAATGTCTTGAAATMACCTCTCAAAGAAAGTTGATGCTTTGGTTTCCTAAGCTCTATCAATATTTATCTAGCTTCAACAAAGACAGATGAGGGGTGCTAGCATGTAGATCAATATTAGCCTTCAGAATGATGCACTGCTTGTGTTAGAATTTAGCTTAGCTGACTAACATTTAAAGAGCAAAATGACATGTTTGCATTAGCCTGTTAGTGCTGTCTTGGCGCTATGGAGCACTACTATACAATGGACTGTCTGTGTTAGCATTGAGCTAAGCTGGATAACTTTTACAGTGCATAATGACATGTTTACTTTGCATTGGCCTGCTAGTGCTATCTTGGTGGTAAAGAGTGGAATCCAATGCACTGAGTTAGCATTTAGCTAACTCAGCATTTAGCTCGGCTAGCTTACCTTTACAGTGGAGGATGATATGCTTATCATTGGGGCTTATCTCGGCATTAAAGAACAGACAGTGCGCCTTATTTAGCTCACACGTCAGACAGTGTCGAGGGAACAACCCGACAGTCTTCACACTGAAAGGAAGGGGAAGACGGAAGATTAGGAGACCGTTTTAACGTCCACTGCAAACCCCAAAGAACAGGCCTATAGAGTATCTAGCACCTGTGGTGTTTGCAGTTGGCATATGATATTTACACTCTACATAAATGAGGAGACAAGCAATGTTGAGGTCGGGAGCTTCACGTCATTGGTTCACCTGAAAGCATTTTAAATGTAATTAAGCCGATTCTCCCTTATCAAAAGAGCAGCTGAATTTGGAAAAGTTTTTTTTGAAAAATGTAATTATCATAACCTAATGTGCCTTTGCAACCTCCATACGCTTTATGAAACAAGTATCATCCAGTGTACACGATCTTACATCAGAGTGTCTCTATATTTCTGTAAGCACAAAACCTCAGATGTTTGCTGTTGTTATGACATGTTCTTCGCGAAAAGAAAAATTACAGAATATGAGAGGGACTGTAAATCAAAGGGGAGCTGTCAAAAGCAAGATTCAGGACAGGTTGCTAAATGAGTCACCTGAAAAGCTGTCTTCTTCGCGGTGAGCCTTCAGTGCTGAGAAAATATCTGTATAGAAGAAACAAATAAGTTAATTGAGTCTCAAAGAAACCCAGTGGCCTTTGCTAACAAGGTTATGCCATAAATACACTCTCAAGCTCAGCTTTGTGCCTGCAACATGTCATATTTAGATGAGAAATAAACCTGATACTTTCAAATAAGCAGCATTTGTCTGTGTACTACATATGCAAATGACACTCAGTCTTGAGGCAATACGCATGAGGTTTATGAGTGTCAAGTTGAGAAGAGAAAAATCTGCCTATCAAGCTACAATAACATACAGGTACCATACAGTTTCACACTCAAGGTTCTATGTTTTACGATGCAAAATGCAATGTCCATTCTTAAACCTCCTTTTCCCACCATGCACTATGGCGTGCTGTCTATGATTTGCAGTTACATTGGTCTGAGATTTTGATTCGGAATGTACCTGACACCACAACTCTTACAAGAGTAATGACACAAAGCCCCTCATAACATACAATCAAGTTCACTGTGATAACAATGATGTTTTCTGTTTGTGCTGTCGTCAACTCCTCCACAGCATTCATTCATCATTCCATACATGCACATAATGTGATCTGTCGAACCAGACTAGCTGCTGCATATGTATGAGATACCTTTGTGTCAAGAACTGTGTTGAATTATGATTCATGTCATTGTATAGTCAATGCAGGCATTATTACATATGGGACTCATATCAACATGGCTGCAGATGCTCAACTGTCTATCACCTATCCATATAAGAGTCATATACAGTGAGGTCCAAAKATATTTTGACAGTGACACATTGGTCACACTTTATTTGGATAGTCCATCTGTAGATACTATCTTTTGATAAGCAACTACTTGCCAGATATACTGTTAGGTTTAGAATAAAGGTTAGGTTAAGGGTTAGGATAAGGGTTAAGMTTAGGACTAKGGTTAGGATTAGTAGATAGTTGAAATGTTACTGAGTCTGTAGATGGTCTGTAGRGCATCGACAGATGGACGATCCAAGAGTGTTACCAATAAATGCTGTGTTGTTTCGTCTCTGTACTCCAGCACTTCGGATTTGAAATTCTACAATGAATATGAGGTTTCATTAGTCCACTGACGATACATTCCCAACATGTTTTGCATGTCAGCAGGCAAGTTTTCAAGATATTGTACTTTCAAGAAGCAAAGTGTTCCCTGCAAAATCATCATGAAGATTTAAAAAGTTGGAGGCATAAATGTCATACCCCCCAAAAAATGCAAAGCTTCCCTTTTATTGTTAGTGGTGAGAGGTTAGCATTTCTTGGGGGTATGATCTTTGTGCCGCTATACCTTTCGCACTCATTATTATTCACGTTTCATTCAGGATTATCCGTAATCATGGTAGCACCCACATTAATGTGCAAGTATTCAAAACAGTGGCGGTCAGTGCCGTTTATGACAAGGGAGGACKATTTTTTTTATGAGCACGGCCTTATTTCTATTACAGCATGTTGGATGACTGTCATTCATATTCCATTCACCCAGTTCAATGTGACATCGATAGGTTTAGGCTACTCAAATTGTCCATATACCCATCATGAGGTTGCTCCAACCTAGACTATGAATGAAAGTTTACAACGTGTAATCATTTCGTGTTAGGAATATGGGCCCAAAAATACCATACTTTTGACTACCTTAAAACACATAAGTTAAATGTGCCCAAATACTTTTGGTTCCCTTAAATGGGACTGTGTACAAAGAGTTCTGTAATTTCTAAAGAGTTTGCCTCAAATTAAAGCTGACAGTCTGCACTTTAATCATAGTCACTGCATCATTTCAAATCCAAAGTGCTGGAGTACAGAGCCAAAACAGAAAAAAAAGTGTCACTGTCCAAATAKTTTTGTACRTCACTGTACGTACTAAATACCTGAATCCTCATTATTGATTTATTATGCACAGTTCAGAAGAGACACTCACATGTTGTCGTTGCTCTCATCATAGGCCAGGATCTTAGTTACTTCCCAGTTTCCTGATGTTAGATGGCGGACCTCGTTTTGATCTGCTCTGAACTGGAGCAAGGAAGGAGACGAGAAACAGGAAATAAGCTATGAGTGTGATCTACAATATCTATTTAAAAAAAGCCTTCCTGTTTTCAGAGTCATCACATSATCCTCATCAAGATCATCATCATCATCCTCATCAAGATCATCATCATTATCATACGTCCTAAGTACTGGTCACTAGCAAGGATTGCAATTTGATGTGGTTGAAGCCACTTTCATTGAGTTATCACATAATATATTTGCAAAAAAAGTACAGTGGCCATTGAGAGATGATGCTCACCACTATGGGCACACAGTAGTAACCCTACCCTCACTTGTGCTGTAATCATGGAGATATTACTCTCACCCCGGTGGAAACTATGGTAACAGAACCCTTTGAGTGGTAACCATGGTGACATGAGTGACCCTCATCAGAGATGTAACCATGGTGACGTGACCCTAGRACCTGTGTGGTGAACATGGCGATGTGATGGAACTCTCCGCGCCCGCCTTGCTTGACGGGCACTGTCAGGAAGAATATGCTGCCATCCCTGGAGAACACTGGTTCCTGGTTCTGCCGAAACAAACACAGCAAACATTTTTAGTTTAGAGTGTTATGACGTCATTACATGATCACAGAGATTGTGTAAAATACACTAGTAATATACAGATGTAGGATCTTAATTTAAACCAGTTTACTACAGCAGGAAAATAATCCTGTAAATATGAATTATTATGTGGATTATAATTCATGGTCATTTTTGTAGGGATTGATACATTTTCTGTTAGGGCAAATCAAGTCTGACATTTTTAAGTGAAATTATAAACTTTAGAAGCCTTTTTAAAACTCAAATACACTAKAGGTTTGCAATTCTCAGCAACAAAAGAGTAATCAAATTAAGATCCTACATCGGTACAAGTGTAATGGCACTTTAGGCCATTTACTACCATGGGTGCACAACAAAGATCTATTGAATAAGATTGAATGGAACTTTGATTTATTAAGTTTGGCTATTACTGACAAAAGTAAAGATTTTTTACCTGCTTTGAAAGCCAGAGCTCTGAGGTCTCCTCATGCCTCTGAAATAGAAAGGCCAAAATGTTAACAGTTAATATTATGTCCCGATTTATAATTGTCCCATATTACATCCCAACCTACTTCAGCAAACCTGAATAGCCGTGGAGCCTGGTTGGAATTAAGCATCCCACAAAGACAGTGTCACGTTCCTGACCTGTTTTCTTTTGTCTTGTATTTATTTAGTTGGTCAGGGCGTGAGTTGGGTGGGTTTGTCTATGTGTGATTTTCTATGTTGGGATGTTTGTGTTCGGCCMGGTATGATTCTCAATCAGAGGCAGCTGTCAATCGTTGTCCCTGATTGAGAATCATACTTAGGCAGCCTGGGTTTCACGTGTGTTTTGTGGGTGTTTGTTCCTGTGTCAGGTTTTGTGCCACACAGGACTGTTTCGGTTTTGTCACGTTTGTTGGTTGTTTTGTATTTTGAAGTGTTTTGTTGACTTTCAGTAAATAATGAACACTAACCACTCTGCGTTTTGGTCTGACCCTTACTCCTTCTCCTCATCCGAGGAGGAGGAATTAGACAGCCGTTACAGACAGCCCAAAGTCCCTCAAAATCACTCAATTCCCTTTCTTCCCCAATACTTTAACTCTAAAAGCGCCACCATATTTCAACCCCTAAAAGTACCAAAAGTGTTATGTTTTTCTTTTCAAAAAAATAAATGAAACACTTTCTGTCAAACTCTAACACCTTTTATTTTATTAATCTTTTGTAACACAAGTAAATTGTTTTTAATTCCCCAAAATAAGAATACATTTAAAAATGTTTTAAAAAATMTGTTAATATTTTGATCAATTTCACCCATAGACACTAATTATGAACATTTGTCTGTTATTTATTCAAAGTGTTTTCTTTCTGTAATACTAAGAGGCTGAGAAATTGGCGAATCTGAGATACTGGTAGGACCTAAAGTGTCCACCGATATGGCCGATTTAGACGATATGGTGGCATCAGACATTTAGCTCTAACTTTGGAATGCTATGGGCGATCAACTCAGTTCCAATTGTATCTGAACGATGAGACTCTCAACTTGGTGTAGAGAAATTGACTGAAAGCTAAATATTTATTTACATATATATATATTTTTATTTATTTATTTATTATAGTGGCTGCTATGCCCCAAATTTGGTATTGATTCCGCCCATTTTCATACTACCACACATCGCTAGAATACAAAAGACAGATTATGTTTCATTCCTCCATTTTAACACAAGCATCTAGATGAATGTAGTTTTTTGTTGTTGGTTACAAGTTGCTTGACCGAGTATAGAAAAAGGTTTAGAAATTATGCATTTTTTTGACCCCCTGTTGGTGCTTTTAGGGTTAAAATGCCAAATGGGGAAATCCGGAATCTGTGTTCTTTAATTTAAAACCCATTGGAGACAAAGACAAAAGCCTTGGCAGAGAAATTGAGTCTGCGCCCAGGCGGAGCCGCTTCTTGGCTGGAGCGTCTGTTTGTTTGTGGTCCAGCCGTCTGTGGGGCCTGACCCTGGGACAGTCAAACTGGACTGTGTCCAATAGACTCCCATGCTTTCCCCACAGGGGACCGCAGCTTTGCCCTTTTCCAGACATAGCTTATAATAACACTGTGCAATCATTGCCATCAAAACAAATAGTGGGAAGAATAAGTCTTTACTTAATGAAAACAGTTTGCTGAGATGATCATTTAATAAAGGCTTCCCAGTTGAAAGTAATAGAATAATGAATATGACTTATAGTGTGTGTTTATCTGATAAATGCCACAAGATAATATTTGTATTCKAAGTGGTGGATAAACAGAACAGAAAAAGTGCACCCCTCCACAAGTGTCCTTTAGCATGCATAGTAAAAAGCACAAAAAAAAGCACAACAGCTGATACAGTACTGTCAGATGAGGCATTCGAGTCAATGATATCTTTCCCTTTGGTAGCATAGCAGTAATAAAGTCATTGCATTGTCTGCTCTGTCCTCCCACTGACACAATAACAGAATGACCTCCCCAGGGTGAGTGTGACCTAGTCTCAACATTACCAAGCCCCCCACCCCCTACCCAGCATGCCTCTCACCTTAACACAGGCCCCCGTGGTGGTCTCACATACGGTAAGGATGGACACATTCTGGGCACGGTTCATCCACCTGACCGTCGTCTTGGTTTTACTGATCCAATTGACCATGGCCACATAGTGCTCCCTACGAGAGAGAACAACCACAGTGATTATTGTCTGAAACGTGGCCCATTGCCACATAGTGCTCCCTACGAGAGAGAACGGACAGAAGTTGTTATCATCTGCAACATGTACCATGACCTAGTCCCTCCAAATAGCGAACTTTCCAATATGTGTTTTCATTATTCCATGCAGTAAATCACACCTTAGTTTGAGGTTGTCTGGTGGTGTGAGCTCCTGTGTGTGTGTCGGCCCGTACAGATTCACCACGTATAACTTCACTGTGGGGTTGGGTTGACCAGCCTGAAAACAGAATCAGTCCTTTAGATATTGTAGCACCATTAAACATTATGAATCACAGATTAAAAACACCACACGAAGGCAATCACAATATKAACTAAACAAACAATTGCATAATTACATTGTAGTTATGTAGAGCAATTTATACTGTATATGTGCTACCAACATAAAAAACGACTTCAAAACATTCTGAAACAATGGATGGTGATAATAGTAACACATTAGAATCATTGAACACATGCCCTAACAATGAATAATAGCTATGGCTTTACACAATACAACGCATAATATCAACTCGTTTTATTTAACAGTGATACAAATGTTAATGGTTATGAAAGAAAATGAGAAAAACAGCATGACTAAAGTTATCACCTCATTTACACACAGCACTGGATTTAGCCTAACCACGTTTAAACCTGAATAAGAATCACAAAGGTTGGCCTTGAACAATGGATGAAGATATGAACCAAAGCCTGTATAAGCCCCAATAGAGAATGAATAGTCCTCTTATAGGCACTGCTACAGCACAGTATTGTATTGACCTTTTCTAATGCTAATCCTCCCTAATAGAGTAGCAATGCTTTTTCTACATCCAGTGTCATATTCACTGTTGGCACTCAACCCTAAATGCCATATGCCAAGCTCTACTGGTTCTCACCCTCGGTATGGATTCTGCCGCTTCTAGTTTAACCTTGGGCCAAGAACACATGGCCGGATTGGCCTCACACTGGGCCACAGTGCTGTGTTGCAAGAGGCGGACAAAAAGCAGGAAGAGGGATCATTTATGTATCCTCAGTTATCTAATTATCAATGTAGAAACAGAGGACACAGGGTTTGTGTCCCAAATGGTACCCTATTAATTTCATAGTACATTACTGGTACCATTGGCCCCTGGTCAAAGTAGTGCATTATATAGGGAAAAGGGTGTACATTGGGACGCACCCAGGACTGGGGGAACAACAGACATCTGGTGGGGAGTTTCAGTCTTAATTGCTGCAGGAAAGGGACACTGTTTGGATGGATCTTCCTGTACCTTGAAGTTCAGACATGCTGTGGGTCTTAGAATTATAGTGAATTATAGTGGTAATGGATTTGCTGTTTTAAACTGTAAATAACTCAAAGTACATTTATACTACTGGTCAAAAGTTTTAGAACACCTACTCATTCAAGGGTTTTTATTTATTTTTTACTATTTTCTACAATGTAGAATAATAGTGAAGACATCAACACTATGAAATAACACAAAAGGAATCATGTAGTAACCAAAAAAGTGTTAAACAAATCAAAATATATTTTACATTTGAGATTCTTCAAAGTAGCCACCATTTGCCTTGATGACAGCTTTTCACACTCTTGGAATTCTCTGAACCAGCTTCACCTGGAATGCTTTATCAACAGTCTTGAAGGAGTTCCCACATATGCTGAGTTCCCACATATGCATTTTCTCAACCAGCTTCATGAAGTAGTCACCTGGAATGCATTTCAATTAACAGGTGTGCCTTAGTTCATTTGTGGAATTTCTTTCCTTAATGCGTTTGAGCCAATCAGTTGTGTTGTGCAAGGTGTGTGTGTGTGTGTGTGGGGGGGGGGMGGGGGGTGTATACAGAAGATAGGCCTATTTGGTAAAATAAGCAAATAGAAACGACAGTCCATCATTGCTTTAAGACATGAAGGTCAGTCAATAAGGAACATTTCAATAACTTTTAAACTTTCTTCAAGTGCAGTCCAAAAACCATCAAGCGCTAAGATGAAACTGGCTCTCATGAGGACTGCCACAGGAATGGAAGACCCAGAGTTCATTAGGATAAGTTCATTAGACTTACCAGCCTCAGAAATTGCAGCCTAAATAAATGCTTCACAGAGTTCAAGTAACACATCGTAGTGACACATCTCAACATCAACATCCACTACTAAAGGACACCAATAATAAAAAGAGACTGGCTTGGGCCAAGAAACACAAGCAATGGTCGTTAGATAGGTGGAAATCTGTCCTTTGGTCTGGAGTACAAATGAAAGATTTTTGGTTCCAACCGTCGTGTCTTTGTGAGATGCGGTGTTGGTGTACGGATGATCTCTGCATGTGTATTTCCCACCGCAAAACATGGAGGAGGAGGTGTCATGGTGTGGGGGTGCTTTGCTGGTGACACTGTCTGTGATTTATTTAGAATTCAAGGCAAACTTAACCAGCATGGCTATCACAGCATTCTGCAGCGATTCGCCATTCCATCTGGTTTGTGCTTAGTGGGACTATCATTTGTTTTTCAACAGGACAATGACCCAACACACCTCCAGGCTGTGTAAGGGATATTTGACCAAGAAGGAGAGTGATGGAGTGCTGCATCAGATGACCTGGCCTCCATAATCCCCCGATCTCAACCAAATTGAGATGGTTTGGGATTAGTCAGACCACAGAGTGAAGGAAAAGCAGCTATGTGGGAACTCCTTCAAGACTGTTGAAAAAGCATTCCAGGTGAAGCTGGTTGAGAGAATGCCAAGAGTGTGCAAAGCTGTCATCAAGGCAAAGGGTGGCTWTTTGAAGTATCTCAAATATAAAACACATTTTTGGTTACTACATGATTCCATATATGTTATTTCATAGTTTTGATGACTTCACTATCATTCTACAATGTAGAAAATAGTAAAAACCTTTGACCGGTAGTATATCTAATTGTGATTTCTAAAAGTTCAAGAGGAATGTTAATTTGTCTTACTCCGGAAACCCAGTTTGTGGTGTTGATTGAATGATTAGAGATATATAACATAGCCCATCTGTAAATAGCCCACCCAACTACCTCATCCCCATATTTATTTATTTTGTTGCTCCTTTGCACCCAAGTATCTCTATTTGCACATTCATCTTCTGCACATTATCATCTCCATTGTTAATGCTAAATTGTAATTATTTCGCCACTATGGCCTATTTATTGCCTTACTTCCCTAATCTTACTACATTTGCACACACTGTATATAGACTTTTCTATTGTGTAATTGACTGTATGTTTGTTTATCCCATGTGTAACTCTGTGTTGTTTGTGTCGCACTGCTTTGCTCTATCTTGGCCAGGTCGCAGTTGTAACTGAGAACTTGTTCTCAACTAGCCAACCTGGTTAAATAAAGGTGAAAAAAATGATTTWAAAAATGTTTTATCTTACTGTAATCTCAGAGTACTCAGAGTTATCTTGGAGTAGTGTCAATTTGTTTCATTCCACCATCCAAAGCTAGATAGGTAGGTGGCAGCAGACAATGTACTTCTACATCATCTCAGGTTAAAGCTATTGCTTACCTTGGGGTAGGGGTATTGCTTTCCTTTGGGGTATGAAGCGCCAGTGAAGCGAGGAAGGGCCATATTMGGCACCAGAGTGTCATTGAGGACCAGGAAGGCTAACCTCTCTCCATCCGGTGACCACCAGTGTGCTATATGTGACTGGAGAATCTCCTCTGTAAAGAGACACAAGGAATATATAAGAAATACATTGCAGATCTCGAGAAAATTAAATACAGAAAGTATGCATACCCCTTGACTTGTTACAGCCTGAATTCAAAATGGATTCAATATATTTTTTTTTCTCACCCATCTACACACACAATAATGACAAAGTGAAAACATGTTTTTAGAAATGTTTGCCTTTTGTTTTTAGGTACAGGAACATCTCATTTACATAAGTATTTACACCCTGAGTCAATACTTTGTAGAAGCATCTTTGGCAGCGATTACAGCTGTGAGTCTTTCTGGGTAAGTATCTAAGAGTGTTCCACACCTGGATTGTGCAACATTTGCCCATTATTCTTTTCAAAATTATTTTCATTATTCTTTTCAAAACTTCAAGCTCTGTCAAATTGATTGTTGATCATTGCTCGACAACCATTTCCAGGTCTTGCTGTAGATGTTTAAGCAGATTTAAGTCAAAACTTTAGCTCAGCCACTCAGAAACATTCACTGTCTTCTTGGTAAGCGACTCCAGTGTAGATTTGGCCTTGTGTTGTAGGTTATTGTCCCGCTGAAAGGTGAATTAATCTCCCATTGTCTGGTGGAAAGCAGACTGAAACAGGTTATCCTCTAGGAGTTTGCCTCTGCTTAGGTCTATTATGTTTCTTCTTCATCCTGAAAAACTCCCCAGTCCTTAACGATTATCAGCATACCCATAGCATGATGCAGCCACCACTATGTTTGAAAATATGAAGAGTGGTACTAAGTAATGTGTTGGATTTGCCCCAAACATAATACTTTGTATTCAGGACAAAAACTTAATTGCTTTGCCATATATTTTGCAGTGTTACTTTAGTGCCTTGTTGCAAACAGGATGCATGTTTTGGAATATTTGTATTCTGTACAGGCTTCCTTCTTTTCATTCGGTCAATTATTAAATCAAATGTTATTTTTCACATGCACTGAATACAACAGGTGAAATGCTTACTACAAGCCCTTCACCAACAATGCAGTTCAAGAAATAGAGTAAAGAAAATATTTACTAAATAAACTAAAGTATATTACAAAATAAAAAGTAACACAATCAAATAACGGGGCTATATAACAGGGGGTACTGGTACCGAGTCAATGGGCGGGAGTACAGGTTAGTCGAGGTAATTTGTACATGAAGGTAGGGGTAAAGTGACTATGCATTGATAATACACAGCGAGTAGCAGCAGTGTAGAAACAAAGGGGAGGGGGGGTCAATGTAAAAAGTCCGGGTGGCCATTTGATCAATTGTACAGCAGTTTTATGGCTTGAGGGTAGAAGCTGTTAAGGAGACTTTTAGACCTAGTGGTAAAGAACAGTCTATGATTTGGGTGACCTCTGACACCGCCGAGTATATAGGTCCTGGATGGCAGGAACCTTGGCCCCAGTGATGTACTGGGCCGTACGCGCTACCCTCTGTAGCGCCACTATACTGCCAGGTCTCTGACCTCCTCCCTATAGTCTGTCACATCGTTGTCAGTGATCAGGCCTACCACTGTTGTGTCGTCAGCAAAGTTAATGATGGTGTTGGAGTCGTGCTAGGCCACGCAGTCATGGGTGAACATTTAGGACAGGAGGGGACTAAGCACGGACCCCTGGGGGGCCCCTGTGATGAGGATCAGCATGGCAGATGTGTTGGTGCCTACCCTCACCACCTGGGGACGGCCTGTCAGGAAGTCCAGAATCCAGTTGAAGAGGGAGGTCTTTAGTCCCAGGGTCCTTAGCTTAGTGATGAGCCTTGTGGGCACTATGTTGTTGAACGCTGAGCTGTAGTCAATGAACAGCATGCTCACATAGTAGTAGGTGTTCCTTTTGTGCAGGTGGGAAAGGGCAGTGTGGAGCGATTAAGAATGCGTCATCTGTGGATCTGTTGGGGCGGTTTGCGAATTGGATTGGGTCTAGGGTTTCTGGGATGATGGTGTTGATGTGAGCCATGACAAGCCTTTCAAACACTTCATGGCTACCGATGTGCGAGCTACGGGGCGGTAGTCAATTAGGCAGGTTAACTTCGGTTTCTTGGGCACAGGGACTATGGTGGTCTGCTTGAAACATGTAGGTATTACAGACTCGGTCAGGTAGAGGTTGGTTGCCAGTTGGTCCGCGCATGCTCTGAGTACAGGTCCTGGTAATCCGTCTGGTCCCCCGGCCTTGTGAATATTAACCTGTTTAAAGGTCTTGCTCACATCGGCTACTGAGCGAGCATAAAAGCCATTTAGCTCGTCTGGTAGGTTAGTATTGTGGATTAACTACAATGTTGTTGATCCATCCTCAGTTTTCTCCTATCACAGCCATTAAACACTAACTGTTTTAATGATACCATTGGCCTTAAGGTGAAATCCCTGAGCAGTTTCCTTCCACACAATCCAAAAAGTAATTAATAACTGCACCATGCTCAAAGGGATAGTCAATGTCTGCTTTTTTTTACCCATCTACCAATAGGTGCCCTTCCTTGCGAGGCATTGGAAACCCTCCCTGGTCTTTGTGGTTTAATCTGTGTTTGAAATTCACTGCTCGACTGAGGGACCTTACAGATATTTGTACAGTATGTGTGCGGTACAGTGATATTCAAAAATCATGTTAAGCACTATTATTGCACACAGGGAGTTCACGCAACTTATTATGTGACTTGTTAAGCACATTTTTACTCATGATATTATTTAGGTTACCCATGGCAAAGGGGTGAATACTTATTGACTCAAGACATTTCAGCTTTCACTTTTACTTAATTTGTAAACATTTTGAAAAACATAATTCCACTTTGGCATTATGGGGTATTGTGTGTAAAAAATCTCAGTTTAATCCATTTTAAATTCAGACTGTAACTCAACAAAATGCAGACAAAGTCGAGGGGTGTGAATACTTTCATAAGGCACTGTATTCTCCAACAAAATGGCCATGTAGTAGTGTTAGGGCTGGATTCAATCCGTATCACTGAAGTATTGCGTTCCCTCATCCGCGGAGACTTCATTCACGGTAAACGCTGCATATGGAAATTTAGTGTGAAACACCTTGAGATAATAGTTGACATAACCATCTTTCCTGAAGTTTCCATCTGTACTGTTCCATATGAGAAGGCCATATGTCGATAGTGTGCTAAAAAAAAAATAGAGAGCACTAAAGTATTGCGACAACTCAAGCATGATGTTCGAGTGCAGTTAACAGTACTTAACGGTCTGTGGCAACATAATGCAACACATTTGAGATGTTAATTAGGTCTGATTGGGAGTCATTTGAATCTCCAGAGAGCGAGAGAGCGAGAGAAGCGAGAGAGAAGAGAGAGAGAGAGAGAGAGAGAGAGAGAGAGAGAGAGAGAGAGAAGAGAGAAGAGAGAAGAGAGAGAGAGAGAGAGAGAGAGAGAGAGAGAGAGAGAAGAGAGAGAGAGAGAGAGAGAGAGAGAGAAGAGAGAGAGAGAGAGAGAGAGAGAGAGAGAGAGAGAGAGAGAGAGAGAAGAGAGAAGAGAGAGAAGAGAGAGAGAGAGAGAGAGAGAGAGAGAGAGCGAGAGAGAGAGAGAGAGAGAGAAGGAGAGAGAGAGAGGGAAGGAGATAGAGGAGAGAGAGAGAGAGAGAGAGAGAGAGAGAGAGAGAGAGATATTTTAGTTCACATTGTCACAGAGTTCAAAACAGACAAACTAAGGAATATTTAGGTTGTCATAGAAACTGTCATATTACCATGAAAATCATGTATACTGAACAAAAATATAAACGCAACATATAAAGTTATGGTCTCATGTTTCATGAGCTGAAATAAAAGATCCACAACATTTTCCATACGCACCAAAAGCTTTATTACTCTCAAATGTTGTGCACTATTTTTTTTCCATCCCTGTTAGTGTGCCTTTCTCCTTTGCCAAGATAATCCATCCACCTGACAGGTGTGGCATATGAAGAAACTGGATAAACAGCATGCTCTTTACACAGGGGCATCTTGTGCTGGGGACTTTAAAATAATAATTTTTGTCACACAACAAAATGCCACAGATGACTCAAGTTTTGAGTGAGCGTGCAATTGGCATGCTGACTGCAGTATTGTCCACCAGAGCTGTTGCCCGGTAATTGAATGGTCATTTCTCGACCATAAACCGCCTCCAATGTAATTTTAGAGAATTTGGCAGTACGTCCGACCGGCCTCACAACCGCATATCACATGTATCCATGCCAGCCCAGGACCTCCACATCCGGCTTTTTTATCTGTGGGATCGTCTGAGACCAGACACCTGAACAGCTGATGAAACTGTGGGTTTGCACTACTAAAGAATTTCTGCACAACCTGTCAGAAACCATCTCAGGGAAGCTCATCTGCGTGCTCGTCATCCTCACCAGGGTCTTGACCTTTATGCAGTTGGGCGTCGTAACCGACTTCAGTGGGAAAATGCTCGCCTTCAATGGTTACTGGCATGCTGGAGAAGGGTGCTCTTCAAGGATGAATCCTGTTTACAACTGTACTGGGCAGATGGCATTGTGTGGGCGAGTGTCAATGTTGTGAACAGAGTGCCCCAGAGTGGTGAAATAACAAAAAGGTCAAATACAGATCAAGAGAAAGAATAAAGTAATGGTAAACTGTACTTTAAATGAATAGTGTCATGTTTTGGCTTTCCTTTTGGTGTTTTATACATTGCTGGGTGCACACGCTTAGTTAATACGGCTCTGAATGTCCATATCGAGGCAAAAATGCCCACACAGTAAATAATTACAATGATAATTCTTCACAAAGGTACAGATGATGGAAAAATTAACAAAAATTATACACAATTGCACAGTTGAAGTAACTGCTTGCTGAAACGCTTTCTTAATCTGTGTAAAGTTTCATTTCTCCTGAGTAACGTAATGGGCTGTCTTTCTCCTAAATTTAATTAGCTCTTCCCTTTTCAAATCTGCTATTTCATGACATTTATATTTAATCATTGTTTTGCATAAACTGGCATTCGGCATTCGGCTGAAGGGAAATGGAAATTTCGTTTAAAAAATGCAGTTTGACTCCCCGACTGTGTTTGACTAATTTGATATCATCAGGAAAACATGAGGCATGTTAGAATTGTTGAAAATCACTGAACTGTGTTATTCAGTCACAAATATCTTGAGTTAAACTGAACAAAAATATAAACGCAACATGTAAAGTGCTGGTCCCATGTTGCATGAGCTGAAATAAAAGATCCAAGAAATGTTCCATGCGCACAGTAGTGGAAAAAGTACCCAATTGTGATACTTGAGTAAAAGTATAGACACTATAATAGAAAGTAACTCAAGTAAAAGTAAAAGTCACCCAGTAAAATACTACTTGAGTAAAAGTCTAAAAGTAGTTGCTTCTAAATATTCTTAAGTATCAAAAGTAAATGTAATTGCTAAATTATACTTAAGTATCAAAAGTAAAAGTAGAAATAATTTAAAATTCCTTCTATTAAGCAGAGCAGACAGCACCATTTTCTTGTTTTTAAAATGTATGGATAACCAGGGGCACACTCCAACACTCAGACATCATTTACAATAGATGCATTTGTGTTGTCTTGATAAGTGCGTGAATTGGTCAATTTTTCTGTCCTGCTAAGCATTCAAAATGTAACGAGTACTTTTGGGTGTCAGGTAAAATGTATGGAGTAAAAAACGACATTATTTTCTTTCGGAATGTAGTGAAGTAAAAGTAAAAGTAGTTAAAAATATGAATAGTAAAGTACAGATACCCCCAAAAACGATTTAAATAGTACTTTAAAGTATTTTTACTTAAGTACTTTACACCACTGCATATGCACAACAAGCTTATTTCTCTCAAATGTTGTGCATAAATTTGTTTACATCCCTGTTAATAAGCATTTTTCCTCTGCCAAGATAATCCATCCACCTGACAGGTGTGGCATATCAAGAATCTGATTAAACAGCATGATCATTACACAGGTGCACCTTGTGCTGGGGACCATATAAGGCCACACAAAAAAAAAATCCCACAACAATATGCCAGAGATGTCTCAAGTTTTGAGGGAACATGAAATTGGCATGCTGACCGCAGGAATTTCCACCACAGATGTTGCCAGAAAATGTAATGTTCATTTCTCTACCATAAGCCGCCTCCAACATCATTTTAGAGAATTTTGCAGTACATCACAACCGCAGAGGATGGTGAAAACATTGATATATTTTGGGGTTAAGTGGGTTAAAATCTTCATAGAAGTCACGGAGGGTACAGAGGGACATGCCAAAATGCTGAATGTTGGCACTTTAGCAAGTCTTTTTATTAATATAAAAAAGCTGATAACATGTTCTGTGTGGTCTATATTAAAGGGCACTTCATTTAATATAACAGGCATTTAAGATGAAATATTGCTGCACAATTTCTACTTCAAATATCAAAGGGGCGCAACATGTATTCTATTCGTGGAACGACCCACCTACCCTCGTACAGCCAGTCAGCGATCCCATTGAAGATGACCCCTTCCTTTCCAGACGATGTCAGTCTGAGGGAGTTGCTCTTCACATCTGATTGGTAGTAAATATTGTTCTCAAATATGTAGATCTGTGAGCACAAGGACACACAATGAGATCAGGAAAGTCATGACTGACATATCACATTTAACATTTCACCTTGGTATGACCTCTACAGGCCTGCACTGTGAAACTCAATGAAACATCAGCGTTTGACAAAAATTATGTTTTGAACCCAGAGAGAATAAACTGCTATGGTAATGTACAGTATATCCAAATACAAGGCCTACGGTAAAATCCCTTTCAACCCACTCAATTTAGCAGATATTGAAATTCATGAAAGGGGGAAATAATAACACATTTTCCATTCAGGTCTTATTCCCTGATTAGATACGGTTGAAGTGGCCTGGAATCATCCCTGTCCAGAGAAACAGCAGAAACCTAATGTCCGATTCCATCAACCTAAAGGACCTGTGTTACATAGAGCAGTGTTGAAATTAGCACCCAATTCCTCAGCCTCAGATGACTACTTTTCCCAGAACCATTCAACGTTTCTCAGCCAGCCAGCTGTCTGCATCAGCCAGACTTACATAAAGCACTGTTATGTAGTCACTTGGTCCTGGAGCTGAGCTGACCCCATCTCAAGCTCTGCAGGCCCCGCTGTTATATCAAAGACATTAAGCAAAGGCAACTTGTCTAAATCGCTTCAGTAGTGTGTGTGTGGTATAGGATTCAGCCAAAAGAGCTGCTTTTAACAGCAATGACTTGAACAGTTTGAACAGTTTCCACATCAATGTGCCATCTGCTTCACTAAAAGCTGAGACTAGCTGTCCTTAAATGGGGTAGGATTTTCAGTACCACAGTGGTGTAGGAGACGAGTGTGTTTGAAACTATGAGGCGTCTGTTAGGAAATTTGGTTATGACAGGTTTGGTTACAAGGAAGCGCTATCGTAACATTTCTATATGGATTACTTTTTGATTTGGGCTTGAGTTTGTGTTCACAGATCAGCCCAGCAGGAAAAACCTTCACTTCAAGGATGCTGTTGTTGTTGTTGACCCACACAGTTCTGTATACGAACTGAGTATCAGTATCATTTTTTGGGCCTACCAGGCCAAAACTTTGCCAGTAATATAATTTAAATTGTGATGGTGAGTAAACAAATATACTTTTGATTTCACCTAATTTTAACATTCTGTCACCAAGATCACATGCTCAAATTCATAAAAACATGTTTTCCCATCTCAAGAGGTAAAAAAAAGAAGAGTATAGTAAGGGCCTGTCTTCAGCTTAATTAAATAATGAAAACATTATGGAGCTCGAGATGATTATTGTTATTCCATTTTTTTTTTTACTATAGGTTGTACAATGTATGGCTAGCTCCTGCTCAGCCCAGTCCAAGCTCTTCACTCTCCTGGCACCCCAATGGTGGAACCAGCCTGAAGCGAGGACAGCAGAGTTCCTGCCCATCTTTCCCGAAAACATCTGAAACCCTACCTCTTCAAAGAGTACCTTAAATAATCCCACACCACCACCAAAAAAAATACTTTCGTGAACTAACACTCACACTTGACTTTTTTCCCACCCTTACTAGCGCTGACCTCGCTGACAGCTACTTTATCGCGGACAAATGTACTTACTATGACTGTGATATTAAGACGAATGCACTAACTGTAAGTCACTCTGGATAAGAGCATCTGCTTAAATGACTAAAATGTAAATGTAAATGTTGTGCTTCCAATGAGTGGTATTATACGGCTCTACAGTGTACGGCTAGCGGTGCTATACCTAGCATTGTGTATGCAGACCTAAACCTTCTCATGCTCACTAGATGTCAATCCCCGAAAGACTGACTTCCACATTAGTGAAAACGTAATGGAAGATATATTTCTCTTCATCTTTAGCAGCGGGTTCAGAAAAACATTGTTGCTGTAGGACTCGATATCACCCCCCCCCCCTCCCTCCTGTAAGCAACATTTCAATAAGTACATTTTCAATTCATGTGTTCGTCTGATTTCGACACAGTTTATACCAAATGAAGCTCCAGGTCATCCTAAATCAATTGATGTATTGTTTGTCGATATGAATATCATGGATGAATACCATGAAAACCACGGAACTGCAGTTCTTAACATTTACTCATAACTTCATAATACATGTAAACCATATCAGACAAATAATCTGTCATGTAATGAACCCTCTGTTTGATTTCTTCTTAAATCAGCCATAAATCCCGTGACTGGGGAATGGAAGCTTGTTGTGTGCAACAGGGAGGGGCAAATGAATGCAAGATGAACAAAAAAAAAAATGTATTTGTTAAAACATTTCTAGCCTATCTATCTATGGGTAACAGATTTGACAATTAGATGTTCAGTGTTTCTTTATAAAAAAATATAGGAATAGTTTCACCCATATTAAAACAAGAGATCCGTTCACGTAACAGGCTTGACCCTTAAATGAGGGACATGGAGGGACATGAAAACAATTTTGGGGTACTTTAGCAAGTCTTTATTCATCTGGAAAATCAGATTTATTGGATTCTCCATGTGGTCTATATAAAAGGGCACTTCATTTAATATAACAGGATTTTATAACCCATAAGACTCTAAGCCCTGTCTATGCCGGGGTAGGGCGGTCTCCATATAGAGTGCATTCGGAAAGTATTCAAACCCCTTGACTTTTCCCACATTTTGTTAGGTTACAGCCGCATTCTAAAATTGATTAAATATGTATCTTTTCCTCGTCAATCTTTACACACAATACCCCATAATGAAATGTTTGCAAATGTATAAAAAATAAAAACAGAAGTACCTTACTTACATAAATATCCAGACCCTTTGCTATGATACTCGAAATTGAGCTCAGAGGCATCCTGTTTCCTTTGCTCATCATTGAGATGTTTCTACAACTTAATTGCAGTCCACCTGTGGTAAATTCAATTGATTGGACGTTATTAGGAAATGCCTCCATCATTCCGCCCGGGCAAACTGAGCAATCGGGGGGGGGAAGAGCCTTGGTCAGGGAGGTGACAAAGAACTGGATGGTCACTCTGACAAAGCTCCAGAGTTCCTCTGTGGAGATGGGAGAACCTTCCCAGAAGGACAACCATCTCTGCAGCACTCCACCAATCAGGCCTTTATGTTAGAGTTGCCAGACATAAGCCACTCCTTAGTAAAAGGCACATGAAAACGAGTTTGGAGTTTACCAAAAGGCACCGAAAGACTCTCAGACCATGAGAAACAAGATTCTCTGGTCTGACAAAACCGAGATTGAACTCTTTGGCCTGAAAGCCAAGCATCACATCTGGAGGAAACCTGGCACCATCCCCACGGTGAATCATGGTGGTGTCAGCATCATGCTGTGGGTATGTTTTTCAGCGGCAGGGACTGGGAGACTAGTCAGGATCAAGGGAAAGATGAACGGAGCAAATTACAGAGAAATCAAGCAACGCTCCCGATCCGACCTGACAGAGCTTGAGAGGATCTGCTGAGAAGAATGGGAGAAACTCCCCAAATACAGGTGTGCCAAGCCTATAGCATCATACCCAAGACAACTTGAGGTTGTAATTGCTGTCAAAGTTGCTTCGACAAAGTACTGAGTAAAGGATCTGAAAACTTACTCTACCGCTCAAAAGTTTGGGGTCACTTAGACATTTCCTTGTTTTTGAAAGAAAATTTAATTTTTTTTCCATTAAAATAACATCAAATTGATCAGAAATACAGTGTAGGCATTGTTAATGTTGTAAATTACTATTGTAGCTGGAAACAGCAGATTTTTTATGGAATATCGACATAGGCGATCAGAGGCCCATTATCAGCAACCATCACTACTGTGTTCCAATGACACGTTGTGTTAGCTAGACCTTTAAACAGGTCAACATACACAAGGCTGCGGGGCCAGATGGAATACCAGGACGTGTGCTCCGAGCATGTGCTGACCAACTGGCAGGTGTCTTCACTGACATTTTCAACATGTCCCTGATTGAGTCTGTTATAACAACATGTTTCAAGCAGACCACCATAGTCCCTGTGCCCAAGAAAACAAAGGAAACCTGCCTAAATGACTAAAGACCTGTAGCACTCACGTCTGTAGCCATGAAGTGCTGGTAATGGCTCACATCATCACCATTATCCTAGAAACCCTAGACCCACTTCAATTTGCATACCGCCCAAACAGATCCGCAGATGATCTCTATTGCACTCCACACTTCCCTTTCACACCTGGACAAAATGAACACTTATGTGAGAATGCTATTAATTTACTACAGCTCAACGTTCAACACCATAGTACCCTCAAAGCTCATCACTAAGTTAAGGATCCTGGGTCTAAACACCTCCCTCTGCAACTGGATCCTGGACTTCCTGACGGGTCGCCACTAGGTGGTGAGAGTAGGTAGCAACACATCTGCCACGCTGATCCTCAACACTGGAGCTCCCCAGGGGTGCGTGCTCAGTCCCCTCCTGTACTCCCTGTTCACCCACGACTGCATGGCCAGGCACGACTCCAACACCATCATTAAGTTTGCAGATGAAACAACAGTGGTAGGCCTGATCACCGACAACGATGAGACAGCCTATAGGGAGGTCAGAGACCTGGCTGGGTGGTGCCAGAATAACAACCTATCCCTCAACGTAACCAAGACTAAGGAGATGATTGTGGACTACAGGAAAAGGAGGGCCGTGCACTCCCCCATTCTCATCGACGGTGCTGTAGTGGAGCAGTTTGAGAGCTTCAAGTTCCTTGGTGTCGACATCAACAACAAACTAGAATGGTCCAAACACACCAAGACAGTCGCGAAGAGGGCACGACAAAGCATATTCCCCCTCAGGAAACTAAAAAGATTTGGCATGGGTCCTGAGATCCTCAAAAGGTTTTACAGCTGCAACATCGAGAGCATCATGACCGGTTGCATCACTTTCTGGTACGGCAATTGCTCGGCCTCCGACCGCAAGGCACTACAGAGGGTAGTGCGTTCGGCCCAGTACATCACTGGGGCTAAGCTGTCTGCTATCCAGGACCTCTACACCAGGCGGTGTCAGAGGAAGGCTCTAAAAATTGTCAAAGACCCCAGCCACCACAGTCATACTCTGTTCTCTCTACTACCGCATGGCAAGCGGTACCGGAGTGCCAAGTCTAGGACAAAAAGGCTTCTCAACAATTTTTACCCCCAAGCCATAAGACTCCTGAACAGGTAATCAAATGGCTACCCGGACTATATGCATTGTGTGCCCCCCCAACCCTCTTTTAAGCTACTGCTACTCTCTGTTCATCATATATGCATAGTCACTTTAACCATATCTACATGCACATACTACCTCAATCAGCCTGACTAACCCGTGTCTGTATATAGCCTCGCTACTGTTATTTTCAACTGTCTTTTAATGTTTTTTATTTCTTTACTTACCTATTGTACACCTAATACCCTTTGTGCGCTATTGGCTAGAGCCTGTAAGTAAGCATTTCACTGTAAGGTCACACCTGTTGTATTCGGGGCACGTGACAAATAACATTTGACTTGATTTGATTTTGACATGGATAGAGCAGGTGTTCCTAATGTTTTGTACACTCAGTGTACATTTTACACACATTTACAGTATATATACACATTTTCAATATATGTTGGAATGTATTTAAAATGTATTAAATAAATGTTTTTCAAATACATTATTTTGCCAATGTATTTTTTTACCGTATGGGTATCGAAGATGTGTACTGGCAGTATCATCTATTCATAAGATACACTTATGGCTAATGAGAGTCCCGCATGCCTGCACATCTGTCTGCCTCTCACCCCTCATCACCAGTAATGGCCTTCTAATGGAGGTGAGTTTGATTTATGCCCAAATAAACCACACAGAATGTTCCAAATGTAGACAAGAAGCCACTAATATACTAAAGCCTGTTAGATGTTGACAAAAGGCTGTATGTTGGAATCAATCATCTAATTTGGCTGATTTCCTTTTGAAAATGAACTGGAGTTTCTCTTTCAAATACTCGTTTCAGAATCTCACATATGGGGACATTCCCTTCAAGGCTGGACCACAGGGAAGATCCAATTACACGTCTGTCATATACAGACAGGAAGCATGGCGAATAATGGGGAACCCAACTCCTTATAAGGTGCTACGATCCCGCCCTCTAGTCATTATTGTTTTCTACTGTACGGAAATCACAAGCTCTCTCTAAGTTCCTCTCACAAATTGTTCATCCCCACCTGCATCAGACAGTTAGATTCCGATTCAGAGTGTTTAATAGTCATATGTACAGGGTCGCAGGTGTGATTGCGGGGTACAGTGCACATCTTATGGTTCAAGCTCCAACATGCAGGGCTAAGTGAAATAAAATAATGAAAATGGTAATAAAAAAATACACCAATAGAAATAAAATAGCACTATATACAACAACGGAGATTGTCCGTTCGTAAATCCGAGGAAAAAAGTGTTTTACCAGTCACCACCACTCGAAAAGCCAGCTATTTGCTGGTGCAAGTGGGGACACATCAGGCTAAGGAGTAAGTTATTCACATATCCATGTGCTACATTCAAGCCTCAAACTTACTCAACAGCGACCCCAGCGTTGAGCTTAATGCAACTATAGATGAAACATGTCAATAGGAATAAACGAAACTATAAGACATCAAAAGATGAACTCAAAAGCATGAACTCAATCATTTCGATGAACTTCACAAATAAAACCGGATATATTTTCTTACTCTTGTTACACTTAGCTTTATCCGCTAGCTTCTTCTACCTGTACTTGGTAGCATCACTCGTTTAGCTTACCAGCGCCCTCTCTGGCTAGGCTGACGATTTTTTTTCCTCTCTGGGAGAGAGCCTGTAGAGCAACTCTCCGGCTAACGACGTCCCTACCTCCATGGTCAGGCTTGATGAGGCCAAATTGTCCTGGGGCATCCCTTTTCCAGCAGACTGGCCACTAAGGGCTTTTCTAGCCTGGACATGCAGCGCATGGAGGAGTCTGCATTTTACAGCTCTAGCTACAGAGCCTACTGTCAGAATTAGGGCAGACCTGGAGGTAAGCAGTCCTAGCCCCCTAGCTAATGAGAGGGGCAGCACACAGCACTGGTGGCTCCCTGCCCTAACCTCTCTCTAGTTTAGCATATCCATCTCTCCCCAACTTGTGGTACTAGAGAGACACTCCTTCGTTTTCCTAACCTATCCCCTGTGCAGCAGCTCATCGTTCCAACCCGCTGACAGCAGTAGGTGTGGAAGTTGCACTTCTCCCCCGAGTGCCCTCCCTATCAAGGCTCTCCCCCGACACCTTTAGGTTCCAGCCGGGACCAGAAGACAATATGATTCAGACAGGAGCAGGATGACAGAACATCAGTTGCCCTCAAACACTATTCCCGTTCAGTGCTCTCAGCATCTTTCCTCATAATATTTTTCTCTGTTGCATCCAGGCGCCTTGCCAAGTGCTCAGAGCTACATAGCTATGAGCAAAAGAAGCGACTTTTTGGCACGCCGCCAAAAGGTACTGTTGCCTCGGCGAATGAGAGTCTCAGCGCCTGAAAGGCACCCCACCAAGTTGGTGGAGATCTGTCACGCATGGTGGGTATAGTCGCTTGGGGACAACAGTCTTCAGCCAGCTACCTGCAACGCAATCTCTGCAACTTCGGTTTTAGTGGCCTACGGCAACTCAGCTCTATTGCTAGAGGATTGTGCTATTGAGCTAGGGACCATTCAGTACGTTGAAAATGCTACTTCCTCTCTTTCCAAAAGTAGCTTCTACACCTGAATTGCTTGCTGTTTGGGGTTTTAGGCTGGGTTTCTGTACAGCACTTTGTGACATCAGCTGATGCTTCTCCCTCACTGTCACGGATGCCATGTTTGCCTTAGTTTGAAGATGTAATCCGGAGACAGGTGTTTTATACCACAACCTTCTTATGTGTGTTCTCTTTTCAACTCTGTCTGCATATTTGCAATCAAACGGCAGAATTTTCTCGATCTCCTTAGCAATCATACTCTAATTCCACCGTGCATTCTACTGATTTCAAAACTCGGTCCTCCAGAAAGTGGAGAGCAACACTTATGCAGTTCTACTACGTGATGATCCGTGTCAGGGTCTCCACTTCACAGCTCTGTATGGGTTCTGACTGACAATTGTTCTGAAGTTGAGCTCCACGCATGACAAGAAGTTTCTGACTCCAATCTATATTAACCAAAATGATGATCTGTTCTCTGAATTGCATTGTGAAAGTCTAACACTGTAAGATCGTATTTTATAATTTAGCCAGTCACGTTGGTAATAGAACAAGCTTTCAAATTATGTCCACCTGACCCAGATTGTGATTTATAATGGAACGTTTTGGATTGCGTAAACAACATTCATTGTGTAAAGGCGGGCATACAGGGCTGTGTTCCACACAAAACAACAGAAAATGTGCTTGCACTAGTTCCTCAATGGCACAGCTAAGAGAGCTAAAAAAAAGAATCACATTATAGTTGAAGACTCTTGTTTGAGTCATTGAAATTGCTTAGGAACTGTGCACACTTTGGAGAGGTGTATGGCCACTTGGAAACACCAGATAGACCTGCGGCGTGCCGAGGTTATGCATTTCCATATTTCTTCTGTAAGAAACATTTCAATTTAGCCCTTTCCATATAGACCAATTCCCATCTGTTTAAGGGCTTAAGTTTGGATCCATTTTTGAGTTTTCCCATCTGTTTGGACGGAGTTGGGCTAGACAGGAAAGCTACCACCTGCTCTACGCATATGTCCCTTAGTTCGGGGCCTCTGAGGGATGAGTCTTTCCCCATATGTGAGATACCGAAACAAGTATTTGAAAGAGAACTTAAGGTTACTTGAGTAACCCCGTTACTCTGATATTATGAGTGAGGTACTGTATCTCACCGCGTTTCCCTTCTCGCTATGTGTAAGGAAGAAAACATATGCTTGATAATCAGTACAGGGTGGGATTGTGGTGCCTTATAAGACGTGGGGTTCCCCACTATCCACCATGCCCCCTGTCTGTCTACGACAGACGTTGTGTGATTGTGTTCCTTGTGTTCCCGTCTCGAAGGGCGTGTCCCCATATGTACGACACCTCACTCAGAGAACCGGGGTTACGCAAGTAAGACAATGCATCGGTCATTTAGCATTCCAAATCAACCTGCTTATGCTGTTTCCAACGTTTCAGAATGGCTGGCCTCTCGTTTTAGTTCAGGTGCATTTTGGATGCCACTTGCCCTGGATTAGACTAATAGGGTTCTGGGGTCTTGGTTCGAAAAACTGCTTTATTGTATCACATTTTTGGGGGATACCATAATGATCCTGCCATTAGTTTCCCCATGATGTCGGACAAATACATGAACCTTCTTGGCACTTTAAGGGCGGCAGGTAGCCTAGTGGTTAGAGCGTTGGGCCAGTAACCGAATGGTTGCTGGATCGAATCCTCGAGCTAACAAGGTAAAAATCTGTCATTCTGCCCCTGAACAAGGCAGTAAACCCACTGTTCCCTGGTAGTCTGACTTTGTTCTTAACTGACTTGCCTAGTTAAATAAAGGTTCAATTAAAACTTTTAGATACAGCAGCGCGCCCACTATCCAAATGGACCGTACTAGGTTTGAATCAAACATGACCCAATTTCATAATATTTGGTGATCCTTCACATGTGAGACCATCAGAACTGTGTATGAGCAGCCTGATGTAAAAGCTTAAAAGAAGCATTCCAGAGGTGATGGGGCAATGTGGTTAATCCTGCTCCGGAGCTTCACTACAAAGTACTACAAAACGAGCAGATTTGAGATAAATAGTCAGGCTTGGAGGAAATGGAAATGGTCTACATTTAAATGGCATACTGAATGTCAAATTAGTATAGGTTATTTCAGGTGTACTTGGCATTTCACTACTGATTGTTATCGTTTATCAAATATCATCTTTCCAATAATCTGACTGAAAGCTGTCAACATGTTTGAATGTCCACTAGAAGTGAATTGCCAAAAAGGGCCAGACATTCACCTTCACAACAGGAAAATAAATAAAAACCAGCACCTCATAATTTTGTGTCTTAAAAAAAGGACCAAAGGAATTCTTTGATGCAAATGTTTTAAAGGCCAGGTAACTTGGTTGACCTTCTAACCCAAGACAAGAGATTGAGTGGCTATTATCTATACATTCTGGCTTCACATGTAATTCACTCAAACATACATTTCCATGTAAGAAAGAGAAATATCAAATCAAATCAAATTGTATTGGTCACATACACATGGTAAGCAGATGTTAATGCGAGTGTAGCAAAATGCTTGTGCTTCTAGTTCCGACAGTGCAGTAATATCTAACAATTCCCTAACAACTACCTAACACACAAATCTAAAGGGGTGAATGAGAATATGTACATGTAGTATATGGATGAGCGATGGCCGAACGGTTATAGGCAAGGTGCAATAGATGGTATAAAATACAGTATATACACGTGATATGAGTAATGTAAGATATGTAAACATTATTTAAGTGGCATTATTTAAAGTGGCATTGTTTAAAGTGACTAGTGATCCATTTAGTAAACTGTCCAGTGATGGGGTCTCAATGTAGGTAGCAGCCTCTCTGAGTTAGTGATTGCTGTTTAGCAGTCTGATGGCCTTGAGATAGAAGCTGTTTTTCAATCTCTTTTCAAAGTCCCAGCTTTGATGCACCTGTACTAACCTTGCCTTCTGGATGATAGTGGTGTGAACAGGCAGTGGCTCGGGTGGCTCTTGTCCTTGATGATCTTTTTGGCCTTCTTGTGACATCGGGTGCTGTAGGTGTCATGGAGGGCAGTTAGTTTCCCCCCGGTGATGCGTTGTGCAGCCTGCACCACCCTCTGGAGAGCCTTGTGGTTGAGGGCGGTGCAGTTGCCGTACCAGGCTGTGATACAGCCCGACAGAATGTTCTCGATTGTGCATCTGTAAAAGTTTGTCAGGGTTTCGGGTGACAAGCCAAATTTCTTCAGCCTCCTGAGGTTGAAGAGGCACTGTTGCGCCTTCTTCACCACACTGTCTGTGTGGGTGGACCATTTCAGTTTGTCTGTGATGTGTATGCCCAGGAACATAAAACTTTCCACCTTGTCCGCTGCTGTCCCTTCGGTGTGGATAGGGGGGATGCTCCCTCTGCTGTTTCCTGAAGTCCACAATCATCTCCTTTGTTTTGTTGACGTTGAGTGAGAGGTTGTTTTCCTGACACCACCTCCTCCCTGTAGGCTGTCTCGTCGTTGTTGGTGATCAAGCCCACTACTGTTGTGTCGTCTGCAAACTTGATGATTCAGTTGGAGGTGTGCATCGCCACGCAGTCGTGGGTGAACAGGGAGTATAGGAGAGGGCTGAGCACACACCCTTGTGGGGCCCCAGCATTGAGGGTCAGCGAAGTGGAGACGTTGTTTCCTATGTTCACCAGCTGGGTTGGCGGCCCGTCAGAAAGTCCAGGACCCAGTTGCACAGGGCGGGGTTGAGACCCAGGGCCTCCAGCTTGATGATGAGCTTGGAGGGTACTATGATGTTGAATGCTGAGCTGTAGTCAATGAACAGCATTCTTACATAGGTATTATTTTTGTCCAGATGGGATAGGGTAGTGGGCAGTGGGATGGCGTTTGCATCATCTGTGGATGTGTTGTGGCGGTATGCAAGCTGAAGTGGGTCTAGTGTGGCCGTTAAGGTGGCGGTGATATGATCCTTGACTAGCCTCTCAAAGCACTTCATGATGACGGAAGTGAGGGCTACGGGGCGGTAGTCATTTTGTCAGGTATCTTTGCCTTCTTGGGTACAGGAACAATGGTAGCCATCTTGAAGCATGTGGGGACAACTGACTGGGAAGGGAGCGATTGAATATGTCCGTAAACACACCAGCCAGCTGGTCTGAGTATGCCGTCTGGGCCAGCAGCCTTGCGAGGGTTAACACGTTTAAATGTTTTACTCACGTCAGCCATGGAGAAGGAGGGGGGGTGAAGTCTTTGTAAGTGAGCCGCGATGGTGACACTGTATCCTCAAAGCGGGCAAAGAAGGTGTTTAGTTTGTCTGGAAGCGTGACAACTGTGTCTGTGAAGTGGCTGTTTTTGTAGTCCGTGATATCCTGTAGACCCTGCCACATACGTTTCGTGTCTGAGCCGTTGAATTGCAACTCCACCTTTTCCCTGTACTGGCATTTCGCTTGTTCGATTGCCTTGCGGAGGGAATAACTACACTGTTTATATTCAGCCATATTTCCAGACCTCTTTCCATGGTTAAATGTGGTGGATCGTGCTTTCAGTTTTGTGCGAATCCTGCCATCCGTTCACGGTTTCTGGTTAGGGTAAGTTTTAATAGTCACAGTGGGTACAACATCTCCAATGCACTTCTTTATAAACACACTCACTGAGTCAGTGTATACGTCGATGTTGTTCTCTGAGGCTGACCGGAACATATTCCAGTCCGCGTGATCAAAACAATCTTGAAGCGTGGCTTCCGATTGGTCAGTCCAGTGTTGAATGGTTCTCATCACTGGGCCATCCTGTTTGAGTTTCTGCCTATAAGACAGTAAGAGCAAGATGGCGTCGTGATTGGATTTGCCAAAGGGAGGGCGGGGGAGGGCTTTGTATGCGTCACGGAAGTTAGAGTAACAGTGGTCGAGAGTATTAGCCATGCGTGTCATGCAATCAATATGCTGATAGAATTTAGGTAGCCTTGTTCTCAAATTTGCTTTGTTAAAATCCCCAGCTACAATAAATGCAGCCTCCGGATATATAGTTTCCAGTTTACATAGAGTCCAGTGAAGTTCCGTGAGGGCCATCTTGGTGTTCGCTTGAGGGGGAATGTACACAGCTATGACTATAACTGACAATAATTCTCTCGGTAGGTAAAATGGCCAGCATTTGATTGCAAGGAATTCTAGGTCGGGTGAGAAGAAGGATTTGAGTTCCTGTATGTTGTTATGATTACACCATGAGTCGTTAATCATAAAGCATACACCCCCGCCCTTCCTCTTCCCAGAGAGGTGTTTATCTTTGTCGGCACGATGCATGGAGAAGCCCGGTGGCTGAACCGATTCCGACAACATATCCTGAGAGAGCCCTGTTTCCATGAAACAGAGAATGTTACAATCTCTGATGTCTCTTTGGAAGGCAACCCTCGCTCGAATTTCGTCTACCTTGTTGTCAAGAGACTGGACATTGGCGAGTAGTATACTCGGGAGCGGCGAGCGATGTGCACGTCTACGGAGCCTGACCAGGAGGCTGCTAGCTCTGCCCCTTCTACGGCGCCGTTGTTTTGGGTAGGCTACTGGGATTAGATCAATTTTCCTGGGTGGTGGTCCGAACAGAGTACCCGCTTCAGGAAAGTCGTATTCCTGTATGTAATAAGACAAGATTTCCTGCGGTAACAATGTAAGAAATAATACATAAAAAAACGAAATAGTGCATAAATAGAGCCATTTGTATATGACAGCAAGGCAATAGCAGACAACAGGGGAGCTGCCAGAGTATATCAAAACATAGATTCTTCCATTGTCTGAGATAATGTGAATATGACATAGTCCATTGTTGCGTCTTTAATGAGAAGCATGATTCGCTTTCAACAGCAACATAATCAAAACACATTCTAATTAAAAGTTCAGAATGCACTCCATGTGGGGATTAAATAGGAGAACAATTAAGTTAAACAAAGCAATTACATGAGGAAGTGGAAAGAAAATCATCCCGAAGGCCAAACCAAGAAAGAACATCATTTTGAAAATACAGAATAAAGAGATTTATTAAAACTGTTGATCCTTGGCATACCAACCGCTCCTAATCCTTTGCACATACAGTATCAGTCAAAAGTTTGGACACACCTACTCATTCAAGGGTTTTTCTTTATTTTTTACAATTTTTCCACATTGTAGAATAATAGTGAAGACATCAAAACTATGAAATAACACATATGGAATCATGTAATTAACAAAAAAGTGTGAAACAAATCAAAATAGATTTTAGATTTTTAGATTCTTCAAAGTAGCCATCCTTTGCCTTGATGACAGCTTTGCACACTCTTGGCATTCTCTCAACCAGCTTCATGAGGTAGTCACCTGGTACTGTATATTTAAGGCCACAGCCAAAACTTGTTAAAGCAACTTCTTTTAAGTTTATACAAGCTGTACCCAAAAGTAGCTGACATAAGTCTAAGTAATGACTATAGTCAGTTACCTTCAACATTGGGGTGGGAAAATGCGGAATATTGCACATTTGGAGGGGAGCCCTGACCAGGACTCAAACCTGGGTCCAGCGACTATCAACCTGATACCTTAGCCATTACGCCAAAAAAACTTCCTAATTGGGAGTAATATTCAAAAGCAACGTGATAAATGGTTGTGACTTTAATCGCCCTACTTGCAGGCACAGGAAAAATCACATTATAAATGGTAACATGGGAGGTATAAGAGGATTGCATGGACGAATGGCCTACTTGTGGTCACAGACCACTTGTCTTTGACTTACCAGTTGCTGGCCCTGTACTCCCCATGCAGCATACTGCAGAATAGAATTCAGCACCTCTGGAGGATCCAGCTCCCACACCTCCCTGAAAAACAACATTAAGTAACAGTAACACTGCTGCTTAGAGCAGCTGACACACTTTGTTTGAAGGACAGCGCTCAACTCCTCTCAGCCTACTAGACTTGGACTGCCTGCCTTTCAAATTAACATTTGAAAACTTGGACTGCCTCTATTCAAATTCACATTTAAAAACTTTAAAAGCTCATTTCACCACATTGTTTTATCATCACAACTGAAATGTACTTAATGCCTGAGATAAACTGCCTGAGAATAGATTGTCTTGACAAGTAAACAAACACATCAAGACCCCAACAAAGTTAATGGTAAACAAGGAAACAAAACATACCTTGTGTGGACGTTGTAAATGCTATATGAGGCCATGTATGAATGCCGGAAAACCTAAAACAAAAGAGAGAAAAGAAAGAGGAGATTACTGCATTAAATATTTACGATGGAGGCAGCTTGGCTGATAACAACATCAAAAAAACAGGCAGAGAAAGGCATCAAACAGAATAGACCGGTAGCTGTTTTCACAAATAGATTCTGGGGACAATGCAATTTGCATGGGTGACAGCTGGGAGATGAGACATTTTAATTCCATCTGAGAAACCGATCATGCAACCCCCATGACTTTAGGTCTGAAAGCCCGGGAGTATGAAAGACACAGAGAGAAAGGCAGGAGGGAGGGAGAGAGAGAGCATCCAAATGGTTCTGACTAGGGTGTTTGTAAATCTGTCTGGATTCCCCTCGAGAAGCAGTGCATGACATGATAGTATAATTCAGATTGTAGACGGGGAAAAGAGAGCGAGAGAGGGAGAGAGAGAGAGAAAGAAATAAATAAATAAAAAGAGGGATAGAGACACCTGATTCAGACTCAAGTGTTTGATATATCTGTTTGAGCAGACAGGAGTCTAAAAACAGGGATGCCACAGCCGAGGATGGATAGCTCAAATTAAAAAGTGCTTCTTCATTTGAAAAGGATGCACTTTGCCACAGTGAATTATGCATAGCGCATGAGGACGGCGGAAAGGCCCGAAGGTGGTGGCAGAGATGTGATAGCGCTAGATTGATGAGCACCAGAAATAGTGTTGACAGGCCAAGATGAGTGATCTCAGAAAGGGAGGGAGGTGGAGAGTGCACCTCCGATGGCTTTGAAAAAATATGTTGCTATAAGCTGCTAAGCAACAGAGACGCAGGTCAGGGTTAAAGCTCTGTGAAAACACATCCCTGGCTAGGAACTAAAACGCCCAAGCGTTTAGATACGCCGTCTCTTTAAAACAAATTCAAGGTGATCATTTGGAACTAGAGGTAATGCTCCCAGGGAACAAGAGTCTGTGGTTTTGCTGTGGATATTTTGTGAAATATCCACAGCAAAACCACAGACTCTTGTTCCCTGGGAAGGCACAGAAGAGGAATAGACTCTGTAACTTTTATTTGAACCGTATTGACTCCCTCCAGTTGGAGTTTTACTTCCAAACATTAACCTTTGGCAAAAAAAGTTTTAACTGCCTGTCAGATACTACTTTGAGTGTCTGAGAAAGTGTTTGAAGTTATCATTTTAAGATTTAAGATTTAAGATTGCGCAGATATATTTGCTGTCGGGTGGAATTCACTCTCTCTGAGCTGCTCGTCATCTCTAGCTTTGATAAAATGTCCTACTCTGTATATGATGATAAAATGGCTAATAACAGTTCCAGTATCAGGTGTACAGTTAGAGGATCATTTTGAAATGTTTCACATTGTTTCCCTCACTACATCTCTTCAAGAGCTGGCACAATGACCTTTGTGTTCAGTGTGGTGATTTAATCAAAGACAAGTAGGTTGACATTTTCAACTCCTACTGCACTAAAACTTTTGCTGCAACTCAATGTTGAATACGAGTGGTCTGCACAGGGCAGTTTTATCAAACACGATTAATAACACTGCAAAAGTTTAGTATAAAACCACACAGAGGGAAACGCATCTGCCCAAACCAATGAAAAGCCCATGTTGTATTTGTCGATTTTCATCACCATGTTCCTCCATTTCAAATATCATCTGATTATTAAATTTGCCACACACTGACCATCCTTCCCTCCCTCTTTTCCTTGCTCCTCTTCCACTGCCAAGGTGACTCGCCCGCTCCCTCCTCCCCTCCTCCCCTCATATTACGTATGCAAATCGGATTGAATGAAATGAAAACATGGATTCTCTTGATTTATGGGAGAGGTGTGGCGGATCATGGTTCTGTATATTACCCAGAGATCCCCTAATCTCTGGCAGTGTGTGGCACGTGCCTGGGAGCAGGGGCCCACAGATTAAAACATATGATTAAATATCTAGACTGGTTCAGACAGCTTTAGGCGCTCTTCTATACTGCCTCAGAGAAGAGTCCACTGGACCAGCTAACGGAGAAATGCATGCCAAGGTTTCCAATGGCTGCTTTCAGCCTCTGGGTAAAATAAATGTTACAAAATAGTATTTGAGATGAAAATAGTATTTGGATGCTTGTACGTGTGAAAAGAGTTTATTACATAGTAATAACATGTTTAAGGCTGTTAATAACGGTGTTATACAGTAGGACAGTTGAATACAAATTGGAATGATTGTTGTATTTAATAATGTGTCTAAAAACAGATGACTTGCTTGCATTTAGAAACTAAAGGCCTAGTTTACGGCCCTTATTCGAACATGACCACATTTAAGGCAAAACTTTGCGTCAACTGGCTGTTGGTTACAGAGGAGCCTTAACCAAATACAGTGAAGAAACTTAAGCAAATTCTAGCACCAACATAGCACCAACATAGCAGAGAGCCAATGAGCCAGCTTTCTTAGCACTCTCACCCCAAAACAAGTTTAATTGCGTCTCCAGCCCCAATGGGATCAATCCATTTGTCAGCAAAAGGGGAGGAGAGAAGGTGGGGAGATCAATAGAACACTTGAGGGTGGGAAGGCTGTAAGCCGCTCTAGAGGTGCCTGTGCAATGAACATAAGAGCAGGCTGCACCCCTACGAGTATCAAAACCAAATGGTCCCTGAAGCTACCGATGCCGTATCATGTTTTGCTACCTTACATATTTTGTGCACAATGTTGGCCCAGTGTGAAGGACAGAATCAGTGCAACCCTGACAGCAGTCAGTATTTGGCCCTCAGGTTACCATAGCAATTCTGGACCCTTACAGCACATTGGACCCATCAGATTAACTATAATAGCATGGGCCCTCAAGGTGCCAGTGCTGTGACGACCGTTCAGTCTCAGGGGTCTGCCAGACCCAATCTAGACCCATTTAGCGTGGGAGGGAATACGGATACGGTGATAACGGTGCTTAGGGCCCCAGGTGCTGCTTTTGGCCTGCTAAATCACACAACATTGGGCTATTTGGGTTACCGTGACCCCCGTATAGTCCTGATGAGATAGCTCTGAAAGATTCTGTCTCTCCTTCGTCTTCCTTTGTGATTCCCGCCAGGCTCATTTGTTCAGTAATCAGCCTTGAGGGGTTAGGCGAGGTAGGACCTACTGTACGTATTCAGCCTCTGCTCATTTGAAGGCGGCGAGCCACTGAAGGCTACTTCATCAATGTTACACAATGTTTTATCCTTCACAAAGATATATCAAGGTTTGGAGGACCAGAAGGTAAAGAAACGGAATTCTTAATATATTTCCCTCGACAGTATGTCAAAAAACCGATCACAATGTAATAAACTTTGTGGTTCTACAATTTGAGAAAGAACTGAAACGTAAAATCTTCTATTTGACTGAGATCTGTCATCAAATGAAAGAAAACACAATTTCCTCACAGAGCGATTGTCATGTCAAGTAAACAATGGACCTCATTGTTATACTCCATGGGTAAACTCTGGACTCTGACTCTGACTCTCTATTGATTACACAGACTTTTGGCCTCCCATCCCATTCTTAACACCACTCGCCGGCTTTGTATTCATGTTACCTGATGAAATTGCTGTACAATATGATCTTGTTGCCATCTGATGCACATTCAGATGTCATAAATCAGCACTGCAGAGCTCTCCCTGTACTATGCCCTACCTTGATTGTATTACTGTTGATGATATCTGGAAATGTGCACGTACACTCTGGCCCATCTACGGTTGCTAGCCCCAATGACTTGTGCTCTGATATCTGCTTCACTGATTTCTGCTCTCGTAAAAGCCTGGGTTTTCTGCACATTAACACGAGAAGCTTATTACCTAAAATGGATCAATTGAAAGTATGGGTTCAGAGCTCCAAACCAGATGTGTTGGTCATTACTGAGACGTGATTAAGGAAGAGTGTTTTGAATACTGATGTTAACCTTTCTGGTTATAACCTTTTTTGGCAAGACAGATCTTCTAAAGGTGGGGGAGTGGCAATCTTTACCAAGGATCACCTTCAGTGCTCGTTTATCTCCACCAAGTCTGTCCCCAAACAATTTGATTTGCTGGTTTTAAGTATTAAACTTTCAAATAGCTCTTTGTTGACTGTTGCTGGGTGCTATCGTCCTCCATCAGCACCAGCCTGTACCCTACCTGCCCTAAGCTCTCCCCTGGCCCCTTACACCAAGTCTGAATTTGTCCTGCTAGGTGACCTAAACTGGGACATACTTAAACCACCTGACCAAGTGCTAAAACAATGGGACTCCCTAAATCTTTCTCAGATTATTACCAATCCCACAAGGTATGACTCCAAACACCCAGAAAAGGCTACTCTTCTTGATGTTATTCTCACAAATAATCCTGATAGGTATCAGTCTGGTGTTTTCTGTAATGACCTTAGTGATCACTGTTTTACAGCCTGTGTTCGTAATGGCTGTTCAGTGAAACAACCTGTCCTGATTTGTCATAGATGCTTGCTAAAAAACTTTAATAAGCAAGCCTTCCTTCATGAACTGGCCTCGGTAAAATGGTATAGAATCAGCTTGATCCCCTCTGTAGAAGACGCTTGGACCTTATTGTTTGATAATTTCAGTGGTATTGTTAACAAACACACCCCCATGAAGAAAATGAGAATTAAAAACGGGTTCAACCCCTGGTTCGACCGTGATCTTGCAGAGTTACTCCACCTCAAGAATTTGGCGAAATGCTCGGCACACGCATACTTAGGCTGACTGGCTCTCGTTCAGGCAAATGAGACATAAGTGCACTCAGGATATCCGGAAGGCCAAAGTCAGTTACTTTAAGGAGCAGTTCTAACCCCAAGATGTTCTGGAAAACGGTTAAAGACCTGGAGAATAAACCCTCCTCCTTACAGCTGCTCATGTCCCTTAAAGTTGATTATGTGGTTGTTACTGACAAGAAGCACATGGCTGAGCTCTTTAATCACCACTTCATTAAGTCAGGATTCCTATTTGACTCAGTCATGCATCCTTGCCCGTCCAACATTTCCTCATCTCCCACCACTTTTAATGCGACTATCCCCGATGCTTCTCCCTCTTTTTCCCCTGCCCCGCTACAAAGTTTCTCCCTGCAGGCAGTCACTGAGTCCGAGGTGCTAGAGGAGCTCCTGAAACTTGGCCCCAAAAAACCATCTGGGTCAGATGGTTTAGACCCTTTCTTTCTTTAAGGTTGCTGCCCCTATCATCGCCAAGCCTATCTCTGACCTTTTTAACCTGTCTCTCCTTTCTGGGGAGGTTCCCATTGCTTGGAAGGCAGCCACGGTTCGTCCTTCATTTAAAGGGGGAGATTAAGCTGATCCTAACTGTTATTAGGCCTATTTCTATTTTGCCCTGTTTATCAAAAGTGTTGTAAAAACTGACTGGCTTTCTTGATGTCAATAGAATTCTCTCTGGTATGCAATCTGGTATCCGCTCAGGTTATGGATGTGTCACTGCAACCTTAAAGGTCCTCAATGATGTCACCATTGCCCTTGATTCTAAGCAATGTTGTGCTGCTATTTTTATTGACTTCGCCAAAGCTTTTAATACGGTAGACCATTCCAAGGAATATTGGTGTCTCTGAGGGGTCCTTGGCCTGTTTTGCTAACTACCTCTCTCAAAGAGTGCAGTGTATAAAGTCAGAAAATCTGCTATCTCAGCCACTGCCTGTCACCAAGGGAGTAGCCCAAGGCTCAATCCTAGGCACCACGCTCTTCTCAATTTACATCAACAACATAGCTCAGGCAGTAGGAAGCTCTCTCATCCGTTTATATGCAGATGATACAGTCTTATACTCAGCTGGCCCTTCCCCGGATTCTGTGTTAAATGCTCTACCACACAGCTTTCCTAGTGTCCAACAAGCTTTCTCTACCCTTAACCTTGTTCTGATCACCTCCAAAACAAAGGTCATGTGGTTCGGCAAGAAGAACCCCTCAACCCACAGGTGTGATTACTACCTCTGAGGGTTTAGAGCTAGAGGTAGGCACCTCATACAATTATTTGGGAGTATGGCTAGATGGTACACTGTCCTTCTCTCAGCACATATCTAAGCTGCAGGCTAAAGTTAAATCTAGACTTGGTTTCATATATCGTAATCGCTCCTCTTTCACCCCAGCTGCCAAACTAACCCTGATTCAGATGACCATCCTACCCATGCTAGATTACGGAGACATCATTTATCGATCAGCAGGTAAGGGTGCTCTCGAGCGGCTAGATGTTCTTTACCATTCGGCCATCAGATTTGCCACCAATGCTCCTTATAGGACACATCACTGCACTCTATACTCCTCTGTAAACGGGTCATCTCTGTATTCCTGTCGCAAGACACACTGGTTGATGCTTATTTATAAAACCCTCTTAGGCCTCCCTCCCCCCAATCTGAGATATCTACTGCATCCCTCATCCTCCACATACAACACCCGTTCTGCCAAACCTATTCTGTTAAAAGGTCCCCAAAGCACACACATCCCTGGGTCGCTCGTCTTTTCAGTTCGCTGCAGCTAGTGACTGGAACGAGCTGCAACAAACACTCAAACTGCACAGTTTTATCTCAATCTCTTCATTCAAAGTCTCAATCATGGACACTCTTACTGACAGGTGTGGCTGCTTTGCGTGATGTATTGTTGTCTCTACCTTCTTGCCCTTTGTGCTGTTGTCTCTGCCCTATAATGTTTGTACCATGTTTTGTACTGCTACCATGTTGTGTTGCTACCATGTTGTGTTGTCATGTGTTGCTGCCTTGCTATGTTGTTATCTTAGGTCTCTCTTTATGTAGTATTGTCTCTCTTGTCGTGATGTGTGTTTTGTCCTATATTTATATGCTATTTAAAAAATATATACAGTATATATATGTAATCCCAGCCCCCGTCCCCGCAGGAGGTCTTTTGCCTTTTGGTAGGCCGTCATTGTAAATAATAATTTGTTCTTAACTGACTTGCCTAGTTAAATAAAGGTACAAAAAATACAAATACAAATAAAAACGTAAATCCCGGTTATTGTTTGGTGAGGTACAACCAATTATTTATATTTACACTATATGACTGATAGGGGACACTGTGTTGAAGCCATGGAGCCTCCATCTTGGTTAATGCATACACCATTGTAGAAAATATTTTGGAAGCTATAGAAAAGCTATAAACATTTATTCATGTCTACATTCGTTTTTGCCACATTTATTTTGTTACAGACATGTTACTGCGTACTTTTAAATTATATTATGTGAGCTAAACAGAACAATTAAAAATGAACAAGTATCTAATAACATTTTCCTGAAATAATCATCTTTGGAGATTACTCATGTTTCCATCCCCACGACAACACAAAAATACTTAAATACAAGTACATTTTTGTCGTTGGAACATTTCATTTATTCCATGAAATACTATGTCGGACTGCTTCTTCTGGGGAGTGCTAATATAGCCGACCAGTAGCTTCAAAGCCTCTCAAAGGCCAATACATAGCATCAGCAATCCAGGGTTTATATACATCATTGGGTACGACCTACTCAAACCTGATTAGCTTGAAGTTATTCTCTAATTATTATTGCAAACACAATGCATTGGATCAACATAGACCTGGAGGATTTAAAACCTGGACGAGCATTACAAGATGTTTACCAGCAAAGAAAACATATCCTATTGTCACCATTGACACAGAGTTTACGAGTGTTTATAAATCTTAATCGCTCTTGGACACCTCAGTAATGAGATAAAGGCGTGTAATCTTAGAGCTACTGTAGGTGAGACGTCCAGAGATTTCCAGGGGGAAACTCTGTCAACAACTTCAATCTACACCAGTTGATGTGGACATACTTGTTCAATTGCCACACCGTTATTCAGTGCTTTCTTTTCATTCTAACATACTGTACCGGTATTGCCCTGTTTGTTCAACTAAACAATTTCCCAAGGGCCCAGAGATTGTGTTCATACAGTAGGTGCCTAAACATATACTGTGAACATATAATTAAACGATGAACAAATGACAGCCTCTATACATATCTTTCATAATCAATTCCGAGCTTGTCTATCTATGAAATACAACAGAACTGTCACGTCCTGACCATAGAAAGCCTGTATTTTCTATGGTAGAGTAGGTCAGGGCATGACTAGGGGTTTTAGTCTAGTTTATTATTTCTATGTGGGGTTCTAGGTTTATTATCTATGTTGGGGTTTGTGTGTGATTCCCAATTAGAGGCAGCTGGTAAACGTTGTCTCTAATTGGGGATCATACTTAAGTTGCACTTTTCCACCTGTGGATTATGGGATATTGTTTATGTTTAGTTGCCTGTTAGCACTGCATTGTCATCACGGTTTGTTTATTCTTTATTGTTTTTGGTTTTCTAAATGTCACTTTCTAATAAATTATGTGGAACTCTACGTACGCTGCGCCTTGGTCCGACCATTATTGCAAACATCGTGACAATAACATTACACGTCAAAAGAAAGGGACAACACAGGGCACAGGCTTATTATTAGCCAGCAAAATAATTACACACAAGACCTTATGTGAAATATGCAAATAAATTAAGACTCATCTCCTTGTCGCTAATCCTCATAGTTTATCCCTTCCTGAACAGAGGGTTCAATTTGCGTATCTCATTTTGCATCTTCACTTTTCTGATGGAAAGCTTGTGATTATAGGAAAAACATTTTTAAATAAAAAAAGGTCTGAGTGGGTGTTTGATCAACAGGCCCACTGTATAGTTGGCTGACTTCAAGATGTGTGTGTGTTGTAGTGCGTTGGCTTGTATGGTAGCCTAGTACAATGTTTGGCAACTACAGGGGTCTATTTATACTGCCAATTCTGTTGTAAAACGTTTCTTAGACAGAAGCAAACGGAACGAAATGGGAAGGGACCTACCTGAATTTGTCCAATAGAAACTCTTGTTTAGCTCTGTTTGCTTCCATTTGGTTCTGAACGGTAAAAAGTTCCCGTAATGAATACACCCCAGTCCTCAAGTACCCACAACAGCACACATTTTGGGGGGGGACAAGTACACCTGATTCAACTTGTCAACTAATCATCAAGCCCTCATTGAGTTGAATCAGTTGTCTGGGGCTACAACAACAATGTGTGCTGTTGGACAGGAGTTGGGAAACACTGGTCTAGTATGCATGCCTTTAAGATTGAGCTTATTGTAAGATTTAATAGTGCGCTATAGAATATATGAGAGAGAGAGCGAGAGAGAGAGAGAGAGAGAGAGAGAGAGAGAGATGCAAATGGAGTGTGGGGGGATTAAGAGCATTAAAGTAAAAAGATAATACAGTTTACCTGTTTAACATCATAGGCAAAGAGCACATATTTCAAGTCCGGGGAAACGGAGTACTTTGCAACATTGAAATTGACCTACAAGACAAAGAAGAGGAAAAGAGAGTGAGAGCATTTTTAAGTGGGTATATCCGTTTGCTAACATGTCACTTTGAGTGGCAGGGTATATGTTTACGTGTAAGTCTGTGTGCATGCATGTTCAGATGGTAAAGGGTTTTCACTTACAAATGTTGTGTTTGTCAGTACAATTTCAGTCTCATTGGTGAGGATGTTAAACTTGATTACGTGGCCATCGCGATTCCTGTAGATCACTTCTGAGTCTATGAAAGGAGAGACAAATAAGAAAAAAACATGTCTTTCTGAAATAATTCCTCTGTCGATTTTCTACTAAGATGAAATTGCAAGGCCTTTGTTGCCATTTGAAGGCAAGGCCGGATGGCTGTCAAAACCAGAACTGTACCTTGAATAAGGCTTTGTAGCCAACATTTTGACAATAAAAAGTCTCCATTCTATACCAATGTCCTTGTTTTTCTTCAGCATAGCAAAGACAGAATGTCCAGTACCTTGTCACATCATTGTCTCTGGAAAATCAAATAACAATAGTAACATGACGGCACTGACTCCATTCATACACATCAGCGTGTGAAGCCAAATAATAATTGAATGGTGTATAGAAACAGTCACAATAAGTAACATTTTTGTTACAAAAATCTGCATGTTCTCTATTGATGGGAAATGCTTTCTGTGCCTAAGGAATGAAACACACACAGTGCCATCAGAAACTATTCACACCCCTTTACTTTTTCCACATTTTGTTGTGGAATAGCACAGGAGGCTGCTGAGGGGAGAACGGCTGATCATAATGGCTGGAATGGAGAAAATGAAATGGCATCAAACATCTGGGAACCATTTATTGATACCATTCCACTCACTCCACTCTTTACCACAAGCCCGTTCCCCCAATTAAGGTGCCACCAACCTCCTGTTTTGTAAGGTCCCTCAGTTGAGCAGTACATTTCCAACACAGATTCAACCACAAAGACCAGGTCGTTTTTCCAATGCCTCGCAAAGAAGGGCACTTATTGGTAGATGGTTAAAAAAAGCTGACATTCAATTTCCCTTTGAGCGTGGATGGTATAGGACAATGATCTAAAACATAAGGCCAAATCTACACTGGAGTTGCTTACAATGATCTAAAACATAAGGCCAAATCTACATTGGAGTTGCTTACCAAGAAGACAGTGAAAGTTCCTGAGTTTTGACATAAATCTGTTCAGAGAATCTGTGGCAAGACCTGAAAATGATTGTCTAGCAATGATCAACAACCAATTTGATAGAGCTTGAATAATATTTTTAACAATAATGGGCAAATGTTGCACAATCCAGGTGTGGAAAGCTTATAGACTTATCCAGAAAGACTCACAGCTGTAATCGCTGCCAAATGTGATTCTAACATGTATTGACTCAGGTGGTTGAATACTTATCTAATAAAATATAAAAGATCATGTATTTTTTTTTTTTTACACAAATGTTAGAATTTTTCTTCCACATGTATTTTGTGTGGATCGTTGACCAAAAAATTCAAATTAAATCCATTTTAAACACACTTTGTAACACAACCAAATGTGGAAAAGTCAAGGTGTGTGAATACTTGTATGTAGCTTGTATTTTGTCCTGTGTTCTTGTTGTTGAATGCCACAGCATTATCTGCTATGTGATCTCATACGCAGACATGACCCTGAAATGTCATCCAGAAAAGGGAGTGACTGCAAATGGCAGACACACACCACACACACACACACACACACACACACACACACACACACACACATACACACACACACACACACATTGAGCAAATGATACCATGCATTGCTAATCACTAATTCATACATGAGTTATGATCAAATGCAAACAAAACAAAGATGGAAGACAATCCATAACGTGCTGTGCTGAAACAATCCCATAATGAAGTTATTCATCTCTGTCAAAAGGTTATTTGGGGGTTATGCAACTGACAGGGCAACCCCAGCAGACCTGGCAACCCCGGCAGATATTGGATTCCTACAGTGGGAGATGATCACCTATACCCGCCTCTCAGCAGAGTCTCATTTGTCCGTCAACTATTTTCTCGTTCACAGCCAATCAGGGCCCTGTTGCCATGCTGTAGTTACCATGGGTTTGATTGATGGGGCCCTCACGGCCCAATCCGGCCCCATATTTTGTTCCTGTCATAACCTCTGTGAGCATATCACAGACATAAATGTCATCATCTAAAACAAGTAATCTGATGCCTCAAGACCACTGGTCGAAATATTTGTGTTTACCACGACCATATACAGTGGGGTCTGAAATGATTGACAACCTTGATAAAGGTAAGCAAAAAGGACTGTATAAAATAAATAATTAAAATACTGAGCTATATTGTATGCTCAAATTATATTATTTCATACTAATAAAAATGTATGTATGGGGTTAGAATCGGTGCTTTGGTCAGATGACATGAAAATAGAGCTATTTGGCCACGCACATCAGTGGTGGATTTGGGGTCGAAATGAAAACGCATAAGCAGAAAATAACTCCATATCTACTGGAAAATACGGTGGTGGATCTTTGATGTTATGGGGCTATTTTGCTTCCACTGGTCCTAAGGCCCTTGTTGACTGTCAATGGCTTCATGAACCTTACCCAGTACCAGGACAGGATATATCAGCCAAAAACCTTTCTGCCTCTGCCAAGAGGCTGAAACGTGGTTGCATGTGGATCTTCCAGCAAGACAATAACCCCAAACACACATCAAAATCCACAAAGAAATTCTTAATTGGCCATAAAATCAACATTTTGCAATGGCCATCTCAGTCTCCGGACTTGAAACCCCATTGGAAACCTGTGGTTTGAGCGCAGATGAAGGATATCAAGGATCTGGAAGGGTTGAACAGGGAGTACAGGAGAGGGCTGAGAATGCACCCTTGTGGGGCCCCAGTGTTGAGGATCAGCAGGGTGGAGATGTTGTTACCTACCCTCACCACCTGGGGGCGGCCCGTCAGGAAGTCCAGGACCCAGTTGCACAGGGTGGGACCTGTCTCTTATACACATCTAGATGTGTATAAGAGACAGACKCCACCCTGTGCAACTGGGTCCTGGACTTCCTGACGCGCCGCCCCCAGGTGGTGAGGGTAGGTAACAACATCTCCACCCCGCTGATCCTCAACACTGGGGCCCCAGAAGGGTGATTTCTGAGCCTTCTCCTGTACTCCCTGTTCACTCATGACTGCGTGGCCATGCACGCCTCCAACTCAATCATCAAGTTTGCAGACGGCACTACAGTGGTAGGCTTGATTACCAACAACAATGAGACGGCCTACAGGGAGGAGTTGAGGGCCCTCGGAGTGTGGTGTCAGGAAAACAACCTCACACTCAATGTCAACAAAACAAAGGAGATGACCGTGGACTTCAGGAAACAGCAGAGAGAGCATCCCCCTATCCACATCGACGGGACAGTAGTCGAGAAGGTGGAGCGTTTTAAGTTCCTCTGCGTACACAACACGGACAAAATTAAATGGTCCACCCACACAGACAGCATGGTAAAGAAGGCGCAGCAGCGCCTCTTCAACCTCAGGAGGCTGAAGAAATTAGGCTTGTCACCAAAAACACTCACAAACTTTTACAGATGCACAATCGAGAGCATCCTGTCGGGCTGTATCACCGCCTGGTACGGCAACTGCTCCGCCCACAACCGTAAGGCTCTCCAGAGGGTAGTGAAGTTTGCACAACGCATCACCGGGGGCAAACTACCTGCCCTCCAGGACACCTACACCACCCGATGTCACAGGAAGGCCAAAAAGATCATCAAGGACAACAACCACCCGAGCCACTGCCTGTTCACCCCGCTATCATCCAGAAGTAGAGGTCAGTACAGGTGCATCAAAGCAGGGGCCGAGAGACTGAAAAACAGATTCTATCTCAAGGCTATCAGACTGTTAAACAGCCATCACTAACATTGAGTGGCTGCTGCCAAAATACTGACTCAACTCTAGCCACTTTAATAATGGAAAACTTGATGTAATAAATGTATCACTAGCCACTTTAACTTCTCTAGGGTAAGGGGGCAGCATTTTCACGTTTGGATGAAAAGCATACCCAAATTCAACTGCCAGCTACTCATCCCCAGAAGATAAGATATGCATATTATTAGTATATTTGGATAGAAAACACTCTGAAGTTTCTAAAACTGTTTGAATCGTGTCTGTGAGTATAACATAACTTATTTAGCAGGCGAAACCCCGAGGACAAACTATTCAGATTATGTTTTTGAGATCACTCTCTTTTCAATGACATTTCATTGGGAAACCAGATTTCTAAGCGAATTGCTTGCAGTTCCTACGGCTTCCACTGGATGTCAACAGTCTTGAGAAATAGGTTGAGATTATTCCTTTGTGTAATGAAGAAATACGGCCATCTTGAAGTCGAGTCACTCCAGGTGTCGTGTTTGATTGAAGTGCATGTCCAAAAGGCATGCTACATTTCGTTTTAATCCTGTATTGAACACAGATCATCCRGTCTTCAATTTTKTCYATTATTAACGTWAAAAAATACCTAAAGTTATATTACAAAAGTAGTTTGAAAWTTTTMGGCAAAGTTTACAGGTAACCTTTGAGATATTTTGTAGTCACGTTTCACAATTAGGAACCAGTGTTTTTCTGGATCAAACGCGCCAAATAAATGGACAWTTTGGATATATATCGWRGGAATTAATCGAACAAAAGGACCYTTTGTGATGTTTATGGGACATATTGGAGTSCCAACAACAGAAGCTRGTCAAAGGTAAGYCATGAATTATATTTTTATTTCTGCGTTTTGTGTCGCGCCTGCAGGCTTGAAATATGCTTCTCTCTCTTTGTTTACTATTGTGCTATACTCAGATAATAGCATRGRATGCTTTCGCCGAAAAGCCTATTTGAATTCTGACATGTTGGCTGGATTCACAAACAGTGTAGCTTTAATTTGGTATCTTTCATGTGTGATTTAATGAAAGTTTGATTTTATAGTAATTTTCATAGTAATTCATATTAATTTGGCGCTCTGCATTTTCTCAGGCTTTTTGCCAAGTGATACAGTAGCGTCTTGCCTAAACTCAGATTTTTGGATATAAATATGACCTTTACCGAACAAAAAATACATGTATTGTGTAACATGAAGTCCTATGAGTGTCATCTGATGAAGATTATCAAAGGTTAGTGATTAATTTTATCTCTATTTCTGCTTTTTGTTACTGCTCTCTTTAGCTGGAAAAATGGCTGTCTTTTTCTGTGACTTGGCTCATACCTAACATAATCGTTTGGTGTGCTTTCGTCGTATAACCTTTTTGAAATCGGACACTTTGGCTGGATTTACAACAGGTGTAACTTTAAAATGGTGTAAAATACTTTCTGTTGTTTTGAATTTGGCGCCCTGCAGTTTCACTGGCTGTTGACGAGGTGGGACGCTACCGTCCCACATACCCTAGAGAGGTTAAACAATGCCACTTTATATCATGTTTACATACCCTACATTACTCATCTAATATGTATATACTGTACTCTATACCATCTTCTGCATCTTGCCTATGCCGTTCGGCCATCACTCATTCATATATTTTTTTGTACATATTCTTATTCATTCCTTTACACTTGTGTGTATAAGGTAGTTGTTGTGAAATTGTTAGGTTAGATTATGTATTAGATATTACTGCATGGTCGGAACTAGAAGTACAAGCCTTTCGCTACACTCACATTCACATCTGCTAAACCATGTGTATGTGACAAATACAATTTGATTTGATTTGAGGTTGTAAACAAGCCCTCGTCTCCAGCATGGGAATAGAAGAGGAATACGTGTTGCAGTAGTCTCAGGTTGGACTACTCCAAATCTTGGTTCTGACACCCAAACGCAAGCTTTGCAGGTCCATCAACCCATTTCAATACCTCTTACACTCTACAGTAACATGTGGATAATGAGAACCTTCGTAAGTCAGCAGAACGTTAATAACCTATTTATTAACACTTTATGTAGTGTCCTGTATTAGTTAGTTTGAAGTGAGACACCTTCGGTCATTCATAACACATCCATAAAGACTATCGCATGGTGCTTTACTTAATTTAAAGTCAGAACCCTTTGGTAATTTATAACACATACATAAATGCCTTATCATATGACGCTGTACTTACTATAAAGTCAGACACCTTTGGTCATTCAAAACATACATAAAGGCTTAAAAATGTAAACACACAGGAGTTATCACTAACAGCTAAAACAAATAAAGATTAAAGACATGTTTAAACCATCCATTTCCTTTTATTTGTACATTTTTAAAACAACACAAATGCATGAAGTTTCAAAAAGTCTAGCAATGCAATTACATTGAACATTACACTGAATAGTGGAGCTTGTCCCTGAGCTGGCGGATAAATGGTTCTTGCCCCTCTTCCTGCTGCATGTTTGTTCCGACCTCAAAAGTAATAACAAAGTTAGCGTGTCTGTAAGGAAATTAGTTTCTCACGCCATCTGGATAAGGGCATTTCTGTGTTGAGCCAGAAACTCTAAAATGGGAAGTGTGGAATCTCCATTCAATTCATGTCACTACATTCCTCTTTCATTTAAAAATCTCATGATGTGACTATGAGATGTGGCTGTATCTCAACAAACCTGTACCCCCACACACTGACTCGGTACCGGTACCCTCTGTATATAGCTCCGTTTTTGTTATTTTGTGTTACTTTTTATTATTTTTTACTTAAGTTTATTTGGTAAATATTTTCTTAACTCTTCTTGAACTGCACTGTTGGTTAAGGGCTTGTCAGTAAACATTTCACGGTAAGGTCTACACTTGTTGTATTTGGAGCATGTGACAAATCAAATTTGATTTGATCTAGGGTTATTTGCGGCAGGTAGCCTAGTGATTAAAGCGTTGGGCAAGTAATCGAAAGGTTGCTGGATCGAATCCCCCAAGCTGACAAGGTAAAAATCTGTCATTCTGCCCCTGAACAAGGCAGTTAATCCACTGCTCCCCGGTAGGCCGTCATTGAAAACAAGGATTTGTTCCTTTGCACTCTATTTGCGCCCAAATCACATCACATGTGCGCTTACTGCACTACAGAATACCGCTAACCAAACAACAGTGCAGAGCATGCCCACTGAATTAAAGGGCAACTTCATTCAAAAATCTATGTTTCTGAGATTCTTTCCAGACGGCAAAAGTCATCCCCTGATGTGGTTTAAGCATTGTAGTGAACACAGTAAATCCCATTTTTGCTTTTCAAAAAAAGTTGGAAAAAAACGGGTAAACCAGAAAAAAGGGGGAATTTGAAACCTGGAAAAACCAAGAAAACATATTTTGTAGGCAAGAAATAAAAACGAATTTTAAAAGGCCCTAACAACATTTTTTGCTGTGCATTGCTGTGCAGGCGCGTGACGGGCCTATACTGGCTGGAGGGGGAAATGGGGCTGGTACAGGCTATTATCATTTTCAAAACTTGGTTTGGCCTTATGGAATATTCACTAACACTGTTATGGCTTTTGAGAACAGCCATAATGATGACACTACGCTGTCATTGTAATGATGCTTCTATTAAATCAAATCAAATCAAAGTTTATTTGTCACGTGTGCTGAATACAACAGGTGTAGACCTTACAGTGAAATGCTTACTTACAGGCTCTAACAAATAGTGCAAAAAAGGTATTAGGTGAACAATAGGTAGGTAAAGAAATAAAACAACTGTAAAAAGACAGGCTATATACAGTAGCGAGGCTATAAAAGTAGCGAGGCTACATACAAACACCAGTTAGTCCGGCTGATTGAGGTAGTATGTACATGTAGATACGGTTAAAGTGATTATGCATATATGATGAACAGAGAGTAGTAGTAGCGTAAAAGAGGGGTTGGCGGGTGGCGGGACACAATGCAGATAGCCCGGTTAGCCAATGTGCGGGAGCACTGGTTGGTCGGCCCAATCGAGGTAGTATGTACATGAATGTATAGTTAAAGTGACTATGCATATATGATAAACAGAGAGTAGCAGCAGCGTTAAAAGAGGGGTTGGTTGGCGGGGGCACACAATGCAAATAGTCCGGGTAGCCATTTGATTACCTGTTCAGAAGTCTTATGGCTTGGGGGTAAAAAACTGTTGAGAAGCCTTTTTGTCCTAGACTTGGCACTCTGGTACAGCTTGCCATGCGGTAGTAGAGAGAACAGTCTATGACTGGGGTGGCTGGGGCCCTTGACAATTTTTAGGTTCTTCTTCTGACACCGCCTGGTGTAGAGGCCCTGGATGGCAGGCAGCTTAGCCCCAGTGATGTACTGGCCCGTACGCACTACCCTCTGTAGTGCCTTGCGGTCGGAGGCCGAGCAATTGCCGTACCAGGCAGTGATGCAACCAGTCAGGATGCTCTCGATGTTGCAGCTGTAGAACCTTTAGAGTCAGGCATGGCAATGAAGTAGTTTATAATTATTCCACATCAAAAAATCTCCATCAAAATCTCTCAGTTTAAGCTAGAGTTATCTGCCTATGTCGGCCTTCCACATCTGCGATTGAAGGTGGCCGAGTTACGGCGGTGCTTGTCAGACAATGAGACATCCCGAAAATCGGTCTTCTCACGAAAACGTCTGTAGCGTCCGAACTGAAGGTAACCCATACAAATGAATGGCAGTATGGAGGCAGATTTGACACAACAAAATAAGGGGTTAAATATGTTTAAAAATATATCTCCTAGATATAGGACAAACACTTCAAAACCCTATTCCTTAAGATTTATTTTGTGACTGTCTTTTTTGCCATTTATGAAAGTGTTATTCAATGTGTTTCTATGGGCTATAGTAGTAAAGACCAAATTCAATATTTTATGAATAAATATTTTTATATAGATGTTTTTATACCTAAAAGGGTCCTACAATTCTAAATCAAATAGCTAAATGATCCATGGCATGACCATCTTAAAACAATTCCATATGTGGCTTGGTAGAAACCCCACCCCAATGGCTTAAACTTTACAGATTCGTCCTTGCAAAAGAGTGTCTAACCCCAAACAGATGCCGACCACGAGTTTGGACAGCACAGCGGACCCTGAGGAATAATCCTGGTGTTCCAAAGAACTGCGGTCACCTAGGCCGCTGCATGCATCGCAAATGTCAAAAATCATCTCTCATTGAAATCAAAAACTCTGGTCCTGAGCCTAAATTTGGAGATACTTATGTGTGAAGTAGCACTACTAAACTTCGACTTTATGGCAACTAAGTTACTGTAGGGGTTTTGGGTAACTTTCCATTTGAGGTTTAATTGAGATAGGGGTGAGAGGATGATCTTTAAAACATTGCGAGCCATCGATAGGCCTTTTTCCGTGCTTGTCTACTTAAATAATGGAACGTTCCACACTGAAAAGTACAAACGAAGACTCTAATGCATAAGTAATGTACTACTTCTGTAACATGTTAAATAATGAATAACTCGGGCCCTTTTACCAGTCTGAAAATCCCCAGCTTAGGGTTGGGCTTGTAGTTACCCTGCCCTCCCACTGTAGCCTGTCCTCAAGCTCCATCTCCATCTGCCCGCAGCAGCCCTCTGCAAACTAAACTAAACTCAAAACCATGAGACAGACCTTTCAGGCTTTTCGCTGGGCTACAGTACACCACGGCTGTGGAACACACAACCAGACTCTGTCAGGACTGCAGTGTCCCTCTCAAGTTTTTAATTTAAACTCAATACATTCCTCTTTCCGTTCTTACAGACTGAATACTCCTCAGTCCTATAATTGTGACTTTCATAACAGACATCTATGACATGGCATTGACATGCAGCCTAGCCCATACGAGGGATGGTTCAAGGAAAGTGTTGCCAACACTTCAAAATAGGGATCACATATTAGGAACTTATTCGCGTATATGAAGTGTGTATATAAGTAGCTAATTTGAATTACCAGCCATTATGCCTAATGAATGGCTAATAATACCCAATAAAGGCCTAATTAGCTACTTATACTGCAAATCAGTGCCTTTGTCGGAGTGATCCCTATACTGGCGTTACCAAAGTCTGGATCACTTTCCTAGAGCGATGACCTGCCCATAGTTGTAGACAACACGCAACACTAACATACTTCAAATGCAGTCATATACGCATCATGTGACCGAAACGGTCTGAAACATGCATTATTGCCTCCCTACAATGCACCTTTTAATGTCGGTTTCCCTAACGTTGGCAGAGATCACATTCACTGTAAATGCTGTAGATGTCGGCTCAATAAAAAACATGTGTTTAAAGACGTCCTCTATTGTTCTTTAGACACAACTGCAAACTTCAAGGAGTAGGGCATTCAAAGATTTGATCTGACGGGAACTTGTGATGTCATCGGCCTCCCCCTTGCTTGAGGAACAATAGAGGAGCAATAGAGAACAAAAAGAGGAGAGGCCCACTTGTGCTCTGTCACGACACACCTGGACCTATTGAGATGTGCCTTTTGATCAGTAAATCAGGTGTTAAATGAGGTGAAAAGGTCACGCGCCATGTGCTTGTTGACAATGCACCGTTGATTAGATCCCAGGTATTGTCTGCATGAGTCACACAAATCTGTTTACCAAGAAACTCATTTGCATGACCTATCATATCTTCTTATGGCTGCAGGGGCAGTATTGAGTAGCTTGGATGAAAGGTGCCCAGGGTAAACGGCCTGCTCCTCAGTCATAGTTGCTAATATATGCATATTATTATTAGTATTGGATAGAAAACACTCTGAAGTTTCTAAAACAGTTTGAATTATGTCTGTGAGTATAACAGAACTCATATGGCAGGCAAAAATCTGAGAAGAAATCCAACCAGGAAGTGAGAAATCTGAGGTTGGTCGATTTTCAACTCATCGCCTATTGAAAACACAGTAGGATATGGATCTGTTTGCACTTCCTACGCCTTCCACTAGATGTCAACAGTCTGTAGAACCTTGAATGAAGCTTCTACTGTGATGCTGGGCCGGATGAGGTGATGTGGAGCCGGATGAGAGCCGTTTGAGTCAGTGGTCTGGCAGAGAGCCAGGTCCTGGTCACGCGCATTCCACATGATATCGACTTGCGTTCCATTACTTCTATAGACACAAAGGAATTCTCTGGTTGGAACGTTATTAAATATTTATGATAACAACATCCTAAAGATTGATTCTATACTTAGTTTGACATGTTTATTCGACCTGTAATATAACTTTTTGAAGTTTTCGTCCGACGTTCGCCTGGACCTGCACGAGCGTTTGGATATGTGTACTAAACGTGCTAACAAAAGTAGCTACTTGGACATAAATAATGGACATTATCGAACAAAACAACAATTTATTGTGGAACTAGGATTCCTGGGAGTGCATTCTGATGAAGATCATCAAAGTAAGGGAATATTTATAATGTAATTTCGTATTTCTGTTGACTCCAACATGGCGGAGAAATTTTGTTTCTATCTGAGCGCAGTCTCAGATTATTGCATGGTTTGCTTTTTCCGTAAAGTTATTTTGAAATCTGACACAGCGGTTGCATTAAGAACAAGTGTATCTTAAATTCTATGTAAAACATGTATATTTCATCAAAGTTTATGATGAGTATTTCTGTTATTTGATGTGCTCTGCAATTTCTCATATTTTGGAGGCATTTCTGAACATGGCGCCAATGTAAACTGAGGTTTTTGGATATAAATATGAACTTAATCGAACAAAACATATATGTATTGTGTAACATGAAGTCCTATGAGTGTCATCTGATGAAGATCATCAAAGGTTAGTGATTCATTTCTATCTCTATTTCTGCTTTTTGTGACTCCTGTCTTTGGCTGGAAAAATAGCTGTGATTTTGCGGTGACCTAACATAATCGTTTGTGGTGCTTTCGCTGAAAAGCCCATTTGAAATCGGAGACTTTGGTGGGATTAACAACAAGATTACCTTTAAAATAGTATAAGATACATGTATGTTTGAGGAATTTTAATTATGAGATTTCTGTTGTTTGAATTTGGCGCCCTGCACTTTCACTGGCTGTTGTCATATCATCCCGTTAACGGGATTGCAGCCATAAGAAGATTTCAATGAATCAGATTCCTTCTTCTTCCTCCTTCAAGCAGCCAAGAAACAGTTAATGAAAATGGCCCTGAGTGGTGGAGTCATTATGAGTCAGATTCTAATGGAAAGAAGGGTATAAGAACCAGCTCCCTGTAGAAATAGATGTGATTGAGGGGTTGTGAGAGTTATGCACTTCCTCATCAGACATACTCTGAAATATTGAGCACATCATTTTTTATTAAACCGTCGGTTTGATTACGTTCTCGAGTTCTGTCTGTGGCATCTGCCGCTGTAACCCAGGCAGACTGAACACACACACATACTGTACGTACATGAACAAACACCAGACGACAGATGATTGACAATGCAGAATTGGTTTCCTCCTAGGGCAGTCTGTGAAATATCAAGGTATTTGATATTAACAATAGATTCTGATGTAACATACTAACATAGAATTCCTAATGATCGTTTTTGATGGCATGTGTCAGTCCTTCCGTCCTACTTTGTAGAACAATACCAGTGAAACAGAAGTTATGTTTGATAGTCAAACCTGACAAATAATAGGGTATATCCATTTGAATTCAATCACTTTCTGACAGCACCACTTTTGATGTGAACGAAACCTCCCATCCATATTCGCCTATTGTAGAAGTGTTCAGAAAGGGACTTTTTGGACCTACTGTAACAGCCATGTCTTCATCACAGGAAAAGATAAACAGTTGAGATTTATATAATTTAGAAGCTTACATACAGGGTTGTCAAACTAGTTTATACTTTCAAAAACAATATGTTTTATAATATAAATGCACTTTTTTTTCTCCCTCTAGCCTCAATTATCAAAAAACACAAACTCAGATTTGTTTCATGTTGTATCTTAGACCCTCTTTTACATAATCTAATGTTTTTGTGTTGTGCCCACCATACGTTGAGACACAACTTGCTCATGAATACAATCATGTTTTGGCTGATGAATGTGATAAAATATTAATAAAACATTTCAAATGATACCAAAAAGATGGTTGGAGGTCCACACATCAGAGAATGTCGACTTGAATGGGAATATCTGTTGTTTTAAATTACACTGTCAATCCACCATAGGAAACCTATTGAAATCGTAGAAATACAGATACTAGAATAGACATGACCATTTAAGTTGACATTCGATGGTGGGTGGACTGGTGGTCATCTTTGCGGTATTAATTAGAATAAAAATTGTAATTCAATAAAAATTTCAATGGTGTATTAGCTAAATTGCAGTGGTCTGAATGGATAGGTCGAATCTATGAATTATATTTCTATGATTGAAATGACACCCACCCTGTATTCAAGAGCATGATGTGTCTCAACCGATAGCGGGTACAACACAAAAACATCACATGTTGTGAAATAGAGTCTACCCATCAAACCAAAATTGGTTCTGTGAAAGTTCATTAGGTCCTCATAACACAAAAACTGTCCAGCCGTGCTGATGATTATAGAATGTTGTATAAAACACTTGCCTGATGTTACAAGAACGTTCCTAGAACACATTTAATCTGTTCTTTAAAGGTTCCCACAACGTTTCATTAGGTGCGGGAACAGTCTGTGTGGCGGAAGAATCATAACTAGTTAGGTAACATAGATAATTAAGATGTCTTATCTATATAATATGCTTATATGATATGATTGTTATTTGAATGTATCCCTTCGGACTCTGGCGTTGGCAGTTGCACTTCCTCCCTCAGCTGGGCCTCAGTCACCTGGGGCCCAGAGAGGGGAGAAGTCAGGCTTGCCTTTCACATGTCTCTGGTGCTATGCAGAATATCAGCAAGAGAGGAGGACAGGAGGGAACATTGTCTTCATATGTGAACGTGTCTTTACCTATTCTAAACCATGTGAAGGGATGGCGCGATTAATGGGGAACCAATTACTTGTCTCCACAATGTCTGTGCGCCAGTCACTCCCTCCTTCGGCCTTGGGGGGAACCATTGTATGTCATCTCTGATGTTGCACCTATCCTAGGGTAGTATATGACCTAGAGGCTCACTTCTCTCAGTGAGCTTGTCCAGGCATGTGATCAAGAAGGGGCTTTACTTGAGATGGGAGTATCTGGAGTTGACAATTGATTTTTGCCATATAATGAATTGGTGTTTCTGTGCTATGAAGTACCAGGAACAAGATAGGAGCCTCGTCTTAGGTGCCAGACTGAAAAATAAGAACAGTCTTCATAGCAAATGCTATCTGCTGCGGGATACTCCTTTCTCATATATCAAGTTTCACCTTGTGACCCATTCCATACGTCTGTTGTTCGTCATGAAGACTAAAAGGGTGTATCTTTTCTATAAAATATATTTGTATTCATCATATGTCAGAACTACTCGTCACAACACTTGGAAGTGTTGAGCCGAACAGCCTCATCATTATAGAAGCAATTGCTCTATGCCATCCTTATTAATACATTTTGAATAAAGTAATATCCTGATTGGTGATTGACCTTGTCTCTCCTCATTATTGATTAGAATTTCCACGACATCTGGTGGGAACATTTGCAGGACATAACAAAATATATGTTTCCAAAACGTAAAAACTGTCCAGTGGTGCGGAAGATTGTACCATTTTTCTTTTAGGCTGCAAAACATTCACCTGATGTTAGAAGAATGTTCCCAGTACACATTTAGGCTGTTCTTTAAAGGTTCCCAGAATGTTTCATTAGGTTGTGCGAACAGCATAGTGGGAACATTGTGGGGACACAAACATTTAGCCAAAGCACAAAAACTGTCCAGTTGGGCTGACATTCAGATAATGTTTGCATCAGTCTGCAAAAAACATTCATACACTGTTTAAGTTAGGTTGCACAGGACATTTCTATAATGTTGTAAGAATGTTGACAGAACACCTGGTCTAAGTTCTTTAAGGTTCCCAGAACATTTAATTAAGTTATGGGAGTTGTCTGGTATGTAGCAAGAATATTCTTCTGAAATTCACATACTGTAGGTTGCGCAGAACATTCTCACAATGTTGCACAATGTTCCACAAATTAGATTGCTTTGTATGTTTCTATGTTTTGTTTGGTCAGGGTGTGATGTGGGTGGGCATCCTATGTTGTATGTCTAGGTTGTCTTTTTCTATGTGTTTGGCCTAGTATGGTTCTCAATCAGAGGCAGGTGTCAGTCGTTGTCTCTGATTGGGAGACATATTTAGGTAGCCTTTGTGTTTTGTGGGTGGTTATTTTCTGTGTCTGTGTTTCACCATACGGAACTGTCTCGGTCGTTTATCAGTTTATTGTTTTTGTTCATTGTTCAAGTATTCTTATTAAAATGGATACTTACCACGCTGCGCATTGGTCCTCCTCTTCTCATTCCAACGACGAGCGTTACAGCTACTTTCACAACAGCTAATGGAGATCCTTATAAAATACCAATACCAATCAACAGCACAACTGGACAGTTTCTGTGTTTTGTAAAAAATATATTTTGTGATGTCCCCACAATGTTCTCACGAGACTGTTGCTACAACATAATGAAACATTCTGGGAACCTTTAAAGAACACAATAAATATAAACATTTTAGTTTTGCTGGGAAAACTTTACTGGTAAGTTATGTCACTACGTTACCTGGAAACCGAATGAGAACTTTTGGGAGATGTTCTCTGGTGGTTGTTACAGATGTTGAGCATATTTTAGTGAATGTTAGGAGAACATTGTAATCCTATTTCATTTAAAACAAAAACACATTTTTGTAATCAAAAACATTCTATCATCCTAGTGTTAAAATAAAACTCATTGGAAATCTTAGTTAATGTTCTGGGAATGTTTCCGGTTTGCTGGGTAAGCTACAACATATGCGAAAAAGAGTCTACATGTTATTACATAATTTACATTAAAGGTTTAAAGATGACCAAAACAATTCTTTAAAAAAAAAATCCATTAAATCATTTAATAATTTGACAAATGTGTTTGAAAGCTTTTAAATGAATCATTCTCAACTGTTGATCTTTTCCAGTGATGAAGACATGTATGTCTCATGGTATGGTAGGGTATACAAAATGAGTCAACTTTGAGCACCTTTATTGCTTGAATGTTATGGCATTCAGGTCAAAAATGTCACTTTCTGAGCACTTCTACAATGGGCAAATATGTATGTAAGGTGTCGTTAAAATCAAAACGGGTGCTGACAAAAAGTGACTGAATTCCACTGGATTTACCCAATACTTACTCATCCACCTTGGCATTACGCCCATGAATCTGTCTTTCTTGTGTCACACGAACATTAAGTGTTAAAAGTACAAGCAAAACTCTGTAAAAGTACACTAGCCACAGTGCTAAATCAGATCACGAACACAACCATCTGACTTTCTCTAGACCTATAAGTGAAAGCATTGATGATTCAAATGGCATTTTGCAGATTGGGATACAAAGGTAATGGTTGCTAAATGTACTACGATTGCAGAGGCTCATGTCCAAGGGAGAAACACTGCACAATGAAATATGCAACACGCAACTGCTTAATTTAATCAAAGGTTATGGAACGAACAAATGAACGATGTAGTGCTGGTCCCTAAGGTTCTCCAAAAAGTCAGACCCGGTCAAGCTTGAAGCTAACTTGGCAAAGATTAAACTTATAAGTGCCTGAGTCCGCAGTACTCGCTACAGTGCGCACCACATGTTTTATGGATAGGCATGTGACAATGTGCAGAAGACACTGCACTAGTCATCAGTGTCCTGCAGAAATAGCTCATTTGTATCAGTATCATATGCTTCTGCTATTCAATAAATGTAATATCAAAGGAGTTAATTGATTACTGCGAGTGTCAGAGACTACGAATGAGCCTGCTGCAGTCGCCTCAGTGAATCTAACTTTGGATTTCCGGAGCAATTAGCGCCCCCATAAATCAACACATGAATATATCATAGCTGACAAAGACAGACGGCCAAGATGATATGTGCAACTTATAACCCTTTTTCATCAAGACCCATGATATGTATTTCTGAAGTTACACCATCTTGCACCACACCGTAGGCTAAATAAACCATGCATATACACTGAGTGTAGAAAACATTTGGAACACCTTCCTAATATTGAGTTGTAACCCTTTTCCCCGCAGAACAGTCTCAATCAACGGGGCATGGACTACAAGGTGTTGAAAGCATTCCACAGGGATGCTTGTTGACTCCAATGCTTCCCACAGTTGTGTCAAGTTGGCTGGATGTCCTTTGGGTGGTGGACCATTCTTTAAACACACAGGAAATTGTTGAGCATGAAAAACCCAGCGTTGCAGTTCTTGACACACTCTAACCGGTGCGCATGCCACATACTACCATTCTCAGTTCAAAGGCACAAAAAAATGTTGTCTTGCCCATTCACCCTTTGAATGGCACACATACACAATTCATGTCTCAATTGTCTCAAGGCTTAAAAATCCTTATTTAACCAGTCTCCTCCCTTTAATTTACACTGATTGAAGTGGATTTAACAGGTGACTTCAACAAGGGATCATAGCTTTCACCTGGATTCAATTAGTCAGTCTATGTCAGGGTTTCCCAAACTCGGTCCTCTAAGGGGTGCTCTAACTCGGTCCCCTAAGGGGTGCACGTTTTGGTTTTTACCCTAGCACTACGAAGCTGATTCAAATAATAATCTAATCATCTAGCTTTGATCATTTGAATCAGCTGACTAGTGTTAGGGCAAAAAACTAAATGCACACCCCTTGGGGTCCCGAGGACTGAGTTTAGGACCGCTGGTCTATGTCATGGAAAGAGCAGCAATGTTTTGTACACAGTGTATATCATCAATGTTATACACGGATCTTGATCATTGAATAACATCTGAATTAGCTACAAAGAACACATATTCATTAACCTTACTCTGTTGACACATTTAGGGAAAGGGGGATACCTAGACAGTTGCACAACTGAATGCATTCAACCCAACACCTCTAATGAGTGTTTGGAGAGTGGAAAACACACTCCATTGGTTGTGTTATAGTGGTGTGGCTATATGCAGACTGGAGTCCCATGCACCAGTGGAGAACCAGGTTATCCACAGACAGTGGATATCAAATATGAAATTACAACAACAAGAGTCTGTTGTGGAATATTTTTGAGATTTATCACCGTTACTGTATTACTTTTGAGTTTGTTTACTTTGTTTTGCTCCTGGCAATGAGTTATGTAGGATCATGGATCCATGCTACTTAGCTCTCACCCTGTTAAAGGGATCCATCAGGATTTTGGCAAGGCCATTTATCTACTTCCCAGTGTCAGATGAACTTTACCATGTCTCTGTGTCCAGTATGAAGGAAGTTAGAGGAAGTGTCACGAGATCATGATAACTGGTAGTCTATGGGTATCTGCTAGCATGCTAGTGTTTCCATTGTGAATTCATGCAACATATCTTGACACCTGGATTCAAGATAGCTTTCAATTTTTTTTATTTTTATAATCCATATACAGTAATTTGTTAAATGAGAAAGTGAAACCATTGTTGAAATACTATAAAAGACTGAGATAATGTGAAATAGAATGAGAGATGGCTGATCTGCACTGTTTGAAGATTTGGCACACACTGCATTTAGCAGAGAACATGTTTTTAGAGACAGGTGAGACTTTTTCTGCAGAAAGTACAGATTGGTATCAGATTGGTCATCAGATATTGTTTCCCAAAACCAATCTTATAGAAATTATGCTAAATTTTAAGACATACAAGGCAAACGCATGCCATTTCGGTGCACATCCAAGTGCTATCCTCACAAGTTTTTGGCAACGGGCACTTTTCAGAGGGAGCTTGCCAATTGGCATCTCACAGCTCTCGATGAGCCAATGTTTTGGATGCAATCATTAGCAAAACAAACAGTAACATAAAACATTTCCATAAGCCATCGCACAATAGGGTGAAGTCAAGAGGGGTTTCCTTGCCATGATGCCATAAATAGGTTCCCAAATACGAATGGGCAAAAGACGGCACCCACATCGCCATAAAATAACCATCCCAAAATGATTTCAACTAATGTATGTGAAGAGAAAAGGCTTCCACTCTTTATGTGCGGGCTATGTGATATGCAAAAGACGCTGCTGAATGTGGTGGCCAGGTGGAACGCATGACTCGATCATTCTGCAGAACAGCAATGTTTGCTTATACACCTACAGGGGGAGGTGTTGAGGAAGAATGGCTTATTGGTGAGTGTTGCTTACTCATTTGAGGTATATCTGCCATTGCTAAAGCAAAATGACTTGTCCTAATGGTCCTCTCTTTGTATGTACGTTTTTATTTTTACTTGTCAGGCCACAACTGATCAAGCCAAATAATCTATCGGACACTAGCAATTCTATTTCAGTCTCGTAAAAGTAAAAGGGAAGAAACAGAGATCAACAGTGTTGTCACGGAAGAAGTTGACAGAGTTTTGAAATCAGTGGAATGCCCCGTGGAATCGGAGTATGAAGTTTTATTGCAAATGCGGAGAAACAGAACAGAATATTGTTGTGTAAAACACCTGTCTCCAGATTACATCTTCAAAGTAGGAGCAACCATGGCATCCATGACAGACAGGGAGAAAGATCTGATGATTCTTATGGCATTGAATACTGTCAGTGTAAACCAGACTGACTTGACACAATGGCACATGCAAGCTCTACAAACAAGAGGACTTTTAACTTAGTGAAAATGATTCCAGTCTGCCGTGAAGCATTCATCCATATACAAGGGTAAGAGTCTAGCTACATTTTCAGATATTATAAGTTTAACATTTAGTCAGAAAATCATTTCATTGCAAGTTAATAAAGCCTAATGTTGCTATCTACATAGCTAGCTAGCTAATGTTAGCTGGCTGGCTATCTAGCTACGTGTATGATCTGTGTAGTAATATTTTTCATTTCAGAAAGTCCTTTTATAGCTCTACCCATCACTGAACCTAGTTGGTTAGCTTTAGCTACCTGCAAATTCATAATACATAATTTCATGCATGGTGGGTAGCTCTGACAATCTATTTGTATTGCTATTCCGTATGGGTTGGGATTATGGTTCATTGTTTAGCTAGCTAGCTAACGTTACTTAACTAAACAAAAGACTCCACTCCACATGACCCATCAACTTAGCCAGCTGTGTCTGGGGATGATTTCAGCCATACCCTCCATACATTGCTGCTACTATTTATTTTTTATCCTGCTGCTAAGCCACTTTACCCCTGATTGTATGCATATAACTAATCTCATCTATCAGTGCTATCGTTATTGACATTGTTATTACGTACATACATGTAGTGTACTGTATATTCTTTCGTTTATTCATTGACACTTGTTATTTAAAAAACGCATTAACTCTTTTCTATTGACACTTTCTATTTTTGATATTGCTGCTATGGAAATGTACAAGGAAGCATTTCACTGCACCATTTACACATTCTGTATCCTGTTCAACAACTAAACTTTGATTTGATATAGTGTGTGTTTACCAGCCCTTACAAAAATGTACCATGCTAGTATGATAAAAAAAACATGGTACTATCATGTTTTGTTGGTCACTACCATGGCAGGACAATACCATGGTACTGGTGCAAATACATGATAGTACCATGGTATTTTTCTCATTGTACTCCCATGGCAGGAAAATACCTTGAAATTTGCACCATGGTGTTTTCCTACTATGGTAGTGACCATTATTATTATTTTTGTTTCATTGTACTAGCCTCCATGGTACAAAATTAACCACGGTAGTACAATGAAAAAATACCATAATTTTGTGCTAGCAGCATGTAGTGAAACACAGTTTTTCAGATAAAATGACCAAACTAAGTAACTTATGGTACTCACATAATGCAACATTTACTACTCACTCTGCAATGGCAAAGCATAGGCCTAGTGCCCTCTTACACTCTGTTAGGTCATATCGAAAAACCACAACACACATGGTCTAGTAGTGTAGTGTACCCTCTTAAACCTTGGGACTTGGATAGGGTATGGTGAGAACAATGAAACCTTGAATATTATCTTGGATTATCTCGTGCTTCTCTCTTAAATAAAGTTTTCAGTTGGCTCTCTCATTCAACTGACTTGGCTACTCTTATACAAAAGTAAATAGCCAACATACAAACATTTTTTTTTTTGTAAAAAGGTATGAATTATCATCTTATCTCATAGATACATTTTCATCATGTAATTCTCAAAATATCCCTAAAAACAGCTAGTTACAATGTTTCCATTTGTTTACACTGTGTGAACGTTCGTTGGTCCTGTTGCCATGACTACGACCGGCTAGCTTGACTGAACTTTAGCCAACATTAGCTTCTATGCTAACAGACGTTTATAAATGAATTAAACTATTAAAACATTATCAAGAAATAATAACAATTATAGCATTACACTCTGCTTTGTGTTTCATATTATATGCTTATAATTCGCCAAACCTTGATGATAACGTTTAAAATATGTTGTTTAACTGGCACTTCTCTCTTCAGTTTTCAGCTTGTCTCTCTCATTCAGCTGACTCACTGGCTAGGCAGGCTAGCGCGAGAGCCACTGTAGAGAGAGCGTGTGCAGGCCGAAACAAGCGCAACACCCCTTGAATAAAAATTCTGTAAATTATTACAAAATGCCAAAGATTAAGCTAACATATCTCACATTCTCTCACGTCAGATTGGCAACACAGGGAACCAAAGCATGAGCAAAAAACGGTACTATTAATACAGAAAGTATTCGCCCTTATTTACAGCAACTATTTCCCTTTTTCTCTGATGTTACAGACAAACTAGGAACACCAATAGTAGCCTACCTCTGACTTTATCAGAATTTTGCCCATACTGGTATATAAATTCATCAAGTCTGAATTTGTAGCGCTGAATAATGTTGGTTGCAATGCTGCTTGCAGCTAACGAGTTGGTGAGCCTCTTCCTCCATTTCTGAATTAATTTCTGTCTTTCTTTCTAGCTGGCAAAATAAGTGAGCTAGATTTTGTTTATGTACTGCCATACAGTGCATTCGGAGAGTATTCAGACTTCTTTACTTTTTCCACATTTTGTTACGCTACAGCCTTATTCTAAAATTGATTCAATAGTTTTTTCCCTCATCAATCTACACACAATATCCCATAATGACAAAGCAAAAACCGGTTTTAAAAAACCCCCTGAAATATCACATTTACATAAGTACATAGACCATTTACTCAGTACTTTGTTGAAGCACGTTAGGGTTTACAGCCTCGAGTCTTCTTGGGTATGATGCTACAAGCTTGGCACACCTGTATTTGGGGAGTTTCTCCCATTCTTCTCTGCAGAGCCTCTTACACTCTGTCAGGTTGGATGTGGAGCGTCGCTGCACAGCTATTTTGAGGTCAATGCGGAGATGTTAGGTCGGGTTCAAGTCCGGGCTCTGGCTGGGCCACTCAAGGACGTTCAGAGACTTGTCCCGAAGCCACTCCTGCGTTGTATTGGCTGTGTGCTTAGGGTCGTTGTCCTGTTAGTAGGTGAAACTTTGCCCCAGTCTGAGGTCCTAAGCGCTCTAGAGTTGGATTTCATCAAGGATCTCTCTGTACTTTGCTTCATTCACCTCCTTTACCTGCATAATTACATTTGCAGTCACTTTTGAAAATGGTGTTTTCTGCTAATGTAACACTCGCACTTATAGCCTACTACAATGTGCGTATTGCTGCGCTTATAATGTGAAGAAATAGCCTAATAGTTTATCAACATTTTAAGCTAAACATTCTGATCTGTTGCGTCAGCCACATTGCATATAAAAAGGTTGTTTGATGTTAGTGGCTGTATTAATTTGTGATCTATCGCATCCCACAACTTGTCCCAGACTATGTTTGGAATATTTATTTCTCGCACAGAATAGGTTGACTTTTGTACTATGGGGGATAGTAGATTGACATAGGCTAGTGCTTTAGCTGTTTGTTAAGTCTACTCATCTTGTTAACTGATGAAAAGTAAACGTGGACAGTTCTTCCAATATCTTCAATATGCCCCTTGGAATTGGATAAGGACGGCGCCGTTGCATCCCTGATGTGTCTGTCTTAACTTGTAGGCTGTGAGAAAGACCCGATCACGTGATGGAGAGGAGAGCCGTGTGAGTGAGAGACGCTTCGGATTGTGCAGCACCCTCAGGGAGTAGAGCACAATGTAGCACTACGGGCCGCAAAAGGCATGGATTTTTTTAGGGTGCATTACAGCCACAAAGTGGATGCCACTGTGAAATTCAAGGCATTATCAAGGGCTTGTCAAATTGTGAATGAGAGACTATTGGAGTGTGTACAACCTGAGTAAAAAACAAAGCAGTGCGCATACATTTCAAGCAACTTTTTTCAAATCATCATTAGTGTCATCATGAAGCCTTACAACGTATAAAAAATGTCAAAATATAGCCCAACGTTTGTAGAACAACTAAAGTTACATTAATAACTCTAAATTAAGCATATAGGAGTACTTGTTTATTTGTTAACCGCTCAACACAGAATAGCCGCATGTGCGCAATCCCTCAAATCGTTGGAGAAAATATTTCGATTTTATTCAGCTTTGTTCAATTGTATTTTTCATACTATAAAATAATATCAAATAATTCCACAGATTTATAAGCAAATCTTGTCTGCTAAATGAACTAGTGTAGGCCACAGCCATTTGGCATAGCCACATCAGGACCTAACATAAGGACAACTCAGAGTATGCTATTTCTTTCTTCTGAAATATACTACATTTTCTTCATATCATGCGTCTTTAGACCTGTCTAAAATAAATAATGGATTTATTGAGAAGGTGTAGGCTATATTGCATGTATTTATTATACTCTTTAAAATGGCTTGTAGGTTATGTGTGGAAGCCAGGAGATGTTAAATGTGTTTATGTTAATTAACAGTCAATTACTGTGAGACCGACAGTTATTTGCTTGACAATCACCGGCTGACGAAATTCCGTGACCAACACAGCCCTAGCCATGACTACAACAGTGAGAGGAAACAATTAAGTTCCCGCCTAGCAACAGAGATGTATTGGCTGTCTAGATGTGTAAGGAGTCAACTCCGCCGCGTAGTGATAGGTTTGGATTTCTGAACATTAAATCTTATTAATCATTAGTTATAATAGAGACCTGAGGGGTGTCATAGCCGAGGGGCTACACCAGAGGTATATGGTGGGTGCAACTAAGTTTCGAATGAATTGAGTCTGGAAAGCAATCCCATATGGCAGGCATTGATAAGGGGAGAGAGCCATGGATTAGTGATGAAAGAAAGGGGTTGAGGACAGGTCAGGTCACATTAGGGGAGAAGAAAAGTGTATTACCCATATCACTTAGTTTCCTGCCTAGCAATAAAGATACAATGTTTAGCGAGAAGGAGGAGACTCCACCCAAACATGTCTTTGTCTAATGCAGCTGCATTGACCCTCTGGGAAGAATAAACTTGGTTTGAGCCTTCATAGAGTCCGTGGAGTGTTTACTCTTAGAATTAGAACCTAACCGTAGGAAGTTCTAAATATATGTGCTTGTGTAGTCATGCTTTGTCTTTTGCAGCTGTATGACCCAGTCGGGTGAATAAACTTGGTTTGAGCTTTTTCTAGTCGCCTGTGAGTTTTCCTTCCACCTCGAATTAAAAATGAAACTGCAAAGTTGTGGTTAAACAGGAGCCTCGTAGGAGTAACTGACAGTTCTTATTCATGCTTGTCATAAAGTATGAAGTTATAAAGATGAGCAATAATACACAAGGGGCCGTGTTTCTGTGTGATGTTGGCATGGCTGTGCTGTCAAAGGTACAAGGTGCTAGTTGTTATACTGTTCTCATTTTAGCATGTCTTGTAATGCCTCTCAGCAAATCATAATGTTTGGTAGACGATTAATGTTCCAGTGCTGTCAAAAATGTGATTTGCCTGTATGTTATATATTGTTTATATATTTTTTAGATCATGTTATATAATATCTTAAATAATAATAATGTCATCTTTTTATATATATTATATATACTAACTTATATGTGGGAGAACAAGTATTTGATACACTGCCGATTTTGCAGGTTTTTCCTACTTTACAAAGCATTTAGAGTTCTGTCATTTTTATCATAGGTACACTCTCAACTGTGAGGACAGAATCTAAAATAAAAATCCAGAAAATCACATTGTATTGATTTTAAGTAATTAATTTGCATTTTATTGCATGACATAAGTATTTGAATACATCAGAAAAGCAGAACTTAATATTTGGTACAGAAACCTTTGTTTGCAATTACAGAGTATCATACGTTTCCTAGTTATCTTGACCAGGTTTGCACACACTCTGCAGCAGGGATTTTGGCCCACTCCTCCATACAGACTTCTTCCAGATCCTTCAGGTTTCGCGGCTGTCGCTGGGCAATACGGACTTTCAGCTCCTCCAAAGATTATCTATTGGGTTCAGGTCTGGAGACTGGCTAGGCCACTCCAGGACCTTGAGATGCTTCTTACGGAGCCACTCCTTAGTTGCCCTGGCTGTTGTGTTTCGGGTCGCTTGTCATGTCTGGAAGACCAGCCACGACCCATCTTCAATGCTCTTACTGAGGGAAGGAGGTTGTTGGCCAAGATCTCGCGATACATGGCCCCATCCATCCCCCCTCAATACGGCGCAGTCGTCCTGTCCCCTTTGCAGAAAAGCATCCCCAAAGAATGATGTTTCCACCTCCATGGTTCACGGTTTGGGATGATGTTCTTGGGGTTGTTACTCATCCTTCTTCTTTCCTCCAAACACGGCGAGTGGAGTTTAAGACCAAAAAGCTCTATTTTTGTCTCATCAACCACATGACCTTCTCTCCATTCCTCCTCTGGATCATCCAGATGGCATGGCCAAACTTCAGACGGGCCTTTACATGCGCTGGTTTGAGCAGGGGGACCTTGCGTGCGCTGCAGGATTTTAATCCATGACGCGTAGTGTGTTACTAAATGGTTTTCTTTGAGACTGTTGGTCCAGCCTCTCTTCAGGTCATTGACTAGGTTCTGCCGTGTAGTTCTGGCTGATCCCTCACCTTCCTCATGATCATTGATGCCCCACGAGGTGAGATCTGCATGGAACCCCAGACCGAGGGTGATTGACCCTTCATCTTGAACTTCTTCCATTTTCTAATAATTGCGCCAAACAGTTGTTGCCTTCTCACCAAGCTGCTTGCCTATTGTCCTGTAGCCCATCCCAGCCTTGTGCAGGTCTACAATTTTATCCCTGATGTCCTTACACAGCTCTCTGGTCTTGGCCATTGTGGAGAGGTTGGAGTCTTTTGATTGAGTGTGTGGACAGGTGTCTTTTATACAGGTAACGAGTTCAAACAGGTGCAGTTAATACAGGTAATGAGTGGAGAACAGGAGGGCTTTCTTTAAAGACAAACTAACAGGTCTGGTGAAGAGCCCGGAATTCTTACTGGTTGGTAAGCGTGATCAAATACTTATGTCATTGCAATAAAATGCTAATTATTACTTAAAAAATCATACAATGTGATTTTCTGGATTTTTGTTTTAGATTCCAGTCTCTCACAGTTGAAATGTACAACTATGATAAAAATGACAGACCCTCTACATGCTTTGTAGTAGGAAAACATGCAAAATCGGCAGTGTATCCAAATACTTGTTCTCCCACTGTATATAAGGTAGCAGTCAAAAGTTTTGGGACACACCTACTCATTCAAGGGTTTTTCTTTATTTTTAAATATTTTTCTAAAATTTGTAGAAAAATAGTGAATGACATTAAACTATGAAATAACTCCTATGTGTCACGGACTTCTGCAGAAGTTGGTGCCTCTCCTTGTTCGGGAGGCGTTCCGGCACCACGATCCAGGGTGTTTCATTTTCGTTTTGTTTGGTCTTATTCATACATACCTGGGTTCCATTCTATTAATCACGTTTCTTATTTACCCTCTGGCTTCCCTCTCTGTTTGTGCGTTATTGTTTGTCATGTGGATCGTTCTGTCGTGCTCTGGAATATTGGGTTTTTTCCTTGTTGGAACATTACTTATATTTTGAGTAAATTCCGGATTATGACTCATATCTGTGTCTGCGGCCTTGACTCCGCATTTTCCATTCACCAACACCTCACCAGAATAACGCAACCAGTTATGGAGTCACAGGTAGCAGCCAGCCCTCCCAATGGAGGAAGCGGGTTCAGCAGGCACGCGACTATGTTACAGAGTCCTCGGTACAGACATGGGACTCGTGTGCTGCAACCATGGACCAATGGAGGGGTTTCCCGGTTCACCCATCAGCACCTCCCATCAGCTCCCGACAACAACCGACCCCTGATGTCCACCCCTTCTTCATTCAGGATCCAGTGGGGATTCGGGCTTCGGCTCCGGTAGTGTATGACGGAGAGAGAGAGGTGAGCCGCCCTCATCTCTTGTCTGACTGGAAAGCATGGTATGGGCCAACGCCATCTGGGGAAGAGAAGGCCCGACGTTGGACAACTACAAAGATTTTACCCACCGCTCCTGGACGGTTTTCGATCACGCACCTGAAGGGAGAGTGGCGGGGGAACGCTTGTTCCATTTAAGACAGGGGATGAGGAGCGCTCAATAGTTCGCTCTGGACTTTAGAACTCTGGCCGCCGGCGCGGGATGGAATGAGCGGGCCCTGATCGACCACTACAGGTGTAGTTTACGCGAAGACGTTCGTAGGGAGCTAGCCTGCAGGGACACCACACTTAACCTGGACCAGCTGGTGGACCTATCCATTCGGCTGGATAACCTGTTGGCCTCCCGTGGACGTCCGGATCGGGGTCCGTCAGTTCCATCCCCCAGCACCTCTGATTCAACCCCGATGGAGCTGGGAGGTGCTGCTATGAGGGGGACCAGAGGGGGGACCGTTCCCTGCACCACCTGTGGCCACAGAGGACACACTGCTGGTTGGTGCTGGGGAGGTTCCCCAGGAGTTCGAGGTGGCAGGCGGAGCACTGGTGGATCATCCCAGGTGAGTAGGCACACACCTCACCCAGAGCTCCCTGTTGCACACATGTGGTTGTATATAGCATTTCCTGAGTTTTCCCCGCGTTCCCAGCATAAGGCGCTAGTAGATTCAGGCGCAGCTGGGAACTTTATTGACCGTACCTTTGCACTTAGTTTAGGGATCCCTATTGTTCCTGTTGATGTTCCTTCCCTGTACATGCCTTAGATAGTCGTCCTTTGGGGTTAGGGCTAATCAGGGAGGTCACAGCTCCACTCTGTATGAAAACGCAGGAGAGTCATGAGGAGAGAATTAGACTCTTTCTGATCGACTCTACTGCGTTTCCTGTTGTGTTGGGCCTTCCCTGGTTGGCCTCTCATGACCCCACTATTTCGTGGCAACAGAGGGCTCTCAAGGGATGGTCCCGTCAGTGCTCAGGGAGGTGTGTAGGTGTTTCCTTAGGTGCCACTACGGTGGAGAGTCCAAACCAGGTATCCACCATGCACATTCCCCCCGAATATGTCGATTTGGCACTCGCCTTCTGTAAAAAGAAGGCGACTCAATTACCACCCCATCGACAGGTGGATTGTGCGATAAATCTCCTGGTAGACGCTGCACTTCCCAGGAGTCACGTGTATCCTCTGTCACAGGAGGAGACGGCGGCTATGGAAACATATGTCACCGAATCTCTGGGACAGGGATACATTCGGCCTTCCATTTCACCTGTCTCCTCGAGTTTATTTTTTGTGAAGAAGAAGGATGGAGGTTTGCGCCCGTGTATTGACTATCGAGGTTTGAATCAGATCACGGTAAAATACAGTTACCCACTACCTCTCATAGCCAGTATGACAGAGTCATTGCACGGGGCGCGCTTCTTCACAAAATTGGACCTCAGGAGCGCTTACAACCTGGTACATATCAATGCGGGGGATGAGTGGAAGACGGCATTTAGCACCACATCTGGGCACTATGAGTATCTCGTTATGCCGTACGGGTTAATGAATGCTCCATCAGTCTTCCAATCCTTTGTAGATTAGATTTTCAGGGACCTGCATGGGCAGGGTGTAGTGTCTCTGGTGCGCAAGGTGCTTGGTCGACTGTTGCATGACCGACTGAGCATGACGACTGAGCATGACCTGTACGTCAAGGCTGAGAAATGTCTGTTCTTCCAACAGTCCATCTCCTTCCTAGGGTACCGCTTTTCCGCGTCAGGGGTGGAYATGGAAAATGACCGCATTTCAGCCATGCGTAATTGGCCGACTCCAACCACGGTAAAGGAGGTGCAGCGGTTCTTAGGGTTTTTCCAACTACTACCAGAGGTTTATCAGGGGTTTCGGTCAGGTAGCAGCTCCCATTACCTCCTTGCTGAAGAGGGGACCGGTGCGACTGCAGTGGTCAGCTGAGGCAGACAGGGCTTTTAGTCAACTGAAGGCTCTGTTTACCGCGGCACCCGTGCTTGCTCATCCTGATCCCTCCTTTGCATTCATAGTTGAGGTGGACGCGTCCGAGGCTGGGATAGGGGCTGTGCTGTTGAATAGCAGCACTGTTGGAGCGAGTGGTCGCATTTCGCATTTCGCTCCGCAGGTAGTATTACATTTCATTCAGACAACGTTTACTGTCGATCTTAGCTAGCTACATAGCCGTCTTGATCAAAATAAGGCAGTTAGGATAATTATCGTAATTCCGAGTATGCTATTCAGTATTTCTCCTAGTCAAGCACTGCTCACTAGCCAAACTCCTACCGTCTAAGCCGAATCAGCAGCACTGTAGAAACTATACATTAGTTTCTAGATTACACGAGAACGACTGATTAGTGTAGTTTAGGCTAGCTAACTAGGTGTCTTTGCGTCTTTGTATCGCAAGATAAGTGTGGTAGTTTAGAAGTAATTTCAAGTACCTAGCCATACCGAGCTAGCCTAGCCAGCTTACACTTCAAACTAAGTCAACACGAGCCACTCGAGCTAGCCTACTCACCAGCAGCAGCACTGTATCGAATTTGAGGTCATATGAAGATTTTTGCAACGTAAGGTTCTAACTTTCTGAACATTCAGACGTGTAGTCCACTTGTCATCCAAATCTCCTTGCATTAGCTAGCTCTTCGTAGCCTGCTCAATCTATGTTCTCATCCCTCTTCTCTCCTCTCTGCACAGACCATACAATAAACCTTCACAACCGCGTTGGCCCCCCACTCTAACCTGTGCCCAGCGCGCCGACCCACGTGGATTCCAGGTCCCGGGCAGCCTCGTAACTCCATCTCGCCAAAAGGCAGAGTTTCATCTCAGCCTATGCTTCCTCCAGTCCCTCACTTCTGCACTGACGAAAACATGGCTTACCACAATTTAACACTGCTACTCCTACTCTCTCTCCTCCTCTTCCTCGTTCCCACTGTTCTCGTCACACCCCAGAGACTCCTGGTCAGCGGTGCACTGATCCTCATCTCCTTCCCATGACATTCTCTCTTCTCTCACCCTGACCCATCTCATATGTCCCTTTGAATCCCATCTTCACAGTTACCAGCCCTTCAAGTCGTTAACATCCTATCATTATCCCCCCAAGTCCCTTGGAGTCCATCAATGAGCCTACCCCTTTATTAAGTCTCCTGAAGGACTTCACCTCTCACAGTCTTGGACTTAACCCGCCCCCTCTCCTTTAACTCTCCTTCTTCCTCTCACTTCTTCCCTTCTCCTTACAACCCTCTCACCTCCCCCCTACTCAACAAGCAGGCATATACGCTTGACCTCATCTTTACTAGATCTTTCTTCCACAACTCATTGCAACTTCCCTCCAAGTCTCCGACCACTACCTTGATCCTTTTCCCTCTCGCTCTCATCCAACACTTCCACACTGCCCCTACTCGATGGTATCGCGCCGTCCCAACCTTGCTCCTCTCTCCCCCGCTACTCTCTCCTCTTCCATCCTATCATCTCTTCCCTCTGCTCAAACCTTCCCAACCTATCCCTGATTCTGCCTCCTCAACCTTCCTCTCCTCCCTTTCTGCATCCTTAAACTCTATGTCCCTATCCTCCAGGCCGGCTCGCCTCCCTCCTGCTCCGTGGCTCGACGACTCATTGCGAGCTCACAGAACAGGCTCCGGCAGCCGAGCGAAATGGAGGAAAACTCGCCTCCCTGCGGACCTGGCATCCTCACTCCCTCCTCTCTACATTCTCCTCTTCTGTCTCTGCTGCTAAAGCCACTTTCTACCACTCTAAATTCCAAGCATCTGCCTCTAACCTTAGGAAGCTCTTTGCCACCTTCTCCTCCCTCCTGAATCCCCCCCCCCTCCTCCTCCCTCTCTGCGGATGACTTCGTCAAGCATTTTGAAAAGAAGGTCGACGACATCCGATCCTCGTTTGCTAAGTCAAACGACACCGCTGGTTCTCTCACCACTGCCCTACCCTGTGCTTTGACCTCTTCTCCCCTCTCTCTCCAGATGAAATCTCGCGTCTTGTGACGCCGGCCGCCCAACAACCTCCGCTTGACCTATCCCCTCCTCTCTCCCAGCCATTTCCGGAGACCTTCTCCCTTACCTCACCTCGCTCATCAACTCATCCTTGACCGCGGCTACGTCCCTTCCGCCTTCAAGAGAGCGAGAGTGCACCCCTGCTGAAAAAACCTACACTCGATCCCTCCGATGTCAACAACTACAGACCAGTATCCCTTCTTTCTTTTCTCCAAAACTCTTGAACGTTGCCGTCCTTGCCAGCTCTCCTGCTATCTCTCTCAGAATGACCTTCTTGATCCAAATCAGTCAGGTTTCAAGACTAGTCATTCAACTGAGACGCTCTTCTCTGTTCACGGAGGCGCTCCACACTGCTAAAGCTAACTCTCCTCCCTCTCTCTCATCCTTCTAACCTATCGCTGCCTTTGATACAGTGAACCATCAGATCCTCCTCTCCACCTCCTTCCGAGTTGGCATCTCCGGCGCGGCCCACGCTTGGATTGCGTCCTACCTGACAGGTCCCTCCTACCAATGCGTGGCGAGAATCTGTCTCCGCACCACGTGCTCTCACCACTGGTGTCCCCCAGGCTCTGTTCTAGCCTCTCCTATTCTCGCTATACACCAAGTCACTTGGCTCTGTCATATCCTCACATGTCTCTCCTATCATTGCTATGCAGACGACACACAATTAATCTTCTCCTTTCCCCCTTCTGATAACCAGTGGCGAATCGCATCTCTGCATGTCTGGCAGACATATGCATGTGTGATGACGGATCACCACCTCAAGCGAACCTCGCAAGACGGAGCTGCTCTTCCTCCCGGGGAAGGACTGCCCGTTCCATGATCTCGCCATCACGGTTGACAACTCCATTGCTTCCTCCCAGAGTGCTAAAAACCTTGGCGTGACCTGGACAACACGCTGCTTCTCAACTAACATCAAGGCGGTGACCGTTCCTGTAGTTCATGCTCTACAACATTCGCAGAGTACGACCCTGCCTCACACAGGAAGCGGCGCAGGTCCTAATCCAGGCACTTGTCATCTACCGTCTGGACTACTGCAACTCGCTGTTGGCTGGGCTCCCTGCCTGTGCCATTAAACCACTACAACTCATCCAGAACGCCGCAGCCCGTCTGTGTTCAACCTTCCCAAGTTCTCTCACGTCACCCCGCTCCTCCGCTCTCTCCACTGCTTCCAGTTGAAGCTCGCATCCGCTACAAGACCATGGCTTGCCTAAGGAGCTGTGAGGGAACGCACCTCCGTACCTTCAGCTCTGATCAGGCCCTACACCCAAACAGGGCACTGCGTTCATCCACCTCTGGCCTGCTCGCCTCCCTACTCTGAGGAAGTACAGCTCCCGCTCAGCCCAGTCAAAACTGTTCGCTGCTCTGGCACCCCAATGGTGGAACAAACTCCCCCACGACGCCAGGTCAGCGGAGTCAATCACCACCTTCGGAAACACTGAAACACCACCTCTTTAAGGAATACCTAGGATAGGATAAAGTAATCCTTCTAACCCCCCCCCCCTTAAAAGAGTTAGATGCACTATTGTAAAGTAGTTGTTCCACTGGATATCATAAGGTGAATGCACCAACTTGTAAGTCGCTCTGGATAAGAGCGTCTGCTAAATGACTTAAATGTAAATGTAAATGTGCTGTCTCAGTGCTCGGGTACGCCACTAAAACTCTGCCCCTGCTCTTTCTTTTCGAAGAGGCTCAGCCCGGTGGAGCGAAACTATGATGTGGGGGACCAGGAGCTGTTGGCTGTTGTCAGGGCTCTGAAGGTGTGGAGACATTGACTTGAGGGGGCTAAACACCATTTCCTCATTTGGACTGACCAACGCAATCTGGAGTACATTCGGGCAGCTAGGAGACTGAACCCTCGCCAGGTGAGGTGGGCCATGTTTTTCACCTGCTTTGTTTTCACCCTAACCTACAGACCAGGTTCCCAAAACGTTAAGGCAGACGCACTCTGCCGGATGTACGAAACAAAGGAGCGGTCCGCGGATCCCACTCCCATAATTCCAGCTTCTTGCCTGGTGGCACCGGTGGTATGGGAGGTGGACGCGGACATCGAGCGTGCGTCACGTGCAGAGCCCACTCCCCCACAGTGTCCAGTCAGGCGTCTGTACGTTCCGTTTGATGTCTGCGATCGCTTGATCTGTTGGGCCCACACGTCACCCTCCTCTGGTCATCCTGGCATCGGTCGGACAGTGCGCTGTCTTGCTGGGAAGTACTGGTGGCCCACGTTAGCTAAGGACGTGAGGGATTATGTTTCCTCCTGCTCGGTGTGCGCACAGTGCAAGGCACCTAGACACCTGCCCAGAGGGAAATTACAGCCCCTTCCCGTTCCACAACGACCGTGGTCACACCTATCGGTGGATTTCGTGACGGATCTTTCCCCGTTATGGGGTAATACCACGATCCTGGTCGTTGTGGATCAGTTTTCTTAGTCCTGCCATCTCCTTCCTTTGCCCGGTCTCCCTACGGCTCTACAGACTGCGGATGCCCTGTTCACCCACGTATTCCGGCACTACGGGGTGCCTGAGGATATAGTTTCTGATCGGGGTCCCCAAATCACGTCTAAAGTCTGGAGGGCGTTTATGGAACGCAGTCTCACCTCAGGTTTTCACCCCGAGAGTAACGGGCAGGTGGAGAGAGTCAACCAGGATGTGAGTAGGTTTCTGCGGTCCTATTGCCAGGACCGGCTGGGGGAGTGGGCGGTTTTCATCCCCTGGGCGGAGATGGTCCAAAACTCCCTCCGCCACTCTTCCACTAACCTATCACCTTTTCAGTGTGTGCTAGGTTATCAGCCGGTCCTGGCACCGTGGCATCAGAGCCAGATCGAGGCTCCTGCGGTGGACGAATGGTTTCGGCACTCGGAAGCGACATGGGACGCTGCTCATGTGCGTCTACAATGGGCCATCAGGCGGCACCGCAGTGAGGCCCCGGTATATGCACCGGGGGACCGGGTCTGGCTCTCGACCCGAAAGCTACCTCTTCGCCTGCCCTGCCGGAAGCTGGGTCTGCGGTTTGTGGGGCCATTTAAAGTCCTGAGGAGATTGAACGAGGTTTGTTATAGGTTACAACTCCCCCGTGATTACCGTATTAACCCCTCGTTCCATGTGTCTCTCCTCAGGCCGGTGGTGGCTGGTCCGCTCCAGCAGTCTGAGGTGCGGGAGGTTCCTCCGCCCCCTCTGGGCATCGAGGGGGCCCCGGCGTATACTATGCGAGCCATCATGGACTCAAGACGTCGGGCGAGAGGCCTTCAGTACCTCGTGGAGTGGGAGGGGTACGGTCCGGAGGAGAGATGCTGGGTGCCGGTGGAGAACATCTTGGATCCGTCATTACTGCAGGAATTTCACCGCCTCCATCCAGATCGCACTGCGCCTCGTCCTCCGGGTCGTCCCCGAGGCCGGTGTCGGCAAGGGTCAAGGGGGGGGGGGGGTACTGTCACGACTTCTGCCGAAGTTGGTCCCTCTCCTTGTTCGGGCGGCGTTCAGTGGTCGACATCACCGACTTTCTAGTCACCACCGATCCATGTTTCATTTTCGTTTTGTTTTGTCTTATTCATACACACCTGGTTTCCATTCTATTAATTAATGTTCCTCATTTAACCCTCTAGCTTCCCTCTCTGTTTTGTGCATTATTGTTTGTCATGTGGGTTCGTTCTGTCGTGCTCTGGAATATTGTGTTTTTCCTTGTTGGAACATTACTTATATTTTGAGTAAATTTCCGATTATTACTCATATCTGTGTCCTGCGCCTGACTCCGCATTTTTCCATTCACCAACAACCTCACAATATGGAATCAAAGTAACCACCCTTTGCCTTGATGACAGCTTTGCACTCTCTTAACTTTTAAGAAGGCACACCTGTTCATTGAAATAAATTCCAGGTGACTACCTCATGAAGCTGGTTGAGAGAATGCCAAAAGTGTGCAAATCTGTCATCAAGGCAAAGGATGGCTATTTGAAAAATCTCAAATATAAAATATATTTGGATTTGTTTAACACTTTTTTTGGTTACTACATGATTCCATGTGATGTCTTCAATATTATTCTACAATGTAGAAAATAGTAAAAATAAAGAAAAAAACTTGAATGAGTAGGTGTTCTAAAACTTTTGACCGGTAGTGTATTTTGAATTCAGGCTGTAACACAACAAAATGTGGAATAAGTCAAGGAGTATGAATAGTTTCTGAAGGCCCTCTATATGTCCCATTTACCCATATGGATATACTTTTGAATAGTGAATATGTCTAGTTAATAAGTAAGCAATAACCGCACACCTCCAACAATGTGAGAAGGCACAAGTCAATTACTTTGTAATGGCTGAAAATATTTTGTTTTCGATATATTGTGCCCATGCACCAGATGCCATGTTGATGCAATTCACAATGTATTTGAAGCTATCATTTCCACTTGCTGCAGAAACAAACATATTAAAAATTACAAACAGAGCACAGTATTTTTTGGGGCGTCTCTCAGGAATGACTATATTTCAAAAGATGCGTTGCATGATCCAAATAGAATAGATTTCATCTTAAAATGCTTAAGGGCCAGTCTTGGTATATTGAAAGTGGCAGTTTTTTTCTTTCACGATTAAACTCTTGGAGCCCAAGAGGCATAAGTAGAAAAACGTCTGTAAATTGACCAGCTTTATCACACTCATACCTCAAGCTACAGTCAGTGACTGACTTTCAAGAGTCCTTTTAAATTAGAAAATAATTTTCAACCTTTCAGGCAGACCTGTGGCTCAGCCCGATTTGAATATGATAATAGGCCTGAGTGTCAAGTAGGTAAAAAGACAAGATTCTTCCCGAAATTGACTAGCTCCAACAGCACTCTGAAAAATACATGAAACCCAAGACCAGAAAAGGTCCTGCGTCTTCATATCCCTCTGACGTCTGTTTAGTTGCCATGGCAACCGATTGAGGCTTGTAGATCAGCTTGCCGTTGGTTGTCATGGAGGAGACAAAGTGAACTATCTATGAAGATGGACTAATGAAAGACAGCCATCTTTTTCCTGTTCTATATTTAAAACAAACATATTTCATTCCTAGCGCATTATCCCCTCATGGTCAAAAGGTCTTGTTTCAATATTGGGGAGTCAAATGTTCCACATTAAATGTTCTCAGTACATAATGAAGTGGAATGTCACAGGCCTATGGTGGGGCGAAAGAGTGGATAGGAGTGTCATCCCACAATGCATTGCCCTGGTGCCCGAGGGATGCAGGGGACTGTGGCAGGGATTTGACTTACAGTATATGACACACGTAGACGAGTGTTTGATTTGGATTCAACCTTAGTCTTTGGCTGAACCTAAAATATTATCGGATGGATGAACACCTGAAAATAAAAGTAGATGGATGAAAAAAAGAAAAAAAGATGAGTAACTGTTGGCAACTTGACATATGCCATGACTGAATTTTCTAGAACATAGAGTAATCATAGCCAAAAACAACCCTAAATAAGCGTGTGACACCTTCACAAACAAATTCTGATTGATCAAATGTGAAAGCTCAAAAGGTTAGATTAACACGGTCACTATGGTGACACATCCCATGGGAAGGAAGAAGTGAAAGGAGAAAAAGGCAGTATTTTTAGAGGGGTGAAGTCAGGGTACAACCCAGAGGCACAGCCCAACTAGCACATAACGTTCTGAGAACCATATGTTTCTTCGAGCTTGGTGAGAGCGTGGTTGTTCTTTGGTTATTTTGCATACAAACTTCCCATAAGATTCTGGGAATGGTGCAGGATACCCAGCTAGCGCTTAAAGTAATGTTCTCAAATTGTTCCGAGAATGTTGTTAGGTTCCAATTATCAGAGTAAGAACTCGACGGACACTATGAAAGCTTAAACCAAGTGTATTCTTCCCAAAGGATCGAACAGCTGAATCGACAATAACATGTTTACAATAGCGGTGTATATGTACCCCACTTTTGGTGGAGTCTCCTCGTTCTCGCAAAATGTTTTATCTTTATTGCTAGGTTTTATCTTTATTGCTAAGTTTATTGCCATAAACTTTTCCTTCTCCCTTAATGTGACCTGACCTGAACTTGACCCCCTTCATCACTAATCCATGGCTCTCTCCCCTTATCAATGCCTGCCACATGTGATTGTTTCCCCTACACTCAGTACATTCCAAGATACCCATTAACTTCTGGTGTAGCCCCTCGGCTATGGCACCCCTCAGGTCTCTATTACAAATAATGAATAATAACATTTAAATTTCAGAAATCCAAACCTATCAACGTTAAGAAACAACATTCTTCTGTCAGAATTTCAGTACATCAGCATAATATTTTCTATACATTTCCTCATGGTTCTATTTAAAGTCATGTTCTCAGAACATTAAGAAAACTTTCCATAAAAACCACAAGAAAACATTAGCAAGGTCAAAGAATGTTCTAAGAATGTTATATAAAAACATTTAAATTCTGTTCTCAGCTTCAACAAAACTCTTGTCTGTTTGGAAAATTTAAAATAAAATGTTTGCTACCGTTTAGGCCTCAGGTTAGGCCAACGCAGGAAGAGTGAGTGGACACTTCAATGACTAGTATGATTAGCGAGGCTAAGTGTTATTGAACTGTAAACCAGTTATTGCTAATTATTCTTTGTTTCAGCAACGGCAAGTTCCCAAGGTCCATTAGGCAATTACAAAAGTGAGAAATCTGCTTGCGATGAAAAGTGCACCCTTGACAAGGGAATTCATTCGACAAATTCTACATTTAGACATAGATTTACAACTGTAAATATACTAATTCGGTTGCTTTTAGTATTCCTGAGAGGGGTTGCAGTAGCAAGTTTATTGTTTTGCTGGCGTACTTCATTCAACTACAAAACAAAAGTTCACAAAAGCCCAGTGACCCAGAAAAATCCACTTGCAATTTGTATGACTTTTTTTGTCTTAGTGCAACAGGGGAAATGTATGCACCAATGTTTTGTCTAAGTAGCTTTGCTCAGTGTATACTTCTATTCAAATCAAATCAAATTGTATTTGATGAGTTCGGATTGGTCTGTCATGTAGCACACTTCTGTCTATAACATGAGATGCTCAGTATGTTTAGGTAATCTACATAAGTGTTGCTCTCCACTTTCTGGAGGACCCGAGTTTTGAAATCAGTGGACTTAGAGTATGATAGCTAACGAGATGGAGAAAATCCTGGTGTTTGATTGCAAGTATGCTGACAGAGTGGAAAAGCAAACACACAGAAGGATGTTGTATAAAACACCTGTTGCCAGATTACATCTTCAAACTGAGGGAAACTATGGCATCGATGGCAGAGAAGGAGAAGCGTCTGTTGGGTTCACCTTGGGGTCATGATAGGGGCTGTACCGAATGTTTGATGTATTATAATAATTGATTATGCTGATGTTGTATTAATAGAAGGGGAGGGGTTATAAGACATTTATAGGGTCCTAGACTACAGATTAACAATATATATATATATATATATATACATTATAAGGTTTAATATTGTTCCACAGTACTTTTCTAGTCTCTGCTTCTTATAAAAAATGGTCTGAGAGATGTGTCAAAGATAAAAGAGATACAGAGACACAGAACTCTGCAGGGGAGTGAAAGAGATAAGAGACTAGTCAGACATTCCACTATAAATCAACTTAGGGAGTGGATATTTACTGCTGAGCCTTTAGATAACACTGAAACTCTTGTTTGTATAGCTGTGTAGGCATGGGTTTGGTCTCAAGAGTAGAAGGTAATGACGTAGGCAGTGACATCACTAAGATATACAGTATGACTGCAGGCATAATAAAACAACTTGGACCCTTTTCTATTTTGCAGAACTTACTCGGAAACATGCGTGCTATGTTCCTGTTGTCAACATGTTGTCATGTTGCTATGTTCCTTCTGTCTGCAATTGCATTAATAAATTAATGATTGATTTACTTAAAGATATTGTCTGAATGCTAATTTCACCAATGAGCCAATGATTGACAAGGAACAAGGAACGAACCCCAACACGTCCATCCATGTATGTGGGTAAGATAGTCTAGCTAGCTACATTTTCAGATTTGACACATTTGACACATTTCTAATTAATTCTAATTTCACATTTCTAATTCAAGTTAAAGTGTACTGTTAGCTAGCTAGCTAATGTTACTTGGCTGGCTCGCTAGCTAATGTTACCTGCATGATAAAATCAAATTAAATCACGTTTTATTTGTCACTTACGCTGAACACAACAGGTGTAGTCAGGGTGTCAATGTAAATAGTCTGGGTGGCCATTTGATTAATTGTTCAGCAGTCTTATGGCTTGGGGGTAGAAGCTGTTAAGGAGCCTTTTGGTCCTAGACTTGGCGCTCCGGTACTGCTTGCCGTACGGTAGCAGAGACAACAGTCTATGACTTGGGTGACTGGAGTCTTTGACAATTTTTTGGGCCTTCCTCTGACACCACCTAGTAAATAGGTCCTGGATGGCTGGGCCGTACTCACTACCTTATGGTCAGATGCCGAGCAGTTGCCATACCAGGTGGTGATACACCAGTCAGGATGCTCTCGATGGTGCAGCTATAAAACGTTTTGAGGATCTGGGGACCCATGCTAAATCTTTTCAGTCTCCTGAGGTGGAAAAGGTGTTGTTGTGCCCTCTTCACAACTGTCTTGGTGTGTTTGGACCATGATAGTTCGTTGGTGATGTGGACACCAAGGAACTTGAAACTCTCAACCCGCTGCACTTCAGCCCTGTTGATGTTAATGGGGGTCACGATCAGCTCCTTTGGCAGAGTGGCGCTACCTGCAGATTCATGCAGGGTAGTAACGTCATGAGTTGTGATTATGGTTCATTATTTAGCTAACTAGCTAGTTACATGTCTAAACAAAAGACTCCACTATGCAAGTAACCATTTGAATAGAATGTTCATGATGTCACTGCGACAAATGTCGAAAGACGTAGCTGGTAAATTCGCTCTGGCTATCTACTCCGATTTCAGGGCACTCTCGTCTGAGTGTGTCAGTAAACGTTGGCAAAAAGTGTAACTAAATTGTTGCCAGCAGCTCAGTTGCAGTCACCAATGCTCTGGAAAACATAAAAACTGCCTAATCATCTCTGCTAGGGCGAGTAAAATGGTCAGAGTGAGCTGTTCTCTCATTTGTGTCTGGAAGTAGCTAGCAAGCTAGCCAACGTTAGCCAGTTAGCTTGGGTGCTGTTGTTAGGTCAAAATGCTCGGATCAACCCTACTCCTCGGCCAGAGTGTCCAGTGTGCGCTCTGAACGCTCCGAGAGCGAAACGCTCTGAATTTACGAATGGACAATCTGACAACACTTTGAGCACACTCTGGCACTCCAGATTAAATTTACGAACACACCTGTAGTATAAACCAGCCTTTAGTCTTGAACTCTTTGGTTGTTTAGTACATGGCCTCACATGTGAATCCTTAAAGAGATGGCTAGGGCTACAGCTTAAGGTGGTGTGAACAATGCTGAATGGGTGTTGTCAAAGAAGAGCTTTCCAGTAGGTGTACCAAACTATTCAAGGGTCATTCACTCAAAAGTGAGGTTACACGTGTATCATCATTCAAAGCAGAATTACTTTCCATTGTTCCTCAACTGTAGTGTATGATATACCATTTCCTAGCTCAGAGACTCTACCTTTACCCAATGTTAAAAAACATTCCAAATTTTGCCAAACATAAGACTGAATCAAGCCTCACATATGAAATGAGTAAAACAGTAAGTAAACATAATTAAAGTGACCAGTGTTCCATTATTAAAGTGACCAGTGATTCCATGTCTATGTACTTAGGGCAGCAGCCTCTAAGGTGCAGGGTTGAATAACCGGTGTAGCCGGCAAGTGACAGTGACTAAGTTCAGGGCAGGGTACTGGGTGGAGGCCAGCTATTGATGGCTATTTAACAGTGATGGCCTTGCGATAGAAGCTCTCGGTCCCAGCTTTGATGTACTGTACTGACCTCTCCTTCTGGATGATAGCGGGGTGAACAGTTCTTGGCTCAGGTGGTTGATGGCCTTGATGATCTTTTTGGCCTTCCTGTGACCTCAAGTGCTGTAGGTGTCCTGGAGGGCAGGCAGTGTGCCCCCGGTGATGCGTTGGGCAGACCGCACCACCCTCTAGACAGCCCTGTAGTTGCTGGTGGAGCAGTTTTCGTAGCAGGCGGTGATATAGCCCGACAGGATGCTCTCAATGGTGCATCTGTAAAAGTTTGTCAGGATTTTAGGGGCCAAGACAAATTTCTTCAGCCTCCTGAGGTTGATGAGGCACTGTTGTGTCTTCTTCACCACAGAGTCTGTGTGGGTGGACCATTTCAGATTGTCAGTGATGTGTACACCGAGGAACTTGAAACTTTTCACATTCTCCACTGTGGTCCCATCAATGTGGATGAGGCGTGCTCCCCCTGCAGTCTCCTGAAGTCCACAATCAGCTCCTTTGTTTTGTTGACGTTGAGGGAGAGGTTATTTTCCTGGCACCACTCTGCCAGGACCCTCACCTTTTCCCTGTAGGCTGTCGCGTCATTGTTGGTAATCAGGCCTACTACTGTTGTGATGATTGAGTTGGAGGCATGCGTGGCCACTCAGTCATGGGTCAACAGGGAGTACAGGAGGGGGCTGAGCACATACCCTTGTGGGGCCTCTGTGCTAAGGATCAGCGTAGTGGAGGTGTTGTTTCCTACCTTCACCACCTGAGGGCGGCCCGTCAGGAAGTCCAGGATCCAGTTGCCCAGCGTGGGGTTCAGACCCAGGGCCCAGAGCTTAATGATGAGCTGGAAGGTACTATGGTGTTGAAGGCTGATATGATCCTTAACTAGCCTTTCAAAGCACTTCATGATGACAGAAGTGAGTGCTATGTTGCGATAGTAATTTAGTTTAGTTACCTTTGCTTTTTTGGGTACAGGAACATTGGTGGACATCTTGAAGCAAGTGGGGATAGCAGAATGGGATAGGGAGAGATTGAATATGTCCGTAAAGACTCCAGCCAGCCGGTATGCGCATGCTCTGAGGACATGGCTAGGGATGCCGTCTGGGCCAGCAGCCTTGCAAAGGTTAAGATGCTTAAATGTCTTACTCACATTGGCCATGGAGAACGAGAGTCCACAGTCCTCGGGAGCGGGCCGCGTTGGTGGCACTGTGTTATTCTCAAAGCGGGCGAAGGTGTTTAGCTTGTCCGGGAGCAAGACGTCCGTGTCCACGACGTGGTTGGTTTTCCCTTTGTTATCAGTGATTGTCTGGAGTCCCTGCCACATATGTCTCGTGTCTGAGGAGTTGAATTTTGACTCCACTTTGTCTCTGTCCTGACGTTTTGCCTGTTTGATTGCCTTACGAAGTACATAACTGCACTGTTTGTATTCAACCATATTCCCAGTCACGTTGCCGTGGTGAAATGCAGTGGTTTGTGCTTTCAGTTTTGCGCAAATGCTCCCATCTATCCACGGTTTTGGTTTAGGAAGGTTTGAATAGTCACAGTGGGAACAACATCCCCTATGCACTTCCTGATGAACTCCGTCACCGTGTCAGTGTGTACGTCAATGATATTCTCAGAGGCAACCCGGAACATATCCCAGTCCGTGTGATCCAAACAATGCGCCACATGGGCTAGACATAATCGTCTCATGGTTTTGATTTTGTTTGACGTGATCAATGTGGAGGAAAGGCAGGGGTCTTTGCAGTCAGCAGACAGTTGTAAAGGTCCTGGACAGGAGAGTGGGTCTAGATGATATGAAGGTCAGAGGATCCACACGATGTAAGTGTTATTTAAAACCTGCCGGCTTAAAAGTGAAAGTCCTATGTGCTGTCATAAAGTCGAGTTCCAAACTTCTCACTGAGCAGTGGCTGGTGGCTCTAACCTGTGCCGGCCTACTGCTGAGCCCTGCCAGCCACGCACCCTTATCTAATACATCTCTGTCAGCTCTCATTGGCCCTCCCTCACCCACACCACCAGGTGAGAGCAAATCAATACCTAGACTCGTCAGGATGCCACTAAATGGCCTTCTCCGATTGCTCACCCGTCGGCAAGGGCCTGCCTGCCACTAACTACGTTTGTCCTCCTTCTCGAAACAGTGTGACTTAACACAGATATGATAATTACAGAGCATCACACACTGGTCAGTTACATAATACAGGATTGGACGGTGTATTACTGTGTATTACAAGGCTACCATTACAAGGCTACCTTAGGTGTGAGTGGACTGTTGTGGCTCCATGCAAACCAAGTGGGAGGGGGAATGTTGCCACTATTCCCTGTTATGGAATTGGGAAATCAATGGGAATCAACTGGGCTGGAGACCCAATGTCTGGCCAGTATCGACAGGAGATTACCGATTCCGATAAATAGAATCAACAGGAGATTGAGGCAGTCATTCCCACCTGCCACACATGGGTGTGAGGAACACCACAGGACAGGAATGGTTCTCCTCATCAGAGACCAAGAGAGATGTCTCACTTTTCCCCTATCTTAATCTCTCGCTCTGCTTCTGTTTTGGAGACCCCACTGTTTCCACATCACAGTTTGTAGAAAATGTATTTCTCTAAACTCCATACTATACTCTCTATATCTCTCTCACATCTCTGGAAGTATATCTGTCTTTCTATTTCTTTCATACTCATTGTCTGTGTTTATCTTTCTTACTAATAATTACTGACAAGCTTTCTCTCTTTGTATTTTTGGCAGGTCTGTTGGGAATTCCAAATCAAAAGGTATATTCTACCCAACTTAATCAGGAAAAACACACAAACGACTTGGAAATAACACAGATTTCCAGACTTCTCCTCTGACACTGATCATGGTGAACAAATTGACACATCATGGGATACCGTACAACTCGTCACAACTCCTGTAAAACTAGGAACAATGGCAGAGGAAAAGTCAGTGATGCGAAAAAGAGACGGACAACGATAGACTAAAAGAAATACCGTTTTACAGTTTTAATCATTCTCCCTCACTGTTCCGAATAGGGATAATGGGTGTGCCTGCACTTGCTGGAATTGATTGGTGTCACAGTAACCTTGCAATAGAGGGAGAATAATAGCAAATACAAACATTTTATAGAGGCCTCTACACCACAGGTGACTGACATTGGAGGATGTTGCACAAATGAGGAAGCATTTCAAAACAGAATATTTGTCTTTGTGGGAAGGATGAGAGAGGTGTAAGGATATTACACCCGTTCCCCTGTTTCTCCTTTTTTCCCCACCCTCCATCCAGCTGTGGCTGGCTGCCTGCACTGCCTGAGCTGCTTAAGCGCTAAATTATGCCATTAACGCCCTCCGCACACACACACATGCACAGACACACATATGCATACACACACACACAAACACACACAGGCCTGGCACATTCTCCCTTACTATGATGCCCTACAGCGCCGCTTGGGGAATCTCAAACGTTAATTAATGGCAGGCACCGGAGCATGGGATTTCTCATTAACCCCAGAGAACGATGCTGCAGAAGCATGCACGAGGAAAAACACTATAAAAGGGACGCCTTTGTACCTTTTTACTTGTTTCTGATCTGTTCTTTGCATCCTGCTCTACTGATCATTGGCAGCTGACAAGATTGAGGCCGTTCTTTACCTCTGGCTTCTTAATGGCAAGTGGCAGACGAATATAGTGACTTAATTGACTTAATTACGGAGCTAATCAGGTAAATTAGAGAATCTAGGTGCGGTTAAAGGTTACTGTGAGGGGAACCAAGATGAAGCAGACGGGTGGGCTGTGAGTGTGACACACACAGTTCAGAACTGTTCTGAAAAAAGTATTTGTCATTTAATTTGAGCAAATAACATGACTGCAAGGCTAGGAGGAAGGTGTGGTGGGAAAGGATTGTTTGGTAGAGTAAGCCAATGCCTATGCACCGGGAGTTTTTCCTGGACTTTCTGTATTTGCTAAGAAAGGCCAAGTTTGATGTTTGGTCTACCAGACTCTTCACGCATTTGGGCGGAAACTAGTGTCTGGAAACGAGATTACGGTCATTCTAATGTCGTTTTCAACAACTTTTCTACATATAATAGCCTTACGAATTGTACAATACAAATACAGTATAACAAAAAAGGATATAAACACATGGAACAGACTAATGGTGTAAGCAAAATAACTGATTGAATGATTGTAGGCCTATATGAGAGGACTGGAAGAGAGGAAGTAATAGAACTGATATGGTACAGAGTAACAGAGTTGACTGGATGTGAGGAAGTAACAGAACTGACATGTTACAGAGTAGCAGAGTTGACTGTATATGAGGAAGTAACAGAACTGACTTGGTACAGAGTAACAGAGTTGACTGGATGTGAGGGAGTAGCAAACTGACATGTCACAGAGTAACAGAGTTGACTGGATGTGAGGGAGTAACAGAATTGACATGTTACAGACAGGATGGGAAATTCACTTTTCGGTCCACCAGCCAGTGTGGCAGGTAGATGAAATAAATCGACCAGCCACTCAGATTTTTTTACCAGCCACATTTTTTTGTTGTTGCCATAATTACACCAAAAATGTTATTAAAAAAAAAATGAGCATGCCTTCTGTTTTTCTCAAACTATAAATGTTACTAGTAAGAAGTAATGCTTAATTTCATTTCATTTTTGTGACCTGCATCTTTCAACCAATGTATGTTAAAATAAATCATTTAGATACAATAGTAAAAACAGATAAACAGTCCTAAAACTGAAAATCAAGAATCAACAAAGAGCCTACCCTGCCACCAACGGCTGAGTGATATGGCTTGTGTATTATTATAGTTCAGGGCTCTACGCTGACATTTTTACAAGGAGTACATGAAGTGCTCCTAACATGCTGACCAGACCGCCTGTGTTGTGTGGGCGAGCGTTGCAAAATAAATTTACACATACATGTTATGGTGTCTGGTTAGACTGCAAAATCTCCTTCCAGACTCACATTAAGCACCTCCAATCCCAAATGAAATCTAGAATCGGCTTCCTATTTCGCAACAAAGCCTCCTTCACTCATGCTGCCAAACATACCCTCGTAAAACTGACTATCCTACTGATCCTTGACTTAAGGCGATGTCGTTTACAAAATAGCCTTCAACAAAAGCCCCATATACTACCCACCACTGTGACCTGTATACTCTCATTGGCTGGCCCTCGCTTCATATCTGTCGCCAAACCCACTGGCTCCAGTTCATCTATAAGTCTTTGCTCGGTAAAGCCCCGCCTTATCTCAGCTCACTGGTCACCATAGCAACACCCACCCGTAGCACGCGCTCCAGCAGGTATATTTCATTGGTCATCCCAACGCCAACTCCTCCTTTGGCTGCCTTTCCTTCCAGTTCTCTGCTGCCAATGACTGGAACGAATTGCAAAAATCACTGAAGCTGGAGACTTATATCTCCCTCACTAACTTTAAGCATCCTCTCAGAGCAGCTTACTGCACCTGCACCTGTACACATCTGTAAATAGCCCACCCAACTACCTCATCCCCATGTTGTTATTTACTTTTGCTCTTTTGCACCCCAGTATCTCTACTTGCACGTACTATGAGTGTCATCTGATGAAGATCATCAAAGGTTAGTGATTAATTTTCAAATAAATTCAAATAAAAATATTGTCATTTAGAGCATTTATTTGCAGAAAATGACAACTGGTCAAAATAACAAAAAATATGCAGTATTGTCAGACCTCGAATAATACAAAGAAAATAAGTTCATATTCATTTTTAAACAACACAATACAACACAATACTAATGACCAGTTGTCATTTTCTGCAAATAAATGCTCTAAATGACAATATTTTTATTTTGAATTTGGGAGAAATGTTGTCAGTAGTTTATAGAATAAAACAAAGTGCTGAATTTTACCCAAACACATACTATAATAGTAAAAACAAGAAACGGATCATTTTGCAGTGGTCTCTTAATTTTTTCCAGAGTTTGTACAACTGGCAAGAAAGTAGCATTTCTTGTCAATTTGACCAACTTCTACAGTGTGGCATTTGGATACAAAAAAAGACCCAATGCTCTGTGTGACCACTGGCCTTTTACCTGCTAATGAAAAATCTACCCTGGCGGGTTTTCATTTCCCTCCAACACCTGTGGTACGTGGCTTAAGAAGAGTTGACCTGGATGCGAGGGAGTCACAGAACTGACATGTTACGAGAGTAACAGAGTTGACTGGTAGATGTAGGATGTAACAGAACTGACTGGTTCTGAACCTGACTAGTAAGGTGAGTGAAGGATAGGACGTGAGAGGGTGATGGAGCCACTGGTAATTCATGTGTTATGTTACTGAACTACAAGATGCAAGCTGAAGTGATTACTCTTCTCACCAGATTGTCCTGGCAGGTGAGGACTTTCAGCCCTCAAGGGAAGACTGTGCTAATACTGATAGAGATGACAGAGAGAGCATTGCGTGACAGTGGCTGACTGTGACACACACACACAAAGAGGAAATGCTACACCACACACACAGACAAAGAAAACAACAGCTGGGGTACGTACACCTTTCTATGTCACACTTCAACAATGTGCCATACTTTTGCCAGTTGTCCTCCTGTAATGTTTATACTGCTCTTCATTAACTGGTCAATGGAATACAATTATCACACATGCAACGATGCGTAAATGGTAATTTCCCTAAACTGACAAGATGGATGAGAGAGAGAGAGAGAGAGGAGAGAGAGAGAGAGAGAGAGAGAGAGAGAGAGAGAGAGAGAGAGAGAGAGAGAGAGAGAGAGGAGAGAGAGAGAGAGAGAGAGAGAGAGAGGAGAGAGAGAGAGAGAGAGAGAGAGAGAGAGAGGAGGAGAGAGAGAAGAGGAGAGAGAGAGAGGAGAGAGGAGAGAGAGAGAGAGAGAGATTCGTATCGGCATTCCTGCGGATGGAATGTTAACTAATGTAGGAAAGTTGCATGTTTACTGGGTAGTTACAGGATAACTGCCAAAATCAAGGAAACACTTGAGTAAATGAGAGATACAAAGTATATTGAAAATCAGGTGTAATTCCTGAGTTAATTAAGCAATTAACATCCCATAATATTAGGGTCCTGTATAAAAATGCTCAGTTGCTACCGTGGCTAGAAGAAGGGATCTCAGTGACTTTGAAAGAAGGACAAAGGAGCATATGGGGTTTAAAGGGTGTGTGTCAGTCACCAGATCTCAACCCAATTGAACACTTATGGGAGATTCTGGAGGGACTCCTGAGACAGCATTTTCCACCACCATCAACAAAACACCAAATACTGGAATTTCTTGTGAAAGAAGGGTGTCACATCCCTCCAATCGAGTTCCAGACACTCGTAGAATCTTTCCCAAGGAGCATTGAAGCTGTTCTGGGTTGTGGAGGCCGAACACCCGATTAATAACCATTTAACTGTTTTCTCAACTGGCTGGTAGAGCATGTTTTGACTGTGGAATTAATTTGGGATATGAAAAAAATCTTGAACTGGATTGGTCAACCCTCCCAGGCCTTCTGCACCAATTGACATAATGTGTATCCTTTTAGGTTACTGCAGTTCAGACTTGTGGCATTCTAACTTGTCACTCGGAGGGCTGGAAGAAAACTCAAAATCAGACACCAAAGATATGGGATAAAAGGCAAGAATTCAGTTGGTGAGGGATAAATCCTGTTAGTAGAGACGTTGGACAATAGGAATATGTAAATAAATAGTAAAAGGAACTAAAGGAACTGAACTGATTCCACTTATCATCTATTCTCTTAAACTATCCCTTCCATCTAACCAATCATCTGTTCTTAGCATCAATTTGTATCATTCATCCATAGCAGCAGTATTTCATCTCTGTCACAGGAATCTTTAGCCTCATGGACTCAGGAAAGGCAGCATCAATCAAGGCTTTGATTTGATTTACACTTTGCCATTGACTCTCCTATCAACCATTTCATGCATCCCACATATTCACCCTTTGCAATTTATATTGAACAAAAACATAAACGCAACATGTAAAGTGTTGGTCCCATATCCCAGAAGTGTATTTCTCTCTAATTTTGGCATCATTTTTATTCAAATTTTTATTCAAATTTGACCCAAATTAAATATTCTTTTTTTTAAATGTAAAATCACATTGGGTTGTAGGTATAATATAGTTTTATTAAAGGGGAAGAAAACTCCAAATAAACTATACAGAACAAAAATATAAACCCAACATGTAAAGTGTTGGTCCTATGTTTCATGAGCAGATATAAAAGATGCCCGAAATTCTCCATTTCTCCTTTGACAAGATAATCAAAAGATCCCAGATATTTTCCATACACTTATTTCAACAACAAAAAAATTGGCACAAATTTGTTTACATAGCTGTTAGTGAGCATTTATCCTTTGCCAAGATAATCCATCCACCTCACAGGTGTGGCATATCAAGAAATTGATTAAACAGCATGCTCACTACATAAGTGCCTTGTGCTGGGGACAAAAAAAGGCCACTTTAAAATGTGCAGTTTTGTCACACAACACAATGCTACAGATGTCTCAAGTTTTGAGAGTGTGTGGAATTGGCACGCTATAACTGCAGGAATGTCCACCAGAGCTGTTGCCAGAGAATTGAATGTTAATTTTTCTATCATAAGCCGCCTCCAACGTCATTTTAGAGAATTTGGCAGTACGTCCAACCGGACTAAAAACTGCAGACTACGTGTCTCCGGCTTCTTCACCTGCGGCATCGTCTGAGACCAGACATCCGGACAGCTAATGAAAGTAAATAGTATTTCTGTCTGTAATAAAATTATTTCTGATTGGCTGGGCCTGGCTTCCCAGTGGGTGGGCTGCCCATGGCTGCACCCCTGCTCAGTCATGTGACATCCCTAGATGAGGGCCTAATGGATTTATTTCAATTGACTGATTTTCTTATATGAACTGTAACTTGAAATTGTTGCACGTTGCACTTGTATTTTTAACGATTGTCCTGTTCAGATTAAAATCATTGTGGGAAATTAGACTTAATTCAATAGGCATTCAACCATTCCATTGTAAACATTATTGTCTGGTTAGCTAGGTAGTTAGCATAACTTAATAAGTGCAAATTAAGTTTTTGCTGTTATCTACAACAACACCTGGGAATGTGTTTATGGTTGAACTAACTGTATATTTTCCTTCAAAACTTGTTGCTCAAAGCAGCGAGCATAGAGAATGTTTAAAGGACACCCGGTTGAAAGATAGCTGATGTGCATTTTTCTACATTGTAATTGGCACGGTGCAACCTTTAGGAGGCTGCTGCCAGGCTTCAGCTGTGGTACAGCAAAGGCAGAGGGAGAGTAGGTTTGCAACATTCTATCCTATCATATGAAGCAATTTTACCATTTACAAAATGGTCATATAAATATATATATATTTAATACAGACTAGCTAAAAAAACAAGTGAAAATTGACAAGTTACCCAATGGATTATAATAATTTTCAGGGGAAAAATAAGTGAAGTTTGCACCCCCTGCTGTTATTTGCTCAATGGCTCAGGCAGCCAAGTCAACACAAGGGTGTTTGGCTCATCTCAGTCACAGAGAAGCATAACATGCCTGCTGTTTATGATTAATAAAAAATGCCACGCTGATGGGTGGTAACATTTTAAATAAAATTCAGCCCTTAAACAAAACATAGGTTGAAAAAAATGTGAATGTCTTATCATAGGAAAAGACACCACATTCACACAGATTTGCACGAAGTGGGCCGTTTCGGATTTTGTCACTTCAAGCCCAAATAACTAAAACGATGACTTATTGACTTAAATCGTTGTGCAACATCATACTGTAGGTAAGCTCTGGTGATCGTCTTTTAGCTCGAAGAAGTGGATTTGTGCCGGTGTGGGCGTTTAAGCACTACAAGAGAGACAGGTCAACTTTACAGCAGCTACTAGCTACTGAGAACGAGAGCACGAAGCACAGCCAAGGTCGCAAAGGTTTTATTGCTAACCTACAAAGTACTATGTGGACTAGCTACTACCTATCTCGCCGATTTGGTGCTGCCGTACATACCTACACATACGCTACGGTCACAAGACGCAGGCCTCCTTATTGTTCCAAGAATTTTTAAGTAAACAGCTGGACGCAGGGCTTTCTCCTATAGAGTTCCAAATACTACTTGTTGAAAAAAACGTTTACCCCGTTTTCTCCTCAATTGTGGTATCCAATTGGTAGTTACAGTCTTGTCTCATCGCTGCATCTCCCATACGCGCTCGGGAGAGGCGAAGGTCGAGAGGCGTGCATCCTCCGAAACACAACTCAACCAAGCCGCACTGCTTCTTGAAACAATGCCCAGTTAACCTGGAAGCTAGCTGCACCAATGTGTCGGAGGAAACACCGCGCACCTAGCGACGGTGTCAGCGTGCACTGCGACCGGCCCGCCACAGGAGTCGCTAGTGCACGATGGGACAAGGACATCCCTGCAAGCCAAACCCTCCCCTAACCCGGACGACGCTGGGCCAATTGTGCGCCGCCCCATGGGTCTCCCGGTCGCGGCCGGCTGCAAAAGAGCCTGGACTCGAACCCAGAAACTCTAATGGCACAGCTAGCACTGCGATGCAGTGCCTTAGACCACTGCGCCACTAGGGAGGCCTAGAGCTCCATTTTTATGGAATGGTCTGCCGATCCATGTTAGAAATGCAGACTCAGTTTCAACCTTTAAGTCTTTACTGAAGACACATCTCTTCAGTAGGTCCTATGATTGAGTGTAGTCGGCTCAGGGTTGTAACGTTGAACGGCAAAGCACTGGAGTGACGAACCACGCTTGCAGTCTCTGCCTGGCTAGCTCCCTTCTCTCCACTGGGATTCTTTGCATCTGTCCTATTAAAGGGGCTGAGTAACTTGTTGCTCGCACTCTTCCATCCTTCCTGTCCTGGGGCTCATGCGGTGGGGGAGATCTTCGTGGGCTATACTCAGCCTTCTCTCAGGGTAGTAAGTTCGTGTGTTGATCCCTTTAGTGGCGTGGGGGCTGTGCTTTGGGAAAGTGGTGGGGTTATATCCTGCCTGGTTGGCTGTGTCCGGTGATAACTTTGGACTGGGCCACAGTGTCCCCCAACCCCCTGTCTCAGTCTCCAGTATCTATGTTGCAATAGTCTATGTGCAGGGGGGCTAGGGTCAATCTATCATATATGGTGTAATTCTCTTGTCTTATCTGGTGTCCTGTGTGATCTTAAGTATGCTCCCTCTAATTCTCCCATCTCCCACTCTCCTCCCCCAGCACAATTAAGGCTAAACCCACCTATTTCTACAAATGATCTTCTTGAAATCTGATTTTAAACTTAACCTTAACCCTAACCTTAACCACACTACTAACCTTATACCTAACCCTAACCTTAAAGATATACGATATATATCTTACGATATAGACAATTTTGTGGCTGGGGTAACTAGTGACAACCCACAGGCAGAGCGCCTTGTGTGTTGCTCTTAAAAGGGTCCGTGAGGAAACACAGACTTTTGAGTGAAGGAATGGAGATGCGATTAAATGCGCAAAAACAAATTACGCTGTTAAAGATATCTAACATTAACTGTAATTAACATATTACCTTCATCAGCCCTAGTTTTAATATAACCCTGCACATCTACATTTGCAATACCACATACACATAGCTTCCAATCTAAACTATTTAAAGCAGAGATCGGCAACTCCAGTCGTTGGTGTCACACTTTTGCCCCAGCCCCACCTCACACACCTGACTCCAATATTCAACTAATTATGGTCTTCAGTTTAGAATGCAATTAGTTCATTAAATCAGCTGTGTTTGCTTTAGGGCTGGGGTGTCATGATCGTCATATGGAATGGACCAAGGCGCAGCGTGGTATACGTACATTCTCTTTTAATGAATGAACATTGAACAACAAAAACAACAAAATCAAACGTGAAGCTATACAAATAGTGCTGACAGGCAACTAAACATAGACAAGATCCCACAAACACACATGAGGAAATGGCTACCTAAATATGATCCCCAATCAGAGACAACGATAAACAGCTGCCTCTGATTGGGAACCATATCAGGCCACCATAGACATACAAATTCACCTAGATAACCCACCCAAGTCACCATCACGCCACAACCAACAGAGAGAAAAAACAGCTTACTATGTTCAGGGCGTGACATGGGGGGAAAAGTGTAACACAAATCAGGCCCCCGAAGACTGGAGCTGCCCATCAGTGATCTAAAGCTTCTCTCTCATCTGGATCATCTTAAAACCTACAAAGCCACACCAAGATCAATTTCAGGTCTCCCATGTTACACTCACTGTCTATTTGTTATCTCATCTTATTTGTCTGGGGTCCATTTTGTCCCATTTATTCTCAAAGCCGTACTCATAAACCTGGCTTTCTGACTGGTTTGACGCAATGTTATCCCTCTCTATCTCTAGCCTGAGGTCAGCTCTGTGAATGAGATGGTGGTGTGGAGATAGTGGAGAAATTTCACTGAGGTGATAAAATATTGATGGACAGAAAGGCCTTGCTTCTTTCCTGTGGCCAATTGGATGCATGCGATCGAAGTCAAGCAGTTAAGGGCAGAGAGGAATCTGAAACAAACAGCCCAAATGGCATCGGGAAAGCAGGAAAGAAAAACAGATTGTAAGTTGGTTCTCCGGAGCGTCTTAGGGAGTCGACGTCCCATTCTCTCAATGTGATCGTTATCTTGTCTGTACAACACAACCATAATCAGATTCACTTTTGCTTCACTTAACACGCTTTATTCAGAGATCTGCTCTTCCAGGCTCTTACTTTAACATGCAAGCCCCATCCAGCAGATAAGGAATCAATACAATGTAAATATGTACCAGAGGGATAGAAAAGACAGTACAAATTCAGTATCTGAATTTGCATAATCAGTTGCTGGTATACACAAAGGCTGGGATAAGAGACATGCAAGCCTGGTTTTGTTTGACAATGAATTATATAAGCTTGTTTTACCGCGCCACATTTAAAGTAGCTGGCCAATCAGCGGTCTAAAGGAGGATGAGCTGGTCAATCAGCGGTCTACTTGCATGAATATTTTTAATGGCTGGTATACACCCACACCATTCTGTTGTTGGGGTACACCCACACCATTCCAACAGAAAAGCTGATTTTTAACAAACTTCTTTGAGGGGGGGGAAGGAAAACTATTTCCCTCAAATTGTAAGTAACTATAGGTCATATTTCATAGAAATCTGGAAACACTAGGCAGTTACTTTAAAAAAGGTTGAAGGCAGGCGAGGGATCATTCATCCTTTTGTTGTCGAACTAACTCAGCCCTTTGTTGTCGCTTTGCAGAACCGACTGCAGACTTTCAGTATATCAAGATCGTGTTAATGTCGAACATGATTTTGAGCTAGTGTTTATTTTTGTGTAAGTGTCTCCAACAAAGCAGTTTATTTCTAGGTGTTTTGAAGCATTCTTACTCATACCACATATACAGTATATACTATATAGATATAATTGATTACGCTATTTGGGGAACAATGAAACCCAAGTGAGAGACTGTATCAATGAAGCCTAACTTTGAAAATAAAGACGCAGGCATAATCTCCACATACTTTCCCTAGACCCTGCCACAGATATTTGTGTTCAGTTACAAAAATGCTTAAATAACTAAATATCCACATGACCAGCAACAATAAACTCTCAACAGTGAGACTTCGTTGCCAATCCACGCCACCTTGTTTAAAGAAGTAAGGACATGCACCATGTCACACAACATTCTGCTCACCAAAACATTGCAACCAAGTTCCATCAAAATTGTCCATCATCCAACAGCTATGGCAGAATTGTGGTATACGTGTTGGCACTTACCGTTGATCCATTTGGCCTCCGGGTCGTGGGCAACAAACTCAGGCTTGAACAGATCTTCCACTGTGAGTTTGGTATCACTGCCAGCTTGGCTGTCCGCTAAAAAAAAGCACAGAATGTTTTTATTAATTGCAAACTCTATCATCACTGGGAACTCAATAATGATCAAATCATTATTTTATCATGATCATTATTGAAGTTTCCAGCATTGTTTATTCTCTCACAGAAGGAGCAAATAATAGCAATAAGGCATATGATACTAAAGGAAAAGGGGTGTAGTATTGCTTCTTTTTTAGAATTTGTGAAGCCTGGTGCATCAAAGTCTTTCTGAGGAACTGGAAGACATTTTCGAGAACTTGGGGTTACCCAGAACTTAGGGTCATCAAGTCAGTGTCCAATCAAAGTCAAGACTCCTTGGTCTTGACCTAGAAGCTATCCCAGACATATTCCGGCAAGAGGTAGACACTGATCTAAGGTCAGCATTATGCTGTTGCTCCTGGTCAAGGTCAGCATTGGTGGGTAAATGAATCTGATTCTAGATCTATGTTTATAGTGTGTTCTGTATACAGCATATAGCTGTATAAGAGTAACTTATACTGGAGACATGCATCCAGCTGTTTATAATGTCTTAGGTCTGTGCTTTAGTAAGAAAAATGACACTCAGATTAATATACCAAGGACTAGAGATGTGGAGTGGTCTGGAAACAGGGATTTTAATCTAAGCCGGTTTTTAAAGCTGTTGGGACTCTTGAGTGTGATGCTTACTCTAGCCTTTATGAATAAAATAAGTCTGGATAAAATCTTATCAGAAGATTGGATGCACTTGGACGGCTTCACCTGCTCTAGAGGCAGACACTTTGAGCAACCTTTTAAATTCAGATGAAGAGGGAGCCAGGGATTTAACAGAGAGGGAGGGAAGGTTGGAGGGGTGAGGGAGAGAAAGAACGAGAAAGAGAGAGGCAAATGTAGAGAAAGAGATATAGAGAAATGATCAGTGTTTCCCTTATAGTATATTCATTTTGCAGCATCGTCTGCCATTCCAAAAAATATGATTACAAATATATATACAGTACGAGTTAAAAGTTTGTACACACCTACTCATTCCAGGGTTTTTCTTTATTTTTACTATTTTCTACATTGTAGAATAATAGTGAAGACATCAAAACAATGAAATAACACATAGGGAATCATGTAGTAACCAAAAAGGTGTTAAACAAATCAAAATATATTTTATATTTGAGATTCTTCAAAGTAGCCACCCTTTACCTTGATGACAGCTTAGAGTGTCTAGTTTGAGAAACAGACGCCTCACAAGTCCTCAACTGCCAGCTTCATTAAATAGTACCCGGAAAACACCAGTCTCAACGTCAACAGTGAAGAGGCGACTCCGGGATGCTGGCCTTCTAGGTAGAGTTCCTCTGTCCAGTGTCTGTGTTCTTTTGCCCATCTTAATCTTTTCTTTTTATTAGCCAGTCTGAGATATGGCTTTTTCTTTGCGTTTTCTTTGCCTAGAAGTCCAGCATCACAGAGTCGCCTCTTCACTGTTGATTTTGCGGGTACTATTTAATGAAGCGGCCAGTTGAGGACTTGTGAGGCGCCTGTTTCTCAAACTAGACATGTACTTGTACTAATGTACTTGTCCTCTTGCTCAGTTGTGCACTGGGGCCTCCCACTCCTTTTTCTATTCTAGTTAGAGACAGTTTGCGCTGTTCTGTGAAGGGAGTAGTGCACAGCGTTGTACGAGATCTTCAGTTTCATGGCAATTTCTCGCATGGAATAGCCTTCATTTCTCAGAACAAGAATAGACTGACAAGTTTCAGAAGAAAGTTATTTGCTTCTGGCCATTTTGAGCCTGTAATCAAACCCACAAATGCTGATGCTCCAGATACTCAACTAGTCTAAAGAAGGCCAGTTTTATTGCTTCTTTAATGAACACAACAGTTTTCAGCTGTGCTAACATAATTGCAAAAGGGTTTTCTAATGATCAATTAGCCTTTTAAAATTATTAACTTGGATTAGCTAACATGACCATTGGAACACAGGAGTGATGGTTGCTGATAATGGGCCTATGTAGATATTCCATTAAAAATCAGCCATTTCCAGCTACAATAGTCATTTACAACATTAACAATGTCTACACTGTATTTCTGATCAATTTTATGTTATTTTAATGTTCCAAAAAAATGTATTTTTCTTTAAAAAACAAGGACATTTCTAAGTGACCCCAAACTTTTGAACGGTAGTGTATGTCGTAGGCATGCACGCACACACAACCCATACATGCAATGGTAATTAAAATGGTTGTTATCCTACCTGAGTCCCTCAGCTGTGTAATAAATAGCTTTCGTAAACATGTTTTAACTGTAAAATGTTTAGCCATTAATAAAATAGGATGTTGTTCAGCCATTTGTAAACTACTGTTGACAAGGACAGCTGCTAATTGTGCAGAGAGAGAAGGCCCAAATGATTTTGAATGTCAGCCATTTTGGCCCGGGCTGGATAACGACAAAGCACTTCTGTTTGTAAATGATGTGGCAGCCAAATGCAATAGATAGCTAGCCCAGCAGATACTCAAGGGGTGTTAAATTGTCTGGAGCACCAGGGGACAATGTGGTCTCCGTTCATCTGTGAGTCATTCCAAAGATGTCTGAGTACGTCACTCAGCATAACCTGTTCTTAATTGCAGCAAATTGAGGATGTTGATGAACAGCTGAGTGCTGAAACTAAGTCAATGTACAAGGTGTAGTATACTTATTATCTATGCCCAATACCGTACCTGGAGTGAGGAGGATGACAGACATGGTGATAAGAGAGCAGACCCCCAATATAACCAGCAGAGCAATAGCAATTCCTTTCCAGTTCCGGTCAGGTGGAGCTCCCGCACCAAGGTCCTGTAGAGAAACAGAGAGAGTTAGGGAGAGAGAGAGCAACAGTTGTCAAAAGAGCGTTCTGGATAATACCTTTCAACATCTTTGGAAAATACCAGTGTTCAGCAAAAGTAGACAAACACACAGAAGGATAACAACCCCACATAAATGTTATAGATTTGAGCCCATTTTCTTCCGAGCTCTATTTTCTTGCGTCCATCCATACAAGCTATTTAAGACCACAGATTGTCAATACATGAGTTCTTCTATGTTGAGTCAAAGTGTTATGTAGGAGCTAACAAAAAACATACCCATAACGTAAAATTGCTGGAATGTCAAATTGAAAGCCAAATCCAATTCCCAGATCACAGACATTGTGCATGCCATACACATCCATTTTGAAGCAGGGACACAATAGGAAGCAGCATGAGTTAGCATGGGTTGATCCCTACGATACGATGTAAACAACCTAAGAAAAAAAACCACAATACTAAAACAGCACAGTGTGTTAGGATTAAGTGCTGGTCCTTGTGTCACAATAGCCATGTCAATGATTGTGGCAATGTCAATGACAGCAAAGTAAATGTTTACTCATGCACTAGGTACAGGTGACGGATCTCGATTTGACCAGTTTCTCAAAGCAGGAAAATAAGCCTGCCGCAACAGAAATTGTGAATTATTGTGTAGAAATAATGAATTTACATTTTTGCATGGGTTGATACATTTTTAGTTAGGGCAAATCAAATTAGAAATTTTGAAGTGGTAATAACAAACTTGAGAAGCCTTTTTAAACCTTGTACACACCACAAGTTTGCATTTCCTGCAACAACAGGATGAGCAAATTAAGATTATAAATCTGTAATAGTAGAATAACATAAAGTACTAAATAATACAGTCACAAAAGTTACTCATTCAGCTGTATAGTAGTCAATGTGCTAGCCACGATGTTTCAGCATGTCACCTTGAGCTGCATTGATAACCAGCTCCATGGCGAGGCTCGAAATGAGCTGCGTGATAGGGCCCAATCTAAGCTGTGCGGTGGGGCTCAATGAATAACACGAGCAGCATTATGGCATTTTGTGTTTAAATTCAACTCCGAGGTAGGGAGTGGTTTATAAGTGGCATGGAGGAGCTCAGAGTAAAGTTAATACTTCATAATTTGCATTTCAAGAGGGAAAGGCTACTTGCATGGTTGAATTGTTTTCAGTAAACCAATGACTGTATATATCAAATCCAATCAAACTTTATTTGCCACATGCGCTGAATACAACATGTGTAGACCTTACCGTGAAAGGCTTACTTACAAGCCCTTAACCAACAATGCAGTTCAAGAAATAGTTAAGAAAATATTCAAAATAAACTAAAGTAAAAAATTATAAAAAGTGACACAATAAAATAACAATAATGGTTATAGCCATCGATCACGTGACACCATTCATTCCTATGTGATGACTCAATAGCGCATTGAAGCAAAATTATATCGGCTAAGATGGCGTCTAATGGAGACTCTGGCCTTTAATCAATTAGATTTGCTCACTTCCTGCGTCCTTTCACCTCATGCCTCCCAGGAGGCTGAAAAGATTTGACATGGGCCCTCAGATCCTCAAAAAGAGTGTCTTAACTGGCTGCATCATCGCTTGGTTTAAACAAGTGTTTGGAATCCGACCGCAAGGCGCTACAGAGGTTCATGTGAACGGCCCAGCACATCACCGGGGCCGAGCTCCCTGCCATCCAGGACCTCTATACCAGGCGGTGTCAGAGGAAGGACCAGAAAATTGTCAAAGACTCCATCCACTCAATCCACAGACTGTTCTTTCTGCTACTGCACGGCAAGCGGTACCAATGCACCGAGTCTGGAACCAACAGGACCCTGAACAGGTTCTACCCCTAAGCCATAAGACTTCTAAACAAGACAGCTAAAATGTAATCAAATGGCTACCCAAACTACCTGCATTGACCCTTTTTTGCACTATCTATCTTGCACATACTTTATGCACACCCACTGGACTCTACCCACACACTCACACATACTTACACTGACACTTCAACGCACAAATACTTAAAAAAATTCTTTAACCTTTATTTAACTTTCTTCTTTAACACACACACACACACACACACACACACACACACACACAACACCACACACACACCACACACACACACACAACACACCACACACACACACACACCACACACACACACACACACACACACACACACACACGTACATCCACACACACATAACATGCACACACATGCATACTGACACCATACACTCACGCACATACACGCTTTCACACTCACCACATACGCTGCTGCTACTGTCTATCATCTATCCTGTTACCTACCTCAATTACCTCGTACCCCTGCACATCAACTCAGGACTGGTACTCCCTATATAAAGTCATGTTATTTTTACTCATTATTTTTATGTTATTCACTGTGTATTTATTCCTAATTTTTATCTTATCTTTACTCTGCATTGTTGGAAATGGCCCCGTAAGTAAACATTGCACTGTAAGTCTACACCTCTACGAAGCACGTGACAAATAAAATTTGACAACATTTTTTTAGGAGGAAAGGACACTCTTCCGTTTGCCTACTAAAAAACTGACACACTCCTCGACCACTCAACCACTTAGTGGTTTCCGGGTCGCGGAGGAGAAAAGATGGAGGACAGACTTTTGCCCAAACGAGAAAAACCCCATAACATGCGCAGTTTGAACTACACCAGAAAGTCATGTTGCTGGCTAGCTCAGTGCCGCCCCCTCTCATTGATTAACTCAAGTTGAATGCCGACCGGGGTACTGCGGGCTGCTATTAGAAACTAAATAATCCTAATAACTTCTTCTGTGTGAGATTTTTAAATAATCGGTTCAAGGACATACATCTGTTGTATAAGAATAAATAATTGGTACCATGATTGTCTTCAAAACATGTTTTTATTTGCTCGAAGATTAACCATGAGTATTGCCATTTTTTTCTATTCACTATAATGGGGGATCCTGTTTCCTGCAGTACCGCGGTCTGCCTTGAATGTCCCTGGCTTCAATGGGAGGGGGCAGATGTTCTCCACTGCATTAAACCCTTTCTCGGAGTCTCTCTCTCACACTCCAACTTCATGACCCCCGACTACTGTAGCAACTCCCTGGCACAAACAAGCAGCCTTTTACCAGCTGTACAGTATCAGCGTGTGTCATTACCTCTATTCGACAAGACAGAAACACGGTTTGCGTTTAACAATTTCACAGGTTAACATGGACAAAGGACACTGGTCATCGGGTCAAGATGGCCGCCTAAGTTAATAGCCATGCACTGGTGGGGTAAGAGGCTGTGGCACTGTGTCAGAGTCCTGCCTCAGTGGTCTTAAAAAGGCTCTCATCCAGCCACATCTGCTAGTTCTGATAAGGTGGCAACATTAAGACCCTCTCTCCACATCATCCAAACCACTAGCTTTCCTGGCTTCAATTGCCCACAAAACCCTGCAGGTACAGGGAGGGGATTACTGGCCGCCGACCCACTTCTAAGATGTGATTGGCTAGATGGGGTGAAGTAGAAAAATGGCCAGTTAGACCCAGGTCGCTGTATCGAAACGTTTTTTAGACATTTCTGCTCCATCTTCCAGAGGAGGCGTTCAGTGTCTATTTATTAAATGTGTATCTTGGAGGTTTCACAGGGTAATTGTAAACCAAACCATCGTATTTCTCCTGCTCTGGAAAATGTTCAAATGCTCAAGCACCTCTCCAACAGCTATGGAGAGGGCAGTTTTCGGCTGTCCACATTTGCATGCCAGGGGGCACCCCTTCGTTCTGGGAACAAAGTGTTGTATCATTTACGACCCCCAAAGGGCCAAGGAGGCTGATCTATTATCAGAGGTTAGGCTGACGCTCATTTCATTAATTCCACAAAAAAGGCTGCCTTGTCCTTGAATGTTGACAGCAGCTCTAAATTGCCAAAGCCCTCCATGCATGAGCTTTTCTCTTCTCTTCACCTCACTCTACCTCTTTCTCTTTCTACAATTTCCTACTTAGCAGTTTTTGAATCATCATCCTTAATTTATTAACTCAATTATGAGCAAAGATAGAGTCAGGAGAGTTCTGGCCCGATGTGTCTCTCCATTACCATTATGGGGATTAGGAAACCGTGGCAGGGCCCTGACAAATGCCTAGCCTCCAGGAAAATAAAAAAAATTGCCTGGGTGTGTTTCACTTAGAGCCCCCCCACACACACAGTGGGGAGACATCCCCCATGACCGTTCTACTGCAACTCATATTTTGTAGTCAAAGCTTCACAGCTGAAGTCATTCAGAGCTTCATAGCTGAAGTCATTGGAATCACAGTTGCCCCAAAACACATTCAGTGACACATGTCTTTACTTGAGGAGTTATGCCACTTTATAATATGCTTATGACCCTATTATGGATGTGTCATAAATAACACGTCAAGGAAATTGTTATCACACCTACTGTACACATTGCTCCCGAGTGGCGCAGCGGTCTAAGGCACTGCATCTCAGTGCTAGAAGCGTCACTACAGACTGTGGTTCGATTCCAGGCTGTATCACAACCGGCCGTGATTGGGAGTCCCATAGGGCGGCGCACAATTGGCTCAGCGTCATCTGTGTTAGGGTTTGGCCGGGATAGGCCGTCATTGTAAATAAGAATTTGTTCTTAACTGACTTGCCTAGTTAAATAAAGGTTAAATAAAATACACAGACATATCCACAGGCAAAGGACTGCTAAACAGTACAGCCCAACCAAACAAGCATGTTGCCATCTAGAAGCACTGCAAGTCTAACTTTCTTTACTTTCACCAGTCTAGACAGAGTTTTCGTTTCGATTTACAGTCCAAATAAAACAACAGAGTCATAAAACTAATATGGCTGCCCACACCATTTTTCAGAAGCCAATTTTTTTGCACTTTGATTTTCTGTCATAGAATGTCATTCATCTTCCAAATGTGCTATGTTACTCCACATCGGAGTGTGCAGTCTGTGTTGCAGGGAGACACTGAAAACCATAAATAAATATCTGACAGCTCTGGCAATAAGCAATCAGACAAAGGCTGTGTTCCAAAAGGCACCCTATTCTGTTTATAGTGCACTACTTTTCACCAGGGCCTATAGGTCAAAAGTAGTGCAATGTGTGGCAATAAGGTGCCATTTGGGATGCAACCAGAGTCTTCATTTATCTATGTCTCAGAGAAGAAACTCAAGGGAGAAGAAGCACATGTCTATGGGGAGTTAGGGTTGAGATGTTTTGTAGGTACACATAAAATATTCCTGTTAGTTACAGTGAGCTCCAAAAGTGTTGGGAGAGTGACACATTTTTGGTAGTTTTGGTTCTGTATACAGTGACTATGAGGTTAAAGTGCAGACTATCCGCTTCAATTTTAGGGTATTTTCACCCTTATAGGGTGAACTTTTTAGAAATTACAGCACTTTTTCTACTTAGTCCACCATTTTAGGGGACCAAAAGTATTGGGATAAATTCACTTATGTGATTTAAAGTAGTCAAAAGTTTAGTATTTGGTCCCATATTCCTAGCATGCAATTATTATCAAGCTTGTGACCCCACAAACATGCTGGGTGTATTTGCTGTTTGTTTTGGTTGTGTTTCAGAAAAATGTTTGTCCAATAAAAATGAATGGTAAATAATGTATTTTGTCATTTTGGAGTCACACTATTGTAAATAAGAATAGAATATGTTTCTAAACACTTCTACATTAATGTGGATGCTACCATGATTACGGATAGTCCTGAGTTAATCGTGAATATGATGAGTGATTAATTTAACTCTGTTAAAGTTTGGTATAGTATGTATTAATTTGTGGATTTCCATTATCCATTTCGTTTGATAGGTTACGAATTCCAATTCGTATAACGGCACGAATTTTCAATACGTACAGTGTGACATGTTACGAATTCCAATTTGTTGTGGCAAACAATAGCAAGGTGGCTAACGCTAACGTTAGCTAGGCTAGGGTTAAGGTTAGGAGTTAGGTTAAAGGGTTAAGGTTAGGGTTAGCTAACATACTAAGTAGTTGCAAAGTTGCTAATTAGGTAAAATGGTAAAGTTGTCTATGATGAGATTCAAACATGCAACCTTCACGCCCATTCATCCACCCTGACCAAGCACCCTTCTTTTGTTTTTGCCTTAAGTAACCTTCTGTCTTCTGTACCCATACCAAACGTAACATATGGATTTTCTTTTAGTATGTTGATTCTAGTCTTTGAGACCAGGCTGATAGTTTACTAAACATCTACTGATTTAGAATCATGGAGAGTTAACGCAAGTCATCACAAAGAAAACAGGAGCACTTCCTCTATTATTAGATTTCAACTTAAACATCATCAAATCAACTAGGCTATATATGCTTAGTGTAATACAGTGAAAACAAATTTAAAGATACCTAAAACATTTTAGTCCAATCAACGTTGCTAAATATCATGTGGCTCTCCATGGTACTGATTTCTGTTTGTGTGTCCGTGCGTGTGCGCAAGTAGAAAAAACATGTTGACTCACCCTACCTGTAGACTAGTTGAACACCAATGTCATCCTCCTCTCTTTCATGTTGGCAAAATGGTCTATGACTCCGTCACACAATAGTACAAGCTTTTGTTGTCCTAGACTAGGCTACATGGCTAAAATGCTTGCTAGCTTAGAGCAACAATGAACCAGCTAAGTTAGCTAGCTAGTTAACGTGAGCCTACTACATCTAGGCTACTTCAATCGTCTCAGGCCAGTGGCAAAACGTATGAATTTATGGTTACATCAGAATCGTCGTTATAATCATTGGCCTCCACGGACAATTAAGTTAAAAAAAATATGTATATATATTTTATTGTCACATTCTGTACACCTGATAGGTGCAGTGAAATGTGCTGCACTGGGACTTACCACAATTGAGCTCAGCTCAACACTGATTGGCAAAATGCTCACTGACATTAATTAATGCTACAGCCTGGTTCCTCTCTAGGTTTCTTCCTAGGTTTTTGCCTTTCTAGGGAGTTTTTCCTAGCCACCGTGCTTCTACACCTGCATTGCTTGCTATTTGGGGTTTTAGGCTGGGTTTCTGTACAGCACTTCGAGATATTAGCTGATGTACGAAGGGCTATATAAAAAATAAACTTGATTTGATTTGAAACATGTCATACCCTTTTTGTTCAAACAGCCTCAGATACATGGGCTCCACATACTGAGACAGAGGGGTGCTGTTTCCCACGCTCTGAGGATTTCTCTGATGAGATAGATTCAGCCACTTGAGAATTTAAGGAAAATTATGAAAACACAGATTGACTAAAGATAAATTGTTCTAGAATTTGTATGTTTTTATTGGACCAATTTTTGAGGAAGCCTGGTTTCCCTTGGCATCCATGAATACATGCCACTGTTCTGACGTACCAAAAAGGTCACAAGCTTTTGGGCTGCATCTCAATCCACCACAGCTACAGCAGTGTTTGTAAGACCTGTGGACATCCCGAAAATCGGTCTTTTTAATTTGGGCTACAAATTTATATTTTTAGACTCACGAATTCGATGGTGTTCTCCATTTTCTTCTAGGACGCCCACAAGCCTCACAAGACTAATCTGAAGGTAGCCCGGTATTAGTTTAAAAAAATGAATGGAAGTATACACTGAGTGTACTAAACATTAGGAACATCTTCCTAATATTGAGTTGCAACCCCTTTTCCCATTAGAACAGCCTCAATTCGTCAGGGCAATGCACTCAACAAGGTGTCAAAAGCATTCCACAGGGATGCTGTCCCATGTTGACTCCAATGCTTCCCACAGTTTTGTCAAGTTGGCAGGATGTCCTTTGGGTAGTAGACCATTCTTGATACACACAGGAAACTGTTGAGAATGAAAAACCCGGCAGCATTGCCGTTTTTGACACACTCAAACCTGTGCGCCTGGCACCTACTACAATACCCCATTCAAAGGCACTTAAATCTTTTGTCTTGCCCGTTCACTTGGCACACTTACACAACCCATGTCTCAATTGTCTCAAGGCATAAAATCCTTCTTTAACCTGTCTTTTAACAGGTGACATCAATACGGGATCATAGCTTTCACCTGGATTCACCTGATCAGTCTATGTCATGGAAAGAGCCGGTGTTCCTAATGTTTTGGACACTCAGTGTATATGGAAATACTTTAGTGCCTAAAAAAGGGGTTAAATATGGGTGGAAAAAATTATATTATTTCCTGATCTTTCTTATATCTCTTAGATATAGGACAGACACTTGAAAACAAACTTCCTTTATATATTTCTTCCAAACTCTTTAGCCTTGTATGAATATGTTATTCAATGCATTTCATCAAATAATTAAAACAACATTTTATATACTTACAGAATAAAAAATAAAATAGCTAAATTATCCTTGAAATCTTAAAACAATTCCATATGTTAGCTTAGTAGAAACCGAGTCCCGGGCCCTTAGACCTTAGGGGGTTATGGTTCTATCAAAAATGTGGTAAACAACTGTTAAAAATATTCTTAATTCCAAATCTGTACCACACGATACAACGGCAATACATCTCTCCAATGTGGTAATAATGCTGGTTTCCTAGGCTGTATCCCAAATGGCACCATTTTCCCTAGTGCACTACATTTGTCTAGAGCCCTATGGGTCCTGGTCAAAAGGAGTGTACTACATAGGTAATAAGGTGCCATTTGGGATGTAGCCATAGTGCATTCAAATCCATGATTCAAATGATTTACATACCGCTCTAATCAAAGAGGGTATCCAACTGATTTGTAGGGACGCATTCAATTACTTATTCCAGATTCATAATCGGTCGCTACATTTGTATACAGTCTGTTGCATTAGTGTACGTTAAAATTCTAGTCAATGTTGAGCTGTTTTGCGTTTTGTGTATCTGTGCTGGTCTGAGCACGCCTAAGGACCAAATCTACCCAAGAGCATGCTGAACATATCTGAAGAAATCATCACACATATCCTATACCCTTTATCGTTATAGACTATACATGCTTTGTAGACTCTACATGCTCTACATGCTTTAATCACACCAATCATATATGAAATGTCAATGTTTGTTTGGCTAAGAGACTTGGGTTTTGGTTCACACTTTTACCTGAAGCAACCAGTCATGATGCCTTCATAAAACAGTCATAAGGAGGGGATAATAACTTTCTTAAGACAGAATCCAAAAAGTCACGGAAAGACAACAATGGCCAACTTACTTATTTTTGCATTATACAGTGCCTTCAGAAAGTATTCATGCCGCTTGATTTATTCCACATTTTGTTGTGTTACAGCCTGAATTCAAAACGGATTAAATTGTTTTTTTTTATCTCTCACCCATCTATACACAATACTCCATTATGAAAAAGTGAAAACAAGTTTTTAGACATTTTAGCATTATTTGGGCAAATTAAATACTGAAATATCTAATTTACATAAGTATTCATACCCCTGAGTCAATACTTTGTAGATGCACGTTTGGCGGCGATTACAGCTGTGAGTCTTTTTGTGTAAGTCTTTAAGAGCTTTTCACACCTGGATTATTATTTTAAAAATTATTCAAGGTCTGTCAAGTTGATTGTTGATCATTGCTAAACAGCTGTTTTCAATTATTACCATAGATTTTCAAGCCGATTTAAGTAAAAACTGTAACTAAGCCATTCGTCTTGGTAAGCAACTCCAGTGTAGATTTGGTCTTGTGTTTTAGGTTATTGTCCTGCTGAAAGGTGACAAAATCTCCCAGTGTCTGTTGGAAAGCAGACTGAACCAGGGTATCCTCTAGGATTTTTTCTGTTCTTATAGCTGTATTCCATTTATTTTTATCCTAAAAAACTCCCTAGTCCTTGAAGTGAGTCCATGCAACTTATTATGCGATTTGTTAAGCACATTTTTACTCCTGAACTTGTTTAGGCTTGCCATAACAAAGGGGTTGAATACTGACTGACTGATGACATTTTCTTTTCTACTAATTTCAGAAATGTTCTACTAACAAAATTCCACTTTGACATTATGGGGTATTGTGTGTAGATCATTGACACAGAATATCAACATAACCCATTTTAAATTCAAGCTGTAACAGAGCGGCCAACTCTCACGTATTGGTCATGAGACAGATGCATTTGACCTCACATTCTCACCGCACACCTCATATCTGACGGATTGAAAAGTACTGCTTATATTTGTCCAATTAGCCTATTGTATTGTCAGCGCGTTAACTTTTCAACTGCTACAAATCATTTTGAAATCGGAGCATCTGCACCTGCAATTTAACATCACGAGCTGAACCTTTATCATTGTCCTGTCTTGCCACAGCACTGTGAACAGCGGCACATTGAAGCTTATGTAAGGGATCAAGGGGATTTGATGCATGTTTTAAAGAAATGCACCTTAAAATTCTTCTTTTCAAAGACAGCCTAGGAACAGTGGGTTATTTGCGTTGTTCAGGAGCAGAACGACAGATATTTTGACCTTGTCAGCTGGGGATTCGATCTTGCAACCTTGCGGTTACGAGTCCAACGCTCTAACCACTAGGCTACCTACCACCCTGAAAAAAATATATGGTCATTATTTGCTTGTCAGCAAGAACACTATTGTTATTCCCTACACTTATTTTATTCTTCCACTTCTTCCCAATTTTGCCAGTTAATCACATATTTGAAATCTGATATACCTACTTGTCTTTGAAAATGAATTACATGAGGCTATGTCATTTTGCAGCCATTCATGGACAGTCTTGAATAAGTCATACAAATAAACATTGGATATTAAATACTCCAGGAATCAAATTAAATGTTAGTATTGTGCACATGCTAGGCAGAGATGATAGGGGAACTCACAACTCATAAAAACATCATATTTTGTCCATGTAGAGCAAGATGATGACAAGGATCTTCAACTAGTAGGCATAAACCAACTGAATATTGATATTGAGAAATTCATTGTTCTAACAAGAACATTTTCAAACACCCAGCACCTCAGGTGAGGCCAACCCTCTTGGAGAGCAAGCAGGATTTTCTTCCAGACCTATTTTAAAGAGATAGTTCACCCAAATTACAAAATGTTTGTGTTTTTACCTTGAAAGCAGTCTATGGACAAGGAGACTGCGATCTAAAAAAAAATCTCAATGTCACAAAGTTGTCGAATTGTGAGTGTTCATTTAATGTTCAAAGCATTCTAAATACACGTGACCTGTGGTTTTTATTTTGTTTTATTTCCACCCTGATCATATGCCTAAGCCATGTCAAAGTGCATGGAATTGTAGGAAATTAGCTTTAAACAGTAACTTTTCCCATCTAGGGGTTGTGCCAGTGGGCAATGGAATTCACATAGCAAATCTCACTCTAAGCTTTCTTCAAAAGTTGGCCGCCCTGCTGTAACACAACAAAATGTGGAATACGTAAAGAGGTGTGAATACTTTCTGAAGTCACTGTATCTACTGAAATGATCTGCTAAAGCAAATTCAATGTTTACTGATTCCTGATTTGTCTATAGGACTATGACAGTTGGAAGAGTATGGCTCAACTATATGTCATTCTTTGTAGAGTGTTTTTACTTCAAAGTAGACAGTACGGCACCTTAAACTGTGAAGGTGTTAGTTATTTCGGTAATGACATGCATCTGATCCATCTGTACCCAAGACCCACCAGTGATAATTGAACATTTGCCAATGATCACATCACAACACCACGCAAACCCACCACACAACATACAGCACAACATTACCCTGTCACGTATTTACTGTAATATACACCTTGGGTGTCCATACATGACTGGCCTCAAGAACACAGAACCTTGCTCAATGCAAGTCTATGCCTTACAAATGCTTTCAACAGTTAAAGCCTCAAAGAGAAGTGGATAAACAGAACACTTTTTGGGGGCGACCAAGACATTCAATCCACAGCAGCTTTGTACGAAGTGCAAGTTTTCGGCGGAAGTTAAAGTTAAAGCTACTCCGAAAATGGACATTGATCGCCTCCACAGGCCATTCACCCACTGTTGGAATTCTTGTCTATACTCCACAGTTGGGCTCTAATGTATAAACTACACTACCCAGCATGCCCATGACACACACAGGGAAACATGAGTGGGCCCTGATGGAACTAAATTCTCAACATTGATTGTGAGACAGCTCAATCTACGAGTCTGTTTTCCTTTCATGTGAGTGGCTGAGCACAGTAGGTATGGAGAGTTGCAGCTGTGCTATTCACAAATGAACAGGTGCCCTATTTGGTTCCTTGTTTGTTGATGGGAGATCTAATGACCGATGTTTGATGCTTCATGTGATAGTCATTGTCTAGCGCTGAAGTCAAGTGTCTAGTCCGGATTAAAATCTATTACACGTTTGCACTCAATGGCGTTCATATGATCCGTTATGAATGTCTAATCCTTCACTCTCTTATCTGCTATTCCAAGTGATGTTTATTGTTTATAAAGCAAACAAGATATAAAACAGATACGAGCCCTCAATGATTTCATTCCAAAAACAATTCCTCCCTGTATTGTTTTTGTGTATTTTGATATCGATATTGGTGTTAGTAAAAAGATGGACGGAGTCAAAGACGTGCATAGAACAGAAGATGTTTTCTAGCAACGTCGAGTCAGATTGGGAAATAGCCATTCACAGGATCCAATCATCTGTATTAGACCACATAATGTCTGAATATTATCCCAGACCACCTCCGCCAGAAGCGTATGCAGGACAATAGACTAATTATATTAATCAGCTTTTACTATCTGAATGAATTATCCACAACCGCAAATTAAAATGTGATTTGGTGGAAATTACACGGTATGTGCTAAAGCCTTTTTCTCTCCTGCAATCAAATTTAACTGAAGCCAATTAGACACAGCTGACTACATTCGTAGTCAAATTATGCTCAAAGCGTGGATAAGAATTGAGCTATTTCCCTCGAAATAAAAAAAAGAAGGTATTTCATCTATTCTAGGGAAATCAAATTGAACAAAAAAAATCGTAATGGGGGAGCCATCCACAGGGTAAGCTCATTGAGACACAACGGAATGTGTCTGAGTGGAGATTGCCGTCACATGCGCACAGTCAAACTCACAGGCTCTGCACTTTAAGAGTCTCTCACTTTACGTTTTTTTTTTTTTGAAGACATAGGTGACATTGGGGCATCCAGCAGCCACTGAGCTATAAAATTACCGGCGAGGGGCGAATTAAGGGGAAACGGAGGAGCAAGAGTGAAGGACAAAGCCAGTGGGAGTTGGATTGAGAGGGCTGCTCATGCAACTGATTTACTCTTTTTGTTCCTCAGCCCTGTCTGCTGCTCCAGGAGTTTGGTTCTTATTTTCAACCTCTCTCGAAGCAACTATTTTAAATTCACTGTAGCTCGGTAAGTAGGCAACAGATTACTGTGCCAATGACTAACTTTAAGGTCGTAAAGTATGACTTTATAAGTTAGAGGTGTACATATCTATCTAAAAGGTCAAATTTGTCATTGAGATTTATGTAGATTGTTGGGAGAGAAAGGTACATATCCCCCCCATACTAAGCTACAGTAATACAAGGCACATCTTTAGGCATTTGCACCCATGTCAAGAGAGGACATAAACCTGACCCGTATTGACACATCAGCATGTTTTAAAATAGGTTTAACTTTTAGGCACACCAACAGAAACCCATCTGAACACAAAAAAGTAATTGAATTATTAGTAGACAACCATGTGTCTACACCAACACCCATCTAAACAACAACATATATTGACCCATTGAATACTACTGAAAAACAAAGCCCCAATTCCAAACCCACCCACACACCCTATGCACCTGTGGATATCTGAGAGGACATAGGGCCATAGACATACAACACAACCCCATCTTCCTCTATCTGAAGCCAGTGATCTTGTGATGTGGTTAATCTTGAAAAACAGCCTTTGAGTGGATTAGGGTAACGGAGACGTGCTGTTTATTCACCACGCACACAGACACAAAACACAGACCCAACACACTGACACCGAAACAAACATACAGACAAACAGGGCTTAAAAGTTCGGCCTGCTCTCCGCCTCTGATCAGAGATTAGACCGAACTCTCCACGGACCTCCTCATATTCCCTTTTATTCCCACAGGAAAATATTAAGAACATATGTCAAAAGTTTGTTATATTTGCCAAATCTAAATCCGGGAAGCATGGTTAAGATTAATCTATAAATAGGGCTCATCCATGTTACCAAATGATAATGATCCCAGCGTGAACATACCATATAATGATTTATTTGTCATTGGCTTGTTACGTTAGTACTTCCGTTTTTTGATAATTGGATAAGGAACGACTGAGGCCTGCTTCACAATCATTGTGTATTTCTTTGAAAGGCTGTGTTAACTACATGTAAACTACATTATGTTGTTAAAAATGTAGCATCTCCCCAGGTCCGTTGGCAGCCTAGTCTCACGGCTATGTTGAAAACCATTTGGCAGTATCCCGCTCCGCTCCTCTCCACTTCACCTTATTCTACTCCCCTCTCTCCTTTCCTCTGTCCTCCTCTCCGCTCCTTATTCTCCACCCTCCTCTACTCCGCTCTCCTGTCCTCTCCTCTCTAGTCCCGTGGTTGTAAAAACATGCAATATTAATCTGTATGTATGCCGTTGCCCCAACTGTTAGAGGTGCAATCTGACCTTGTTACCTTACAGAAATCACTGGTTGGTTTAAAATGTGTACTTAATGCGTGCGATCTAAATATATACTTCATCTGAAACATTCCTGCGAGAACAAGCACAAATATCATACCACTGTTATTGTAATGGTGAGAGGTTAGCATGTCTTGGGGGTATGATATTTGTGAGTCTGTAACATTCTCACTCATCATTATTCACGATTCATTCATGATTATCCGTAATAATGGTAGCATCTACATTTAATGTATGTGTTAAGAAACATATTCTATTCTTATTTAAAATAAAATTGACTCTGAAATGACACAATACATTATTTACCATTCATTTCTATTGGGCACAAAATAATCTGAAACACAAACAAATTAAACAGCAAATGCATCCAACAAGTTTGTAGAGTCACAAACTTGATGTTATCATTGCGTGCTTGGAATATGGGACCAAATACTACACTTTTGACTACTTTAAAAAACATGAGTGAATTTGTCCCAATACTTTTGGGCTCCTAAAATGAGTGGACTATGTACAAAAAGTTTTTTACACCTTATCAAAAGATTCTCCATCCCCATGCAGCAGTTATGATTACAAGAACAAGGGAAATGGGAAAGTTGACAGTGAAGTGGAACAAGATTATAAAAAAGTTATTTGCAACTTCGCTATTTGTATATCTCTCAATGCACTAATTAAATGTTGTGGATGGTTGATCTGCTAGGGCTGTCAGCGAGTCAGGCACAGTCAGTGCCATAAATAGCCTATGTGCCATTGCGTGTCACTACCATCCTGTGACATATAGCTAACTGCATGTTTGTCATGAATGAATTACTCAGACCTGGGCTCAAGTATGGCGTTCTTGATTGAGCATGCCTGGTGCAATGGAACCAATTAAATAATCACAAAAGTGCAAACCCTGCATGTCCAACTGTCACTCCAGGCAGGCCCAATCAAAATCTCATCTCATATGAAATGCTATTTGAACTCTGGAAATGAAATGGTACCCCTGACACAACATCCTTCATTCGAAGCAGAAGTTCAAGGTTAGAGCAAAACGGCATTTCAGAGATACGATAAAGGATGTTGGTATGTATTATAGTGTGGTTGAGTTTCTGTTCAGACTGCAGTGTGTCCTTCATCACAAGAACATACACGCTACATCATAAGCACAAGAGGAGCATTGCTTGGAGACTTAGATTTGAAGGAAAGGGGAAAGGTAAAGCGGGATACCTAGCCAGTTGTACTGAATGAATTCAACTGAAATGTGTCTTCCGCATTTAACACAACCCCTCTGAAACAGAGAGGTGTGGGGGCTGCCATATATTCCTGAGGTGGTACAGTATTTGTGGGTGCTGTCCATGGTGCTTAATAAACTCTTAAGACCCCACAAGTGACACCAAAAACTGACATTTAAAATTGACATTCTGGTGGCCACAGACAATAAAATATACAGTATGAGACCACCCATATCACAGCAGATGGATAGCAATGGTCTGGAAGATCTTTTTGCCGGGTGCCACACTGCACATGGGGGTTATTTAAACATTTAGGGAAGCAATGTCAATAATTACAGTTGATGCACCGACCAGCCGCTAGTTGTTAAGTTGCAACGCTCCAACAATTCCTCCAGACGCTGATGTCACCCGTTTAAAGGTTTAACTAGAAACATTGCAGAAGCCGAACCAAAACATTGCAGACTGGAACATGATCTCTGAGAGATATCTGTACTGCATGAACATACTGATAATAATCATCGTCAGGCCTGCCTCCTGGATAATTGTGGTTTACATGCCCAAAATACAGAAAATAGTTAGGGTTAGGTAAAGGTTATGGTTAAGGTAAGGGTTAGGATAATGGTTGGTTTAGGTTAGGGTGAGGACGTCCCACGGATCCCGGATAGCACTGACCAAGCTGACAGGAGGCAACCACTGAATTACAATCTTGCCCGAGCCGAGCACGCACGCGGCGCCGTCTCCCTCTCTATCTATCTCTGGCATTGCAAGTTTTCACGATTCCCACGAGATCACTCATTACTCTCGGGCATTACCGCTGACAAGCTCTTCATACAGAGCCACTAATTTATATAATAGCGATATATGCAGCGCAAGTGCTTAATTAATGTCGTTTAATATTCTCGCACGATTGGGAGCGCGAAAGCTATAGGGTAAATAAGCCACCGGCTATCTAATAGCCAACAGTTAAACCACAATCTAAGTGAAAGACATCCCTTCACTCCCCTGCTGTAGACTACGAAATATATTCCTGAATATACCATGTTCTAAAATATAGATAGTAGGCCTATTCAGATGTTATATGACCCCTATTTCTCACACTCTACCACACACAAGAACTGGCATTAATTTGCAGCGTCACATTTTGGACACTATATAATTATATAGCCCAACTGACCTTGTAGAATAGACAAAGTAAATACGTTTGACACATAGTTGTGTAACACTGATGGGGAACACATGATAATAAAATAGAAATTAGCTCGTTAACTCTTCAATAGTCTAACCACAGATCCTGGCAAATGGATAAACTGGCAAGCCCACCTCCTCATCATCCTTTGGCAGTGGCTTCTGTCTCTGATTCGGCTGCGCCGCCTCCTTAGTGGCTGTCATGGTAAACTCCTGGTAATAGAACTTGGACTCAACTCGCTGTGAATCCTAAAGATGCTCTGTAGTCGGATCCCACTGTCCCGTGGATTAGTCAAAACTGCAGAATCTTAAACAGGAGGCATGCAGCAATGGGGTCCGTCACGAATGAATTATGCTAGGTCTTCGGATGTCTGCCGAGAACACTTGTCTCTCCACATTATGTTCAAGAGAGGGCAAAATATTCAGTCGTCAGAATTAAGTAGCCTAAACACAGAAAATATACTGGCTGCCTATACACCTCTATCAGTCTGCAAGCGACTAACGAGGGGATCTTGACTGCTCGGTCCTCGTCTAGTCTGTGTGATCCAGGGTGAGGCTGTGGTGAGGAACTGGGAGGGGGAGGAGAGGATGGGGCAACGGAGTGATCTGATGCCGATGCGTTCCCACTGTAAAAATGGGTGGGGGTGATTACGTGTTTGACATAATATAAATTGAATGACGACCCAAAGAGCTCAAATGAGAAAATTATTTACATATATTTTGCTAATTCAGAATGTTAATAGCCGAAGCATTAGCTTGTATATTCTTCTAGTTTTCCCAGTATGTGTACAGTTGATGATGGTAGGCTCAGGGCTTGACATGGGATAAAAGAAGTGCAGGAGCTGTCTTTTTCCACGATGGTCTATTATATTATGTTCACCGACATTCACAAATTACATTATGCTATAGAGACCTCTGATTATTCTCTGTTAAGGATTCATACACATGTTTGATGACTTCTCCATGACTTTTAACCAAATTGTCATGACTATTATTATAACCTACATGAAAAGTAAGCATTATTGAGACTGGAAGGCTGCTGTGTCTGATCCCATTTAGACATTTAACCCCCCATAAAGTAGAACTGCACCGTTAGTCACATCAACATGTGGTCAATCCTCCATCTGGAGAACTCCTGGGTGTGCGGGCTTGGCTTTTGATCCGGGCCCTGGAACACCCAAGTCTGCCTATCAAGGTCCCACTGAGCAGCTGATGATTAGGCTACAATGTGGTTAGACCAGGGCTTGAACAAAAGCCGGCACACCCAGTAGCTGTCCTGGAGGATGGTTGCCACCCTTGATATGGTGGCAACGAATTACTCATTCAATGAATCAGGGATCACATGCATAAGGTAGGATACTTCAAAGCAAGGTATCTAACTAGACATGTTGATATATAAGGCTAAAATATTCATGTTTCAGGGGCGATCTATGCTCAGCAAGTTATTTGTCAGTAAGTCCATTCTTAGATTTTTTTTTTACATTGTTGAAATTACATGTCTACTATTTAATAGAGGGGAATCCCAGTTTTCCAACGGTGCAGATTTATTTAGGCTTCCTACAGTGCCAGTGGAAAGGCGACTAACTAATGCTTAGTTAGCTATTGTTAACAAATGGGTTAACTGCTACAAGTTATGTTTTGAATTGGCTATCTAGTTAGTCTGTTGTCTGTCATTATTGTATTCCTGCTGCTGAAATGTCACGCTGTCTCCTCAGGCAACAGCCCACTCGCACTCTTACACACAGCACACACAGACACGCACTTAAGGGTCATTCCGATAATGGCTGATATGTAGATTTTTAAGTAATTGATAATATTTAAAAGTGTGCCTTCATGAATTACATTAACTAAAATTATGAAACTAATTTCCATGACCTTACAAACAAACCCTTTATTTGACAACTTGGAAAAGCGCATCATGTGCATTCAGGTTGACTCATTTTAGATCTGCACAATATCGACCAGCCTACTGTCACGCACAGATTCACAGACTAGAGGCAAATAAACTTGAACAAAGTGGAATCAGGAAATGAATGGCCACTCTCCATTACTATTCAATGCAGATACCACCTATATTCTGCTTTGACCAACCTTTTTCGGCTTGGTGTGTGAATCTCGGCCAGAGATAAGCTACTTTGTTTTGTAGAGGAGCAGGTAGATAATTCTCCCAAAATGTGAAGTGCCAGTACGGGGCGCTGGACAGCTCCAGTCCAAGTCAAGGACCATATGCTACATTATGGCATATAGCTAGCTATTGGTTGGTTAATATTTATCAATTTGAATCATGAACCCTCTTCAGCTACTGAGCGCATTCTGTTCATGGTGCTGAAGTCCTGAACCCTGTCAAAATGAACAAGCCAGATCCTGCTTTTACTGATACCACCCTGTCAAAAACGTTTACCAATGACCAATGGCTGAAAGAAAAATGGCATGGGCCCTCAGAATTTCAAAAGGTTCTACAGCTGCACCATTGAGAGCATCTTCACTGGCTGTATCACCGCTTGGTATGGTCCCTGCCATTGTTGGGAAGGGCTCGTAAGTAAGCATTTCACTGTTACTCTACACCTGTTGTTTATGAAGCATGTGACAAATACAATTACATTTTATCTGACTGATGTAATCTGAGTTTATTTATTTTTGGTGGAATATGTTTGATGAGAAGCAGCTTTTCCAGCAAAAAAGTTACATAACCACGACCAACCCTGACGTAATGGATTGGTAATTATTGGTAATGTCATGTAATTACCTTCCCATGACATTGTGACTACGCAATCTTAAGGTAATATCTTAACCACCGCATTTGGTCATCTTCCTACCTCCACAACATGTCGCAGCAACGTGATTTCATATTATTACATATTGGTCCCAAATACAGATTATACCCATGGAGAACGAACATCACAGTATGACTGATGTGCTGCGTTCGCATTTGCATTGCTGTGTTTATGAAGGCTAGCTGGACAGTTTTGTATATAAGTGTATGAGACAAAATGGTGGGCAAAATTATTTTATTTTAAATTCGATTTTTTTTTAGCTCCTAATAGTTTTGTTTGCACATTATTTTTTATTTTCATGTGTATATATTAGACACGCCAAAAATATGTATTTTTACCCAATATATTTTATGAGGTTAGTTAACTGTCGAATGCTAACCATTAACTAACTTTGCACTGGGTGCTAGTTAATAACCTTTTACTGCAGGGTCACACAGAGTGAATCTTGGTAGTCTTAGACAAATGTACTTTGAAACATAATAAAAAAGTCCCCATCAAAATCCATAATTTTAACCCGTCTATTTGAATACTTCAAGACATGGTGTATGGGAGAATGATGAGATATCCAATGGTTTGGACAATATCATTTTCATCACTTATATTGAAGAAGCTGTTACTTAAATACTGGAAGTCAAATGATACCCCAACTTTAAGAGAACCTCACTAGGGTAGGGGGCAGCATTCGGAATTTTGGATGAAAAGCGTGCCCAAATTAAACTGCCTGCTACTCAGGCCCAGAAGCTAGGATATGCATATTATTAGTATATTTGGATATAAAACACTCTGAAGTTTGTTTGAATGATGTCTGTGAGTATAACAGAACTCATATGGCAGGCGAAATCCTGAGAGAAATCCAACCAGGAAGTGGGAAATCTGAGGTTTGTAGTTTTTCAAGTGATTGCCTATCCAATATACAGTGTCTATGGGGTCATATTGGTCATATACACTTCCTACGGCTTCCACTAGATGTCAACAGTCTTTAGAACTTTGTTTCAGGCTTCTACTATGAAGGGGGAGCGAATCAGAGCCGTTTGAATCAGGGGTCTGGCTGAAAGCCATTAGTTTAGTCACGTGCGCGGCCGTGAGCGCAACCGGACAAACCAATTTTCCGGTTGGAATATTATTGAAGACTTATGATAAAAACATCCTAAAGATTGATTCTATACATCGTTTCACATGTTTCTACAAACTGTAATATAACTTTTTAGACTTTTCGTCTAGACTTTGTGCTCGCTCCTTGTGCATTTTGATTACTGGACTAAACACGCTAACAAAAAGGAGGTATTTGGACATAAATGATAGACTTTATCGAACAAAACAAACATTTGTTGTCTAACATGTAGACCTGGGAGTGCCATCAGATGAAGATCATCAAAGATAAGTGATTCATTTTAACTCTATTTCTGACTTTTGTGACACCTCTCCTTGGTAGGAAAATGGCTGTATGGTTTTCTGTGGCTAGGCGCTGACCTAACATAATCGCAAAGTGTGCTTTTGCCGTAAAGCCTTTTTGAAATCTGACACAGCGGTTGCATTAAGGAGAAGTTTATCTTTAAATGTATGTTAAGAGAATGGAAGAATCAAAAGCTTTATTATTTAAATGTGGAAAAATAATCTGCCTACAGACAAAAACAACATAGCACAATCTGAAGCCATATGGAGAGTCTTGCAAGCATTGGACACAACCAATGACTGAAAGTAATGGCAATTGATTATGATAATAAATAATTAACAATATGAGAAATAAACAAAACATTGAACAAATATGGATAAGTACTGATATGGTGGCAACATGTGGGTCTGAGCAAGTGTGATGTGATTAATGTTTGTCGAGTTTTTATGATTTTTCTTTTCTCGTCTTTTTCTGTTTGGACTGTTGTGCAATATGTCTTGTGGATCTTTGTATGTCTAAGTTTACAATTAATTGTGGCAAAACTAAATAACATTTAAAAAATAATAATAACAAAATAGAATCACTTCTAATCATTTAAGTTTGTAAAGCAAATAACTTTTAACTTGTCCTTTAACAACCCTTTTTTCAGGTGAAACACCTTGTGTCCTAATTCAACAGACACTTCCCTTGGTGAGTTGTGAAGTCTCTCCCCTTTCTTTCTGGCTCACTATCCCTGTTGCTCACTTAAACTCACACATGTGTGGATTTGCAAAGAATGGGAAGATATTTGCCAATTAACATTTCACTAACAACAGTTACAGTAGGTATGTGGAGGAGAACCTTTGTGAATGTCTCTCTCTCTGTGTGTGTGTGTGTGTGTGTGTGTGTGTGTGTGGTGCTTGTTAAAAGGCACGCAGAGTTTTACAGTCATTAAGCAGTTTTATGGTTTTAAGAATCACTCCAAAATGTTATTTTGCTCTTTGATACTTCCACTATAGACAGTGTTTATTATTTAGTCGGTATCACTCTTAAACCATGTTTCCTTCTGAACTGAGAAAATACATTGAACAAGCAAACCATGTGATTTGATTTAATAACTGCAATAACTCCGTTTAGGGATTTAGCTGAGGTCAGCTTATCTAATTTCCGAAACCCTCAGTTTAGTCCGTTCCCCTCTTCCTCCTATAACCCCCAGCTAACCCCCCTTCATCTCCCTCCTCCACCAATTTGGAAGGCTCCTTCTCATTAAATGGGGATCGCTAATCTCTCACACTGCCCAAGACATCATCCACAGAGTGAGTGCACTGGCCACACTGCCATTCAGATTTATTGACTAGTGGATTAATTCATTAATTGACTATAGAAGAATGTACAGTGCCCTGCAAAATTATTCATCCCCCTTGGCGTTTTTCCTATTTAGTTGCATTACAACCTGTAATTTGAATGGATTTTTATTTGGATTTCATGTAATGGACATACAAGAAATAGTCCAAATTGGTGAAGTGAAATTTAAAAAATTACTTGTTTAAAAAAATTAAACAGAAAAAATAAACTGAAAAGTGGTGCATGCATATGTATTCACCCCCTTTGCTAGGAAGCCCCTAAATAAGATCTGGTGCAAACAATTACCTTCAGAAGTCACATAATTAGTTAAATAAAGTCCACCTGTGTGCAATCTAAGTGTCACATGAGCTGTCACATGATCTCTGTATATATACACCTGTTCTGAAAGGCTCCAGAGTCTGCAACACCACTAAGCAAGGGGCACCACCAAGCAAGGGGCACCATGAAGACCAAGGAGCTCTCGAAACAGGTCTGGGACAAAGTTGTGGAAAAGTACAGATCAGGGTTGCGTTATAAAAAAATATCTGAAAATATGATCATTCTACGGAGCACCAATTAAAACCATTATTAATAAATGGAAAGAATATAGCACCACAACAAACCCGCCAAGAGAGGTTCGCCCACCAAAACTCATGTACCAGGCAAGGAGGGCATTAATCAAAGAGGCAACATAGAGACCAAAGATAACCCTGAAGGAGCTGCGAAGCTCCACAGTAGAGATTGGAGTATTTGTCCATAGGACCATTTTAAGCCGTACACAGAGCTGGGCTTTACGGAAGTGGCCAGAAAAAAAGCCATTGCTTAAAGGAAGAAAAAAAATCAAACATGTTTGGTGTTCGCCAAAAGGCATGTGGGAGACTCCCCCAAACATGTAGAGGAAGGAACTCTGGTCAGATGAAACTAAAATTGAGCTTTTTGGCCATCAAGGAAAATGCTATGTCTGGCGCAAACCCAACACATTTCATCACCCCGAGAACACAATTTTTCATCGGCAGGGACTGGGAAACTGGTAAGAATTGAAGGAATGATGGATGTCGCTAAATACATGGATATTCTTGAGGAAACCTGTTTCAGTCATCCAGAGATTTGAAGCTGGGACGGAGGTTCACCTTCCAGCAGGTCAATGACCCTAAGCATACTGCTAAAGCAACCACCGAGTGGTTTAAGGGGAAACATTTAAATGCCTTGGAATGGCCTAGTCAAAGCCCAGACCTCAATCCAATTGAGAATATGTTGTATGACTTAAAGATTGCGGAACCCATCCAACTTGAAGGAGCTGGAGCAGTGTTGCCTTGAAGAATGGCCAAAAATCCCAGTGGCTAGTTGTGCCAAGCTTATAGAGACATACCTCAAGAGACTTGCAGCTATAATTAATGCAAAAGTTGGCTCTACAAAGTATTGACTTTGGAGGGGTGAATAGTTCGTTTTTTGTCTTATTTCTTGTTTGTTTCACTATAAAAAATATTTTGCATCTTCAAAGTGATAGGCTTGTTGTGCCAATCAAATGATATAAACCCCCAAAACATCTATTTAATTCTAGGTTGTAAGGCAACAAAATAATGCAGAGGGGGTGAATATTTTTGCAAGCCACTGTAATACAGGCCTACAGTATTAAACAGTTGTGTGTTTCATTTCAGAAGGAGAAAGCAGTGTGGTTTACAAAACACTGGGCCCCAATTAATACATGAGACACCACAAGGTATTGTTTGTTTATTTAACTGAACATGTCTTGTCTTGAAAATTTGCCCTCAATAAGGGGCTGATGCTTGGATTTCAGCAAAAAAAATTCAGGCTTCCTAAATATTGCTAATGTATTGACACAGTACATTTTTTAAATCTCTTCGTGTAACTGACTGAGTTGTATCCTCAGGTCGCCCTTTGCTCCCATAATTATACAAACGTTTTGAAAATGGGCCTTGGAATAAATCAATTAGGCTTACCAATCGACATCAGTCGACTTGCTCAATGGCCAAGGTGCATAAAGATGTGCCTTGTATGACAAACTTCACTCAGCTCTATTGTTTCTGCCAAAACACCTCCAAACCGTGCATTGCTGGCTCGCTATCTCAGCCTTATAGGTGGGCCAATCCGGGTGTGTGCAAAGTCGGTGATGAGGAAATGTAAAATAAGAGAAAATATATCTGGCATTTTCAGTAGCAGTCAAGTTTGGACACATCTAATCATTTTTTATTTCAAGGGTTTTTCTTTATTTGTACATTGTAGAATAATAGTGAAGACATCAAACTATGAAATAACACATATGGAATCATGTAGTAACTAAAAAAGTGTTAAACAAATCAAAATATATTTAAGAATTTAGGTTCTTCAAAGTAGCCACCCTTTGCCTTGATGACAGGTTTGCACACTCTGGCATTCTCTCAACCAGCTTCACCTATAACGTTTTTCAACAGACTTGAAGGAGTTTCCACATATGCTGAGCACTTGTTGGATGCTTTTCCTTGACTCTGCAGTCCAACTCATGCCAAACCATCTCAATTTGGGTTGAGGTTGGATGATTGTGTAGGCCAGGTCATCTGATGCAGCACTTCATCAATCTCCTTCTCGGTCAAATAGCCTTTACTGTCCTGTTGAAAAACAAATGATAGTCCCACTAAGTGCAAACCAGATGGGATGGCATATCACTGCAGAATGCTGTGATATCCATGCTGGTTAAGTGTGCCTTGAAATCTAAATAAATAACTGACAGTGTCACCATCAAATCTCCCCCTCTATGCTTCACGGTGGGAACTACACATGGTTTTGATGTCTTCACTATTATTCTACAATGTAGAATGGCATCCTTTCACTCCCTCCTCTCTACATTCTCCTCTTCTGTCTCTGCTGCTAAAGCCAATTTCTACCACTCTAAATTCCAAGCATCTGCCTCTAACCCTAGGAAGCTCTTTGCCACCTTCTCCTCCCTCCTGAATCCTCCTCCCCCTCCTCCCCCCTCCTCCCTCTCTGCTGATGACTTCGTCAACCATTTTGAAAAGAAGGTCGACGACATCCGATCCTCGTTTGCTAAGTCAAACGACACCGCTGGTTCTGCTCACACTGCCCTACCCTGTGCTTTGACCTCTTTCTCCCCTCTCTCTCCAGATGAAATCTCGCGTCTTGTGACGGCCGGCCGCCCAACAACCTGCCCGCTTGACCCTATCCCCTCCTCTCTTCTCCAGACCATTTCCGGAGACCTTCTCCCTTACCTCACCTCGCTCATCAACTCATCCTTGACCGCTGGCTACGTCCCTTCCGTCTTCAAGAGAGCGAGAGTTGCACCCCTTCTGAAAAAACCTACACTCGATCCCTCRGATGTCAACAACTACAGACCAGTATCCCTTCTTTCTTTTCTCTCCAAAACTCTTGAACGTGCCGTCCTTGGCCAGCTCTCCTGCTATCTCTCTCAGAATGACCTTCTTGATCCAAATCAGTCAGGTTTCAAGACTAGTCATTCAACTGAGACTGCTCTTCTCTGTGTCACGGAGGCGCTCCGCACTGCTAAAGCTAACTCTCTCTCCTCTGCTCTCATTCTTCTAGACCTATCGGCTGCCTTTGATACTGTGAACCATCAGATCCTCCTCTCCACCCTCTCCGAGCTGGGCATCTCCGGCGCGGCCCACGCTTGGATTGCGTCCTACCTGACAGGTCGCTCCTACCAGGTGGCGTGGCGAGAATCTGTCTCCGCACCACGTGCTCTCACCACTGGTGTCCCCCAGGGCTCTGTTCTAGGCCCTCTCCTATTCTCGCTATACACCAAGTCACTTGGCTCTGTCATATCCTCACATGGTCTCTCCTATCATTGCTATGCAGACGACACACAATTAATCTTCTCCTTTCCCCCCTCTGATAACCAGGTGGTGAATCGCATCTCTGCATGTCTGGCAGACATATCAGTGTGGATGACGGATCACCACCTCAAGCTGAACCTCGGCAAGACGGAGCTGCTCTTCCTCCCGGGGAAGGACTGCCCGTTCCATGATCTCGCCATCACGGTTGACAACTCCATTGTGTCCTCCTCCCAGAGTGCTAAGAACCTTGGCGTGATCCTGGACAACACCCTGTCGTTCTCAACTAACATCAAGGCGGTGACCCGTTCCTGTAGGTTCATGCTCTACAACATTCGCAGAGTACGACCCTGCCTCACGCAGGAAGCGGCGCAGGTCCTAATCCAGGCACTTGTCATCTCCCGTCTGGATTACTGCAACTCGCTGTTGGCTGGGCTCCCTGCCTGTGCCATTAAACCCCTACAACTCATCCAGAATGCCGCAGCCCGTCTGGTGTTCAACTTTCCCAAGTTCTCTCACGTCACCCCGCTCCTCCGCTCTCTCCACTGGCTTCCAGTTGAAGCTCGCATCCGTTACAAGACCATGGTGCTTGCCTACGGAGCTGTGAGGGGAACGGCACCTCCGTACCTTCAGGCTCTGATCAGGCCCTACACCCAAACAAGGGCACTGCGTTCATCCACCTCTGGCCTGCTCGCCTCCCTACCTCTGAGGAAGTACAGTTCCCGCTCAGCCCAGTCAAAACTGTTCGCTGCTCTGGCACCCCAATGGTGGAACAAACTCCCTCACGACGCCAGGTCAGCGGAGTCAATCACCACCTTCCGGAGACACCTGAAACCCCACCTCTTTAAGGAATACCTAGGATAGGATAAAGTAATCCTTCTAACCCCCCCCCCCCTTAAAAGAGTTAGATGCACTATTGTAAAGTGGTTGTTCCACTGGATATCATAAGGTGAATGCACCAATTTGTAAGTCGCTCTGGATAAGAGCGTCTGCTAAATGACTTAAATGTAAATGTAGAAAATAGTGAAAATAAAGAAAAACCCTGGAATGAGTAGGTGTGTCCAAACATTTGACTGATACTGTATATTTGCCTGTTTGAACTTTTTTATTAATATTTATTTATGCTATTTATGCTATGTGCTTTTTCTTGCATGTTGCTATGCCATCAACTAGAAAACATTTATTGACTGGTGAGCTTTATCAGCAGCATTTAATTCTATATGGATAAGGGACAGGGGTTGATCATAGAGACAGACTGAGGACTCTCGTGCCCAAAAGGCCCGTTTTATCACGGGCAGTGCCATTGAGGACTTTCACCATTTTGAAGAAGTCAATTGGGTGGGACTTCCTATGGGTTAAAAAACTTCTTAGGGATAGCCCCCAATTTTCGCCTAAATGTCATACCCAAATCTAACTGCCTGTAGCTCAGGCCTTGAAGCAAGGATTTGCAAATTCTTGGTACCATTTGAATGGAAACACTTTGAAGTTTGTGGAAATGTGAATTGAATGTAGGAGAATATAACACAATAGATCTGGTAGAAGAAACTTCAAAGAGAAGAACTTCATCTTTGAAAATGCAAGAGAAAGGTCATAGTTATAGCCATCACTCTGGTTGTAATTCCGATAGTGTCCACAAGAGAGCAGCAGTGTATGTGCAAAGTTTCAGATGGATAACTTGACAAATGAGCGAACAACAATACTTTTAGTGTGAAGTTCCCAGGTACATTTAGACAAATCGTGAAGAAGACATTTGCATTCATATTCCATTTTTCTGCAAGAATATTGTCAAATCTAATACTTTCCAAGTATTAGTAGCCTTATTATAAGTCCAACATTTGCAAAACAACCAGTTTTCATAACTTCAATACTCTGAATATCCTTAAAATGTTTGTCCAAAATGAAAGGGCATGCTGTCGTACAAGGTTAGAAGCTACATTTTACGATATATATATGGTTTCCAGATAATAGTGTAAAGCCCAGCTCATTGGCTATCTAGCTAGCTTTGTTTGACCCCGAATGGTGCTTATTTGACAAAGCTACAGTTGTTCAAGTGATTGCCGCCCGCGTCATCGGCGTGCCATGAAGGCGTCGCTCTCTGACCAAATATGGTGTCCTATAGGATATACTACACCCCTAATGAAATTGTGAAGTCTTGTTACCTTCTAGGATCTCTGAGGAATAGATACAAACGTGATTTGACTCACTTTCACAGATTCCTTTCTTTGCAAATTGAACGAGTGAAATACAAAGTTGATCGTGCGTGCTATATGGACCTTTTTAGGATATGAAAAAGGATTTTATCTAACAAAATGACACTTCATGTTATTTCTGGGACCCTTTGGATGATAAACCAGAGCAAGATTTCAGAATGTAAGTACACATTTCACCTTCAGAGGTGAATTTATAAAACCTATTGCGTTGAAAAAAGTGGTTTGTTGTTAGGAGCTCTCCTCAAACAATATTATGGCATTTTTTCGCAGTAATAGCTACTGTAAACTGGACAGTGCAGTTATATGAACAGGAATTTAAGCTTTCAGCTGATGTAAGACACTTCTATGTACCGACATTTGTTGTTACTCTAAAATCTGTGATTTTGATATAACGGACTGCATGATTTACAACTGTCCCGTTGACGGAACGCCAATCCTTAATTAACTTCTTATGGCTGCAGAGCAGTATTGAGTAGCTTGGATGAAATGGTGCCCATAGTAAACTGCCTGCTCCTCAGTCCCAGTTGCTAATATATGCATAGTATTATTAGTATTGGATAGAAAACACTCTGAAGTTTCTAAAACTGTTTGAATGATGTCTGTGAGTATAACATAACTCATAAGGCAGGCAAAAACCAGAGAAAAAATCCAAACAGGAAGTGAAAAATCTGAGGTTGGTCGATTTTCAACCCAGTCCCTATTGAATACACAGTGGGATATGGATGAGTTTGCACTTCCTACAGCTTCCACTGGATGTCAACAGTCTGTAGAACCTTGTCTGATGCCTCTACTGTGAAGTGGGGCTGAGGGAGACAGGAAATAGTCAGGTCTACCATGACCTGACCATGCTCTGACCATGCGTGTTCACATGAGAGGGAGCTCTGTTCCATCGCACATCTGAAGTCAATGTAATTCTCCGGTTGGAACATTTTTGAAGATTTATGTTAAAAACATTCTAAAGATTGAATCTATTTATCGTTTGACATGTTTCTACTGACTGTTACGGAACTTTTTGACATTTCGTCTGCTTTTAGTGAACGTGCTTCCTGACTTTGGATTTGTTTACCAAACACGCTAACAAAAATAGCTATTTGGACATAAATGATGGCCATTACCGAACAAAACGAACATTTCTTGTGGAAGTGGGAGTCCTGGGAGTGCATTCCGACGAAGATCAGCAAAGGTAAGTGAAGATTTATAATGCTTTTTATGAGTTTTGTTGACAGCACAATTTGGCGGGTAACTGTATGGCTTCCTTTTGTGGCTGAACGCTGTTCTCAGATTATTGAATATTGTGCTTTTGCCGTAAAGCTTTTTGAAATCTGACACAGCGGTTGCATTAAGAACAAGTGTATCTTTAATTCAATGTAAAACATGTATCTTTCATCAAAGTTTATGATGAGTATTTATGTTATTTGACGTGCTCTCTGCAATTTCTCCGGATATTTTGGAGGCATTTCTGAACATGGCGCCAATGTAAACTGAGGTTTTTGGATATAAATATGAACTTTATTGAACAAAACATATATGTATTGTGTAACATGAAGTCCTATGAGTGTCATCTGATGAAGATCATCAAAGGTTAGTGATTCATTTTATCTCTATTTCTGCTTTTTGTGACTCCTGTCTTTGGCTGGAAAAATTGCTTTTCTGTGATTTTGCGGTGACCTAACATAATCGTTTTTGGTGCTTTCGCTGTAAAGCCTATTTGAAATCGGACACCTTGGTGGGATTAACAACAAGATTACCTTTAAAATGGTATAAGATACATGTATGTTTGAGGAATTTTAATTATGAGATTTCTGTTGTTTGAATTTGGCGCCCTGCACTTTCACTGGCTAAACGGTTAAACTTTACCAAAACATTTCAAACTACTTTTGTAATACAACGTTAGGTATTTTTAAACGTTAATAATCGATCAATTTGAAGACGGGATGATCTAAGGCATGAATTATATTTTTATTTCTGCGTTTTGTGTCGCGCCTGCAGGGTTGAAATGTTTTCTCTCTTTTGTTTACTATGGTGCTATGCTCAGATAATAGCATCGTATGCTTTCGCTGAAAAGCCTATTTGAATTCTGACATGTTGGCTGGATTCACAACCAGTGTAGCTTTAATTTGGTATCTTTCATGTGTGATTTAATGAAAGTTTGATTTTATAGTAATTTTCATAGTAATTAATTTTTATTTGGCGCTCCCCATTTTCTCAGGCTTTTTGCCAAGTGAGACAGTAGCGTCTTGCCTAAACTCAGATTTTTGGATATAAATATGAGCTTTACCGAACAAAAAATACAAGTATTGTGTAACATGAAGTCCTATGAGTGACATCTGATGAAGATTATCAAAGGTTAGTGATGAATTTTATCTCTATTTCTGCTTTTTGTTACTGCTCTCTTTAGCTGGAAAAATGGCTGTCTTTTTCTGTGACTTGGCTCATACCTAACATAATCGTTTGGTGTGCTTTCGTCGTAAAACCTTTTTGAAATCGGACACTTTGGCTGGATTTACAACAAGTGTAGCTTTAAAATGGTGCAAAATGCTTGTATGTTTGAGGAATTTAAATTATGGGATTTCTGTTGTTTTGAATTTGGCGCCCTGTAGTTTCACTGGCTGTTGACGAGGTGGGACGCTACCGTCCCACATACCCTAGAGAAGTTATGAGAGCATGGAATCATGGGTGAGTAATTAGATAAACACGAAGCAGAAGAACAGTGTGGAATGTAGGAGTACGATCTAACTCTACAAAGTGTTCTCTTAAGAACTAGAAGACCACACCATGTACACAGATTGATGCTGCAGAAAGTGAACCAGGACTGGACAGAAGTCAACAGGTAGGCTTGGTGGACAAATTTTCCTCATGCAAAAATGGCAAGACCAATATAGCATAACCAAATACCTGCAATGCCGGTTAACAAATGAAGAATAGGTAACCATAAATACATAAAGTTGTCACGATGTGACAAAATTCCAATGTAAGCAACTTACGTTGTACCAAACAAAATTAATCTTTCACTTTGACTTTGTAGATTATTTTACGTACTATATAGTACGAAACCAGTACGAACGCTTACGTCGTCAGTTTGTCATGTAAATGTTACATTGTTTGGTGAGTTCCACCTTGGTTCAACGTAATTCTATTGATGAAGAGGAAACAATTTTGATTCAACCAGTGTGTGCCCAGTGGGGCCTGTGCAATTGTACAATTGACTATGCCATCTAGAGACACACAGCTACATCAAACTCACTGTAGCGTTTGAGTGAAACGTGCAAACTAAAAAGAATTGTTAGGGCGTCCCTGGAACTTCACAAAATGGTCGCCTAATGGTCCCCTGGAGGATTTATTTAGCTCCTGGTTTTTCCCGGGACAGACCTAGAAGACGTTTTTAGGACATTCTTGAGATGTTAAGAGCATTGGGCCAGTAACTGAAAGATTGCTGGTACGAATACAGAGATGACTAGGTGAAAAATCTGTCAATGTGCCCTTGAGCAAGGCACTTAACCGTAATTGCTGCTGTAAGTCGCTCTGGATACATGACTAAAATGTAAAAAAATATATATATAATATTAAAAAGGTCCGCTAGAGGCTTTGTCTAGTTCCCGGTTTGTCCCGAGGATGTTCTTGGGATGTTGTGTCATGGTCCCCTGAAGGTTTCGTCTACTTTCCAGTTTACTTGTTCCAGGGACGTTTATCTCAAGGACGTTTATCAGACACTCTTAGAACGTTCTGTCATGGTCCCCTGTAGGTTATTGTCTAGTTCCCGGGGACATCATCTGATGGTCGCAAAGAAACGTCGTCCCCTCAAAAAAAGTTATACTCAATAATCCTAGTTTTTCATTACACATCACCCCTTGTTACTGTTGCCAAGCCCATCAATGCCCTGATTGGTGAACCACTCACAGCTCTTTGTCTGTTAGCAACAACCCCCCACTATTTAACATAGTGTTTTCAACTTTGATATTTGGCAGACTGAGACATACATGATAACATTGTGTATACTTACATATTAATGTAAGTCTGCCAGGTGTCCTTCACGAGTTTGCCCAAATGTGTCAAATTGGTCAATTGATAAATGTTCAAGTACATAACTATATAGAACACACAAAAATGCTATGGTACAAAAAAATGTGCGTTTACACACTCCCAGGAATGTCATACATGATGGTTCATTAGCTTCTCTACAGAAAAGACACTAACATTCAGACATCTAGATGGCCGGGCGGGGTGGGTGTGGAGCCAGAGACAGCAGTGGAGTACATTTGAATATAAAAATAGATTTTATCAAACAAAACTACACTACATTTTATCTCTGGGACCCTCAGGATGACAAATCAGAGCAAGATTATTGAATGTAAGTACATTATTTACCTTCAGAGGTGAATGTATCAAACCAGTGTTTTGTTGTTGTGCACTATCCTCAAACAATAGCATGGTCTTTTTTAGCTGTAACAGATACTGTAAATTGGACACTGCAGTTAGATTGAGAATAATTTAAGCTTTCTGCCCATATAAGACATGTTTATGTCCCGGAAAGTCGGCTGTTGTTTACAACGTTATTCTAGTCACATTATCGCATGTTTAGCAACAACTGTCCTGATTTAGGGACAACGATCCAGTAGAGTTAAAACAGAATAATATGGCCCACCGTTAGACAACTACACCGAAAACACTAAAATTGCTGAAATATGTCAATTAAATCAATGATGAGATAATAGTCAGATTAACTGAGAACTAAAATAGCAGTGCAGATGGCACTCTTTTGCTAAGTGCAAAGATGTATTATAGGTCATGCATGTGTAGGAGACTTCTGAGAATGCTAGAGACTTTGTGACACTGCAGAAAGATCAGAGAATATGAGTTCAAATCCCAGGTGGGTTCATATTGGAAGTCAGTAGTAAGTGATCATGTCAAATGTGATCATATTGTCGTCCATGAAAGCTTTTTACACTATTTTATCTGAACAGCGAACCACTTACCTTAAAGGTGACAGGCAAAGGTTTTCCTGCATTTAAAACTTTTCTTTTTACAACAACTAATAATATCAGAATATGATCTGCAATAATACACTGCTCAAAAAAATAAAGGGAACACTAAAATAACACATCCTAGATCTGAATGAATGAAGATATTCCTTTATTTAAATAACCCTCTATCAATCTTATACAAAATCACACGTTCGAATATGTGCGGACAACAAAATCATTACAAAAATTAAATACAATGGTAAATCAAATTTATACAAGCCCGTGAGGTCTGGAATTTGGAAGTCACACTCAAATTAAAGTGGAAAACACACTACACCGGCATCACACAAGACTTTGATGTAATGTACCTAAAACAAGTTCAAGAATGAGGCTCATCAGTGGGTGTGCCGTCTCACGTGCCTGTAATCCCCTCACCTCCATACAGCCGCCCTGGGCAGGCTCCTGATGAGCGTCGGCCGGATGGCTCTCGCCTGGGAAAGGGATCTTTTCCTCCAGACCATGGACTGAGAAGCATCCCGCCAAACTTCTGAACCGTCTGGTGGCAACTTGGCGTTGGGTAACCCATGGAGGCGAAGACAATGAGTCCCAGATGTGCCAAATATTGGATTCACGCGTCGCGGCACACACGCACGCAGGCATCATTCCATAGACATCAAAAATGCCCTGCCTCTTGCACAGGAACTGCCTGAAACACACAACACCCTACCCACACAACCACACAACTTCAGCCACAAATGAGGTCTAGCGATTTCGTCTTCCGCATGACCGAGGACACCACACACAGCAACAACCACGCACAGACCACATCGAGCTACACACGGCGCCTGAGGATCTCATCTCGGTACTAATGGCAGTACACCGCCCACATCGAGCGAGCATTCATGGAGGGCTGTGCGGCCGCCCACACGCAACAGAATGGCACAGTGCGGAGATGTTGCAGACAAAAAACGTTCGTCCCATCACGGGCGTCTTCCAGACTCATGTCAAATGTGCATCAGGTGTGAACCTGCTTGCATAGTTGAAGCCCCGCACAGGGCGGCCATGGCGACGAATTTTGCGCACCGTGGTTTCGTCTGGCAAATGCCAAACGTCCATGGCAACCGGTGGTTGGGGCTGTATAGCACAACCGCCCACTGCGGACGTCGGCCCTCATACCCACCCCGTCATGGGAGTCTGTTCTCTGACTGTGAAGCAGACACAATGGCAACATTTGTGCCATGCTGAGTCAAGCTTTGCAGGGCTCTTGGCAGTGCCCTCCTGCCTGCACCTCTTGCACAATAGCGCGGAGGTAGCGTCCTGCGGACGGGTTGTTGCACCCCCGTATCGGCCATCCTCATCACGAATCTCCTGATGTAGACTGCTGTCCCCTGGTAGCGCACTCCATGCTCCTGGACAACTAGCGACGAGACCACAGCAAACCTTCTTTGGCCATTAAAACCCTGGGGAAAAAAAACAGCTCGCATTTGATGATCGCCATCCTGGATGAAGCCTGACACTACTCTCGAGGCCAACTGTGTGTGGGTTGTTAACTCCGTCTCATGCTACACTTGTCAGAGTGAAAAGAGCGACACCGCCAGCATTACAGCAAGTGACAAAACAGTGACAGCCAGGAAGCATAGGAACTGAGAAGTGGTCTGTGGTCACCACCTGCAGAACCACTCCTTTATTGGGGGTGTCTTGCTAGTTGCCTATAATTTCCACCTGTTGTCAATTCCATTTGCACAACAGCATGTGAAATTTATTGTCAATCAGTGTTGCTTCCTAAGTGGACAGTTTGATTTCACAGAAGTGTGATTGACTTGGAGTTACATTGTGTTGTTTAAGTGTTCCCTTTATTTTTTTGAGCAGTGTATTTTAGTCAGAGTAGTATCTTTGATATAGCACTAAGACAGGGATGACCAGCTGTCAACATGCTCCTTTGGAATGCTCCAAAGTTATCTGATTTAGGGGCACAATTTCATATCTCTAAGCTCACAATCACAATATTGTACAGTTGAGAACCTCATCTGAACTCTATTTCACGTTTTACATTTGATCTAGCTATTCCAGTCAGAAAAACATTCTGGTAATGAGCTTTTGAAGAAGTTTTCACTTTTAACTTGTGCTGCACAGTGAGACCTTCTGTTGCCAGTCAGATTTATGCTGCGGAATGAGAAGAAAATATACTGTTATCCATCTAGCTAACTATATTGAACAAATATATAAACGCAACATGCAACAATTTTGAAGATTTTACAGTTCATATAAGGAAATCAGTCAATAGAACTAAATTCATTAGGCCATAATCTATGGATTTCACATGACTGGGAATACAGATATGCATCTGTTGGTCACAGATACCTTTTTAAAAAAGGTAGGGGCGTGGATTAGAAAACCAGTCAGTATCTGGTGTGACCACCATTTGCCTCATGCAGCGTGAAACATCTCATTCGCATAGAGTTGGTCAGGCTGTTGATTGTGGCATGTGGAATGCTGTCCCATGCCTCTTCAATGGCTGTGCGCAGTTGCTGGATATTGGAGGGAACTGGAACACGCTGTCGTACACGTCGATCCAGAGCATCCCAAACATGCTCAACGGGTGACATGTCTGGTGAGTATGCAGGCCATGGAAGAACTGGGACATTTTCAGCTTCTAGGATATGTGTACAGAATGGCACGCAGCTGAATAGCACGACAATGGGCCTTGGGATTTCATCATGGAATCTCTGTGCATTCAAATTCCCATCGATAACATGCAACTGTGTTCGTTATCTGTAGCTTATGACTGCCCATACCATAGTCCCCACCCCACCGCCACCATGGAGCACTCTATTCACAAAGATGATATTAGCACACCGCTAACTCACACGACGCCATACACATGGTCAGCGGCTATGAGGCCAGTTGAACGTACTGCCAAATTCTCTAAAACAATGTTGGAGGCAGCTTATGGTAGAGAAAATAATTGTACATTCTATCGCAACAGCTCTGGTGGACATTCCTGCAGTCAACATGCCATTTGCACACTCCTTCAACTTGAGACATCTGTGGCATTGTGTTGTCTGACAAAACTGCACATTTTAGAGTTGCCTTTTATTGCCCCCAGCACAAGGTGCACCTGTGTAATGATCATGCTGTTTAAATCAGCTTCTTGATAGGCCCCACCTGTCACGTGGAAAGATTATCTTTGGCAAAGGAGAAATGCTCACTAACAGGGTTGTAAACACATTTAAACACAATACCAACATGTTTTAAGCAGACCACCATAGTGCCTATGCCCAAGAACACTAAGGTAATCTGCCTAAATGACTACTGACCCGTAGCCCTCACTTCTGTAGCCATGAAGTGCTTTGAAAGGCTGGTGATGGCTCACATCAACACCATCATCCCAGAAACCCCAGACCCACTCCATTTTGCATACCGCCCCAACAGATCCACAGATGATGCAGTCTCTATTGCACTCCACACTGCCCTTTCCCACCTGCACAAAAGGAACACCTATGTGAGAATGCTATTCATTGACTACAGCTCAGCCTTCAACACCATAGTGCCCTCAAAGCTCATCAATAAGCTAAGGACCCTGGGACTAAAAAACCTGCTCTGCAACTGGATACTAGCCTTCCTGACAGGCCGCCCCCAGGTGGAAAGTGTAGGTAACAACACATCCGCCACGCTGATTCTCAACACGGGGCCACTCAGGAGTGCGTGCTCAGTCCCCTCCTGTTACTCCCTGTTCACTCATGACTGTACGGCCAGGCACGACTCCAACACCAACATCATGTTTGCCGATGACAAAACAGTGGTAGGCCTGATCAACGACAACGATGAGACAGCCTATAGGGAGGAGATCAGAGACCTGGCCGTGTGGTGCCAGGACAACAACCTCTCCCTCAACGTGATCAAGACAAAGGAGATGATTGTGAACTACAGGAAAAAGAGGACCGAGCACGCCCCCATTCTCATCGACGGGGCTGCAGTGGAACAGCTTGAGAGCTTCAAGTTCCTTGGTGTCCACATCACCAATAAACTAACATGGTTCAAGCACACCAAGACAGTTGTGAAGAGGGCACGACAAAACTTATTCCCCCTCAGGAGACTGAATAGATTTGGCATGGGTCCTCAGATCCTCAAAAGGTTCTACAGCTGCACCATCGAGAGCATCCTGACTGGTTGCATCACTGCCTGTTATGGCAACTGCTCGGCCTCCAACCACAAGGCACCACAGAGGGTAGTGCGAACGGTCCAGTACATCACTGGGGCAAAGCTTCCTGCCATCCAGGACCTCTATACCAGGCGGTGACAGAGGAAGGCCCTAAAAATTTTCAAAGACTCCGGCCACCCTATTCATAGACTGTTCTCTCTGCTACCGCATGGCAAGCGGTACTGGAGCGCCATGTCTAGGTCTAAGAGGCTTCTAAACAGCTTCTACCCCCAAGCCATGAGACTCCTGAACACCTAATCAAATGGCTACACAGACTATTTGCATAGCCACCCCCCTCTTTTACACAGCTGCTTCTCTCTGTTGTTATCATCTATGCATAGTCACTTTAATAACTATACCTACATATTACCTCAGCTAACCGGTGCCCCCACACAATGACTCTGTACCGGTAGCCTCCTGTATATAGTATCGCTATTGTTATTTTACTGCTGGTCTTTAATTACTTGTTACTTTTATTTCTTATTCTTATCTGTATTTTTTAAAACTGTATTGTTGGTTAGGGGCTCATAAGTAAGCATTTCACCTGTTGAATTCAAATGATGTGACTAATAACATTTGATTTGATTTGTGAACAAAATCTGAGAGAAATATGTTTCTTGTGCATATGGAACACGTTACATGTTGTGTTTATATTTTTGTTTAGTATATAATAAATCATCTGAAATGACACTATTGTTTACAATGATCTTTATGGATAGTGCTAAAGTGGTGAGAGTATTTGTAATTGAGAAAATAATTTTCAAAGACATTTAGCCTTGATGGATCTTCTTGGCTAGTTAGATAGCTACTAGATATAATCCCCAGCTCACAGTACACTTAGCAAAAAGGGTCTAGCTACAGTATATGATAACATTTAATCAGAATTACCATAGCTAGCTGTATTATTTTCATTAGCCAGGTTTTGGTAAGCTAGCTAGTTATCATTAGCTAGCTGATTGCAGCATCAATGGCTGTCTAGGTAGCTAGCTAGCTAGTAGCTAGTTTACTTCTTGGGGAACAATAACTACTTCTGCTAAGTTTGTAGCTTGTGTTCCTTGAAGTAAGCCATTTTTCTTAGCTTTTTGCCTAAAATGACGTCATCCTTGCATTCTATGGCCAGAAAAAGACATCTTCACCAAAAAGTAGTAATTGCAGCCAAAATGTTGTGATAGACAAACATTTGCAGTGTGTGTAAATGTTAAAATAATGTAGGAGAATATAACACAATAGATATGGTAGGAGAAAATCCAAAGAAAAACCATACGGCATCTTATTATTTTTGAGAGACCATCCACTTAGAAATGCAAGAGAAAGATCATATTGAAAATTAGCTCCCCGGATGCAATTCCTATGGCTTCCACGGGGTGTCAGCAGTATATGTTCAAGGCTTGTAACTTCAAAAACGATTAAGAAATATCAGTTTTAGTTGAATGACACAGTCTTGGAAATTCGTGTTTGCGCGCCCCATCAAGACATTACGCACCTGCTAAAATCGGTTTCCTATTGAACATACTTTCTTCCGAAATAAATATTATAGTTTGATTACATTTTAGGGTATCTGAGGAGTAAATAGAAATGTATTTTGACCTGTTGAAACAAAGTTTAGGGGTAGATTTTCGGATTCCTTTCTCTGCAAGTTGAACGAGTGGATTTCTCAAATCGATGGTGCCAACTAAACTGACTTTTTGTTGTAGTTGGGACCCTTTGGATGACAAATCAGAGGAAGATTTTCAAAAAGTAAGTGAATATTTAATCATATGTGAATGTATGAAACCTGTGCCGGTGGAAAAATATTTTGATGTGGGGTGCCGTCCTCAAACAATCACATGGCATGGTTTCACTGTAATAGCTACTGTAAATCAGAAAATGCAGTTAGATTAAGAAGAATTTAAGCTTTCAGCCGATATAAGACACCTAAATGTAACTTAATGTTTAAAATCCATAATATTTATGATTATTTATTTGAATTGCGCGCCCTCCAGAATCACTGGAAGTTGTCCCGCTAGCGGGACACCGATCCTTAATGGTTTGGGACACCAGGGACCATCGTGTGACATCCTGATGATTGGTAAAACAAATGTCTTGAGAACATATTGCAAACGTCCTAACATGGTCCTCAATGAAGTCCTGGTAGCTTACAGGGAACTAGATAAAGCTCCACCAGAGAAAGTTCCCTTGGGACCATCACACAACGTCATGAAGACTAGTGAAATGAAAGTCCTGAGATAGTCCTCAAAACGTCTTGACATGGTCCTCAGTGATGTCCTAGTAACTTACAGAGAACTACACAAAGGTCCAGCAGAGAACTTTCCCTTGGGACCATCAAGCAACGTCATGAAGACTAGTAAAATGAGAGTCCTGAGAACGTCCCAAAAAGGTCTTGACATGGTTCTCAGTGACGTCCTGGCAATTAACAAGGAACTAGGCAAAGGTCCACCAGACAACGTTCCCTTGGGACCATCATGCGACGTCCTCTTGACCATCGTGAAACGTCCCCTTGTGGTCATTCAATGTCCCATGGATAATGTCCTATCAGAACCAAATAGGAACTTTTCTGTAACGTTCACTAATGGACATCAAAATACCTTATTATAACGTCATACTGCGACCAAACCAGGACCTGTACTGAACATGCTCTTATAGTTCTGAGGTTTAAGTAATGTTTTAATGTTCCTAGAACGTTCTCAGAATGTCAGTGGGATAACATCTACCAAAAACCTTAAAGGGACCTAATGGGAACATCACCTAATGTTCGTAGGATGTTCCCTGTTTGCTGGGTAGGCTGGTTGGGACTCAGAAAAAAACAAGAAGCCTTACACCAGTGGTATTCAAAGTTAGGGTCTCGGACCCTGGTGTGGTCACAATTATTATACGTTTATTATATTATTAGCTAACATTAGCTAGCTAGCTAACAGTACATTTGAACTTTAAATTAAAATGACTGTCAAAATTAGAAACGTGTAATATCTGAAAATGTAGCTAGATAGACTATCTTACCCGTGGTCTGAAATCGGGGTAGATATCCAGAGCGGATTTACCAGCTACATTATCAATAGTTGTCGCAGTGACATTCTATTGATATGGATACTTGCAGAGTGGAGTCTTTTGTTAAGACATGTAGCTAGCTAGCTAGCTTAACAATGAACTATAATCTCAACTCATGACATTACTACCCTGCATGAATCTGCAGGTAGCTAATCAACCAGGGTCAATGTTAGCTAGCTAACATTAGGCTATAACTAGCCAAGCAAATGACTCTGCAATATGAATAATAAGATCATACACGTAACGTTAGCTAGCGAGACAGCCATCTAACGTTAGCTAGCTAGCTAACCGTACACTTTAACTGGATTGAAAACGACTTTGTCAAAATTAGATATGTGTAATATCTGAAAATGTAGCTAGCTAGACTATCTTACCCTTTATACACCATGGTTGGATGTTTCTCCCTGTCACGGATGCCATGTTTGCCCTTAGTTTGAAGATGTAACCCAGAGACAGGTGTTTTCTCCATCTCCTTAGCTATCATACTCTAATTCCACTGATTTCAAAACTCGGCGCTCCATAAAGTGGAGAGCAACATGTATGCAGTTCTACTAGGCAATATACATATTTTTTTAAAGCAGTGTTAGACAGAAATGACCTACACATACCAACCAGCTTATGTTATAGACAGAATACTATTTGCAGGTTCTTGTTAGGGTCTGGTTGAGGTAAGATTAGAGGTACATTGCAATAGTTAACTATACCAGAGACATAATTCCTCCAACAACAAATCTACATGGCCATAACATTTGCAGAATTAATGACCGGAATAATTTAACATTACAATAACAGATACTGTAATGGAAGATAATGCAAACGAGACACGCAAACAAGACATGCCATTCCATTAATTGCTGTGGGGAAATTCCACGAAAACAGAATTACATTTTGAAATGTATGCCAAACAAAAACATTAATTTCAAAGTTTAACAGACTATAAAACTTTATGCACAACGACCAGTTTGAACAATAACACAGAATATTTCACAAAAACACATTTACTGGAAGAACTGTGCAGATGCAAAGTTTGGTAAGAGAATTATAGTAAAATCTCCCGCAGTTTTTTGTAAGAAAACTCTTAAATATCTTAAAACTGAGTCAAAGCGTATTTCTGTTACCGTGAAATTGTCCATAAGAGAACCTTGAACTGAAGTGATACCAAAGTACAGTAGTATATGGATTTCTAAAGTTGAAAGTATTTTGAATTCACATTGCCCTATGGTAGGTATTTCTTGAGACTCCTCTTGATTCAATTCAGCAGCTAGTTTAGGGTGGAATGGGTTGGTTGTACAGTGAAATCACTGTGCTGACTTTGAGGAAGGCTTGAGCGTGTGTGTGTGTGTGTGTGTGTGTGTGCGTCTGCACACAAGTGTTTAAAAGTGGGAGATATGGTTGTACTGTGAAATCTCCTTTTAGACTTGAGAAGGCATTGAGGATATGAGGGGAGAGAGAGAGCCCTGGGGAAGTATTTTTTTTGTTGTTGCTGAGGTGTCTGCTGTTTTTTGACCCTGGGGCAATTTAGTACACACATTCAGGAACTCCATGTTACTGGACTGCTGATTCAACTTTCACGACCAAACTGTGCAAACTTCGGATTTGAAAGACCAGCCCAGTTGTACTCATCGCTTTGCATTTGTAGTAATAACGAATACCATTAGATGTTTTTCGTAGTAGGCCTCAAGACATTCAAATTCACACTCACAAACAGTGAGGTTTGGTTTGTGATATATATGTATTGCTTATTAATCTTTTCTCTGCTGTGCCAGACAACATCTCATGTGCAGTGTTTTAAGGTAGACATAGTGATACCATTTCATCATACACAGTGGGGCTCCTTTCGCTTACAGATATCAAGAACAAAATTCATATCTGTCCAGATTGCCACGGTTGGCTCTTCCCAATGTATGCCTTCCCATGAGTCATGCCAACATTGGGGACAGACAATAGTGACAGTCTTGGCAGACATAAATGTTGTTGTTGTTGTCTGTAAGCAGGAAGTCGCCCAGCGGTGTATGATGATGTCATAGCTTTTAGTCTTCAGGGCCTTAAGAAAGTATTCATACCCCATGGCTTATTCCACATTTTGTTGTGTTACAGCCTGAATTTAAAATGTATTCAACATTTTTTTGCTCCCATCTACGCACAATAGAGCCCCACAGTGGAGGTTTCATAATAGCCATAAAAGAAAGAGGTCAAACAGGGAGATGGTTCCAATTGTTTTTCAACCATTCATTTTTCCTATAGGGATTCGATTTTTAGAAACACTTAAAGTAAGGTCTGTGTTTCACACAGGCTTACTCTGCAGGTAGCCCAGTGGTTAGAGCGTTGGGCCAGTAACCAAAAGGTTGCTGGATTGAATCCCCGACCTGACAATGTCAAATCTGTCATTCTGCTAAGTGTGCAAAGCTGTCATCAAGGTAAAGGGTGGCTTCTTTGAAGAATCTCAAATATAAAATACATGTTGATTTGTTAAACACTTTTTTGGTTACTACATGATTCAATATGTGTCACGCCCTGACTGTAGAGATCCTTTTTTGTCTCTATTTTGGTTGGTCAGGGCGTGAGTTTGGGTGGGCATTCTGTGTCTGGTGTTCTATGTTGTCCTTGTTTTGTATTTCTGTGTGTTTGGCCTGGTATGGTTCTCAATCAGAGGCAGCTGTCTATCGTTGTCTCTGATTGAGAATCATACTTAGGTAACCTGTTCCCACCTGTGTTGGTGGGTGGTTGTTTTCTGTTTAGTGTATGTCACCTTGCAGAACTGTTCGTTTATCGTTTTTGTTGTTTTGTTCTAGTATTAGTATTCATTAAAAGGAATTATGAATACTTACCACCCTGCACCTTGGTCTTCTCCTTCTCCTCTATACGACGATCGTTACAATATGTGTTATTTCATAGTTCCGATGTCTTCACTATTATTCTACAATGTAGAAAATAGTAAAAATGAAGAAAAATCCTGGAATGAGTAGGTGTGTCCAAACGTTTGACTGGTACTGCATGTACATTTGATATTTCTGTATTTAATTTTCAATACATTTGCAAACATTTCTAAAAATATGTTTCACATTGTCATTATGGGGTATTGTGTGTAGATAAGTGAGAAAAACATCTATTTAATCCATGGAATTCAGGTTGTAACACAACAACATGTGGAATAAGTCAAGGGGTATGAATATTTTCTGAAGGCACTGTATACCATTAAAGTCACAACCATGTATTACCAATATTGTTAACACACAGTCATGTAACGAAATCTCTTAAATAAGTGCTGTACTGTTATTGTCTCAACCTGATGTTCTTACCTACATTTCATTTTTTTTGTGTTTACTTTATTCTCAAGGGCTTTGAACTGGTGAGTTTGTCGTTAAATACAATTTGATTTGATTGAAGGGTTTGTGCCTGAGTTCTGACTTCACAGAGACACAACGGGCCATGGTATCTGATTTATCCGGACTTCATCAAAGGAGAGACGTTTTTCCAGCAACAACACTTCACGTTGTACTACCTCATTTCACGTTTGAACAGCTAGCATTAGGTATTCAAAGAAGACACAAGCTCTATGAAATGAAACAAACACATTTTCACTTATAACTTTACGTTTTTATTTCAATACTTAAATGAACTGTAATAAAGTGACATTTGACTAGTATGATTCTTTATGTACAATTGCCGCATATATTTCCATTCATTTATATCATTCCACAGCTCTTTGTGCACATTTTGCCATAGTGACATGACATTCAGCTAAAGACACTGTGGAACAACATAATTTCCTGTTGCAGGGTACATTTGAAAATCGACACCAATTTGAGCATCCTGCTGTCACGGATTTTGACATCAAAATGGTCGTTTTGCTCTGCAATTAGTTTTTCAAAGGTTTCGCTCTGGGCACAAAAACATCAGACGCATCAAATGACCAGCAGTAGTCCTTTCATCGGACTGTTGAGTGAATGTGTGCATAATTTCTCCAAACATTTTAAATTGGAGACATTTAATGAAAAATTGATATTTGTCCGTGTATTGAAAAGACAAGACTAACCTCTGAAGTTTGGGGACTGGAAGAAGGCAGCTGATGAAATTTTAATTTACCATGTTGATATATGCCTTTGTTAACCGCCTGGAGGCAAATCACACACACATCAAAGGATATGACACCATTGGCTCAAAATGTATTAGTATTTTTTCCTTTCTGCACACAAGGTTGTCCTGTCTTGATAGTATTTTATCATTTACAAAATCACTAAGTTAAGAGCTTGCACCACACTGAGTTGTATTACCTCGTCAAAACTAATCTCCTAACGTGTTGCAAAATACAGTGTGCATTTCTCTGTTATTATTTATCTATTGATTCAGTTTCGATGTACCACAGTTATTATTATTTTATGCTGAAACTCCCCACTGCTGATAATGCTATGTCATTTATTTATAATTGAGGTAATTGAGTAGGATACATATGAGAAAAACATCATAAAGTAGGATTTTTCAACCGAGTTTGACCAGTTTATTCAACGTTTATTGGGACTTTTGGAATTTTTCGTTCCATGCGCAAAGATTTCTTGGACATGTGCCCTCCACATGGCTAGCCAAAGTTGCTAATTCGACAGAAGAAATGGACATTCTAAAACAAAACAACGATTTATTCCGGAACTAGGACTCCTTGCACAACATTCTGATGGAAGATCATCAAAAGTAAGAGAATATTTATGATGTTATTTCGTATTTTTGTGGTTTGTGTTGGCTCCAACACAGCGGTTGCATTAAGAACCAGTGTATCTTTAATTTGCTGTACAACATGTATTTTTTAGTAAAGTTTATGATGAGTTTTTTGGTTAGATTACGTGACTGTCCAAAATTTCTCCGGACAATTTGGTGCATCATGGCTACGTATTCACAATGTAAAACCTCGATTTGTACCTCTAAATATGCAGATTTTCGAACAAAACATAAATGTATTGTATAACATGATGTTATAAGACTGTCATCTGATGAAGTTGTTCAAAGGTTAGTGATTCATTTTATCTCTATTTGTGGGTTTTGTGAAAGCTATGTTGGCGGTGAAAACATGGCGTTGTGTGTTTGGCTAATATAAATATTGTGGTGAGCTAATATTGTGGTGCTAATATTGTGGTGAGCTAATATAAATATATATAGAGCTAATATATATATATATATAAATATAAATATATATTGTGTTTTCGCTGTAAAACATTTTAAAAATCGGAAATGATGGCTGGATTCACAAGATGTGTATCTTTCATTTGCTGTATTGGACTTGTGATTTCATGAAATTATATTATATGATATATCGCGTTAGGCTAGGCTATGCTAGTCAGCTTTTTTGATGAGGAGGATCCCGGATCCGGGAGGGTGACTCGTTAGAGGTTAACCTTTTCTCAATACAGGGGGTGCTGTTTCCACTTTGGAAAATATCGTCTCCAAATTAAACTGCCTCATACTCAATTCTTGCTCGTACAATATGCATATTATTATTACTATTGGATAGAAAACAATCTCTAGTTTCTAAAACCGTTTGAATTATGTCTGTGGGTGAACCAGAACTCTTTCTACAGCGAAAATCATGACAGGACATGCGAAGGTCTGAAAACTAGGCTCTGATCTCGGATCAGTTTAAAACTCTGTGTGTGCCCTATGGATCGAAATAACTGCACCCGCCTTCCCCTGGATGTCAGTAACTAATGAGAAGTGGAATGGAATCTCTACGTATTTCTCAGAGTTTATAAAAGGCAATGGAGTGACATGTACGTTCTTTTGGACGCTCGCCAAGGCGCAGAGGGGACATCAGAATGGCCATGTTGAATAGCTCTTGTTATCGGGCTAAGATATATCCGTCTGTGATTTAATTCGAAATAGGTGTTAGAAACATCATAACGAAGTTATTTGAAACCGATTTATATCAGTTTATGCGAGTATATTGCTATTTTCGGATTTTCGTAGTATTGCGTTTGAGGATTTGGACATGTGTGTGCCACGTAGCTACTGTTAGCTGCTAGTTCCGAAGTTGAAGTGGACGTTTTACAACAAAGCAACGATTATTTTGGACAAAAGGACACCTTGCCCAATATTCTGATGGAAGCTCGTCCAAAAGTAAGAGCTATTTATGATTTTATTCCGTATTTATGTGGAAAAATGTAAACGCATTTTTCGGCCATATTGCGGCACTAGTCTGGCTGCAACGCACACTGTATGTCTAGTAACGTTAATTTTAAAAATCTAAATCAGCGGTTGCATTAATAACCAATGCATCTTTCATTAGCTGTCCAACCTGTATTTTTTAGTCAATCTAATCGATAAAATATCGTAAACTTAGGTGCCCTTCCAAAGTGGCGCCGGCCAGAATGCATGCCATGTTTTGACTGATTACATAGCATAACCACGATTTGTGATGCTAAATATGCACATTTTCGAACAAACTCTATATGCATTGTGTAATATGATGTTACAGGACTGTCATCTGAAGAATTCTGAGAAGGTTAGTGAAAAATTTTATATATTTTGGTGGTGATAACGTTATCTCGCGCTTTTGCCTGGAATAATGCTGGGGTGATGTTAGCTCATGTGGTATGCTAATATAACGATATATTGTGTTTTCGCTGTAAAACACTTAGAAAATCTGAAATATTGTCTGGATTCACAAGATGTTGGGCTTTCATTTGCTGTACGCTGTGTATTTTTCAGAAATGTTTTAAGATGAGTAATTAGGTAATACACGTTGCTCTCTGTAGTTATTTCTAGTCGCTTTGGGTGAGTTTTGTGATAGTGGCTGCAATGGTAAACTGTGATTTATACCTGAAAAAAGCACATTTTTCTAAAAAACATATGCTATACATAAATATGTTATCAGACTGTCATCTTATGAAGTTGTTTCTTGGTTAGTGGCTATATATATCTTTATTTAGTCGAATTAGTGATAGCTACTGAATGAGTAAAAAACTGGTGGAGTAAAAAAAGTGGTGTCTTTTGCTAACGTGGTTAGCTAATAGATTTACATATTGTGTCTTCCCTGTAAAACATTTTAAAAATCAGAAATTATGGCTGGATTCACAAGATGTTGGGCTTTCATTTGCTGTATGCTGTGTATTTTTCAGAAATGTTTTAGGATGAGTATTTTGGTAATTGACGTCGGTCTCTGTAATTATTCCGGCTGCTTCCAACGCTATTTCAGATTGCAGCTGCAATGTAGAACTGTGATTTATACCTGAAATATGCATTTCTTTCTAAAAAAACATATGCTATACCATAAATATGTTATCAGACTGTCATCTTATGAAGTTGTTTCTTGGTTAGTGGCTATATATATCTTTATTTAGTCGAAATTGTGATAGCTGCCCATGCAGGAAAAAAATGGTGGAGAAAAAAAAGTTGTGTCTTTTGCTATCGTGGTTAGCTAATAGATTTACATATTGTGTCTTCCCTGTAAAACATTTTAAAAATCAGAAATGATGGCTGGATTCACAAGATCTGTATCTTTCATCTGGTGTCTTGGACTTGTGATTTAATGATATTTAGATGCTAGGATTTACTTGTGACGCTATGCTAGGCTATGCTAGTCAGCTTTTTTACTGTGGGGGGTGCTCCCGGATCCGGGATGAGTACCAAGTAAAAGTTAAATAAAAAATCTGTAATAACTGTCCTGATATCCAGAAGCTCTTTTAGGTCATAAGAAACAGAAACATTATGTACAAAATAAGTTACAAATAATGCGAAAAAACACACACAATAGCACAATTGGTTAGGAGCCTGTAAAATGGTGGCCATCTCCTCCGGTGACATTCTCAGCTCAATCCAAGCGTAAAGTTTGCCAGACTTCTTATAGTTGAGTGAACAAGCTTTGATGAACAAGATTTTGAAAGGCTGGCAATGGGAGACGAGTGGTTTGGTGAACTATTTTTGCTTGATGAGTAACCTAGCTCCACTCTCAGAAGAAAAGGTGCTATCTAAATGGTTCTCCGGGTGTCCCCATAGGAGAACCCTTTGAATAACCCTTTTTAAAGGTCCAGGTGAACCCTTTTTGGGTCCATGTAGAACCCTTTCTACACACGGTTCCACCTGGAGACAAAAAGGGTTCCACCTGGATCCAAAAAGGGTTATCTTATGGGGACAGCAGCCGAACCCTTTTGGAAAGATTTTTTATAAGAGCGTAGAGACAGCAGGTGACACTGGGGTCAAACCCACTTAGGAATCATTATCCTACGCTATGCCATCAACCAGAAGGACTGTTAGCGTCATACAATGCTCCTACTTGGCTGTGATGAAATATAAAACATCTTCCCTTAAGTATCCATAATTAAATTGGGAGGTCTAGACTCCTAAACCACACACCATTAAGAATACAAAGTAAATATGCAGATCTGGTGTAATGAAGACAAATTATGCATGATGTATGCATATTTACAGAGGAAACATAATTCTATATCAATAGGGCTCCTAGGTACTTGAAAAGCGCAGAGCTCTGTTTCAACAATGTTTCTCAGATCAAGGCAGCCTCTCTACAGAATCTCCACATTCATACTGCATGGGCTAGCACAACTATGCTCAAAGTTCCTCATTTTAACAACCTGGCTCTTCAGTAAGAGCCACGAGGCTGGAGAGAGGGGAGGCAGCAGAGTTTGGCTGAAGTTGAAAGGACGGGTTTGAGGGGCTTTGAGCACTCTTTGACACTGAAGTGATGTTTTATGGAAAACACACAATAGCCAAGGGAGTGTGCGCTGTGTAAAGCCATCTTAAACCTTTAACCCGGAATATGGAGAAAACAGAGAGATGTGGTGGCCATTGCCTGTGTTGGAGATGAGGATGAGGTTATTCTTAACCAAGCCACAGAAGGACACACAACAAAAGGATTAAATAACCCCTAAAATTCCATTTAAAATGGCTTGTTTTTCACTACATAGTGCACTAAATACTTTTGTCCAGAGTCCAAAAGTAGTGCAAAGGGAGCAATTTCAGACTGGTCCACTTTCTACCTCGGGTTAATGAAAGGGAAATAGCAGATGGGATCAGTAAAGATCAATGTTACCAGAGACAGGGCCTCCAGGCCTCCAGGATCCAGAGGATCAATGACACAACAGACTATCAATCACAATCAAATGACCCTTGTTGTCTACCAGTCTGTTCAGTGACATTCTGTAGTCTCCCATCCAAGGACAAGACAATGACACCTGTATCAGTTTGAGTAGCTCCAAAATAACTACTTCCTGCAACTTATTTTCTGCAAGCCTCCTTTGGAGTACTCTTAGTATTTTAAAGAGATCACATTTACCTCCAAAAGATACTAGAGTACCGTTATACAGTGGTTGGTAATCCAACTTGAGAGTGAATGAGCACACACAGACATGGCAAATTTAACTACATCCGGCGCCGACAGAGATGGCTGCCTCGCTTCGCGTTCTTAGGAAACTATGCACAAGCATTTCACTACACTCGCACCAACATCTGCTAACCATGTGTATGTGACAAATAAAATTTGATTTGATTTAATAGAGACCCAGAGAAAGAAAGTTCCAGAGAGAAGGCATATTGGAGAGAGTGAGCAAAGATGAGGGGATCAGAGTAGGTCTGAGGGGACTGATAAGAGGCTTTGGGTGGTGGGGAACAGAACGTGGGAGGAGAGAAGGAGGAGGGGAGAGGTAAGCTCTAACTGGCCACATTACTTAGAGTGTTTAGGAAACCCAGGTTGGGGTAGCAGTCAACTCAACTGCAGGGCAGGGATGAATCCTTTAAAGCAGTCAGGATTGCTAACTACACAGTAGATGATTTCTCTCCTCCCTGTAGATGTCTTTCAGGGCAGGGAGAGGCACGTAGAGGAGATATACTGAAAGTAGTATTATATCAAGCCATTTGTTCAGTCATATTGTCTTAAATCTTACGGACCCTTGTTTGTGAGGAATAGAAAAAAATTGTTATTCGGCTGTCGGTTTTCTTCAGAAAAATACTATGTTGGACCTTGAAGGGGATACAAAAGGCATAGAGTTAGGGTTTGGGCATGAAATGTGAAGTGAATCAATTGTGTGTACAGCATTCAATCTGGTTTAACCTCTTGACGCTAGTTTATTTTTTATTTTTTATAACGTTCCCAAGGTAAACAGACTATTTCTCAGGTCCAGATCGTAGAATATGCATATAATTTACAGATTAGGATAGAAAACACTCCAAAGTTTCCAAAACTGTCAAAATATTGTCTGTGAGTATAACAAAACTGATTCTGCAGGCGAAAACCTGAGAAAATCTAACCCGGAAGTGTTTTTTATTTATTTTAAATCTGTGTTTCCTGGCCCGTCCTCAGGCTGTGACCAGGCTTTAGACATAGTTTCAGGCTTTTATTTTGAAAAATGAGCGAGATTTTTCAAAACTAGTCAGGTGTCCTCTGATTAGTTCCTGCGCGCGAGAGGGTAGCTCTCCATTTTCTTTATCCCTCTTATTGAATAGGTTACGGTCCGGTTGAAATATTATCGATTTTGTTTGTTAAAAACAACCTGAGGATTGATTATAAAAAACATTTGACATGTTTCTACGACCATTACAGATACTTTTTGGTATTTTCGTCGAACGGAACGAGGCTTTGGTTTTCTGAACATAACACGCAACCCAAATGGCGTTTTTTTGTTATAAAAGTAATATTTATCGACCAAAAATAACATTTGTTGTGTAACTGGGAGTCTCGTGAGTGCAAACATCCGAAGATTATCAAAGGTAAGCGATTAATTTGATTGCTTTTCTGACTTTCGTGACCAAGCTAACCAAGCTAATATAAGGCTAACTGTTCTAGCATTGATTGATACACTCACAAAAGCTTAGATTGCTTTCGCTGCAAAGCATATTTTCAAAATCTGACACAATAGGTGGATTAACAACAAGCTAAGCTGTGTTTTGGTATATTTCACTTGTGATTGCATGATTATAAATATTTGTAGTAATATTTTTGAATCTGATACGTTTGGGAATTTTCTTCTGCATTTCAGGACCGGAACGAGGCTGTAGTTTTCTGAACATAACGCGCAACCCAAATGGCGTTTTTTTGTTATAAAGGTAATATTTATCGAACAAAAATAACATTTATTGTGTAACTGGGAGTCTCGTGAGTGCAAACATCCGAAGATTATCAAAGGTAAGCGATTATTTGTATTGCTTTTCTGACTTTTGTGACCATGCTAATTTGTGGCTAGCTGTTCTAGCATTAATTGCTACACTCACAAAAGTTTGGATTTCTTTCTCTGTAAAGCATATTTTCAAAATCTGACACGATAGGTGGATTAACAACAAGCTAAGCTGTGTTTTGGTATATTTCACTTGTGATTGCATGATTACAAATATTTTTTGTAATATTTTGCACCGTGCAATTCAGCGGTTGTTTAGGAAAATGATCCCGTAAAAGGGATCCGTAGCGCAGAGAAGTTAACCAGGCTATAAGGTGTCGTGGAAATTCATACTGAGAGAGACTTTGTCATTTCTTCAAACAATCATCTTTATTTAATATCGATTAATTATTGCAATAATGAGACTAGTCAACCCAACACTCTTGACTGTTGCGCCGAGCAGCCTAACTGATAATGAAAAAACAGAGATCTTATATAGGAGACCTAAAGATTATTATTCAGGGCTGGTTCCACCCCTCCCATGCTTATCGGGGGGCACCACAAGCCATCCTGGGTTCATCCTGTGGTCATATAAACCCGGTGCCCTTTTAACCTGACCCCGGCTTAGTTTCCCAGATGCCAGGATGATTAGAACAATAAGGGAGTGTTCTAAACTCTTCCAGGCTCTCTCTATCTTGGGTCACACACACCACATATTGTCTAAGGAGTGCCGGCTGTAAATCAATTGTGAGCTCAAGCTATCCCTAGTGTCCCATACGCCCAGATTAGCTGCAGGGAGTGGAGACCATAAAGACATAGCATTAGTAGAACAGAAATGTCTTACTATTAGTTAAATATGAATTGTTAACCAGTAATATCAAATAAATCAGAGAAATATGTAATTTTTCAATCACAAAGGTCACGGCCATACTTGAAAGTGAAGAAGCAACAGTGCGAAGAAAGGACAGGTAAACTACAGTACCTTACAGTTACACATCATAGAATAGAGAAAAAAAAGTTATTGTCTTCACAACATGGGGATTTTCACTAGGTTTCACAGTGGCATTATTAAGGACAGGGAATGCAGCTTTACAGTTACAAAGCCTAGAAGAGAATGGGAAACCTTTATTGTCCACAAAATGTAGGCATTTTTACTAGGTTTCACAGTTGAATTATACTCATAATATACATAATATAAAAAACTGTCAAACATGAAGAACTTGGGACAAATAGCGATTTAAACTGCCAAGCACTATCAAACAAAACATTTAGTGCATTCGGAAAGTACTCAGACCCCTTGACTTTTTTGTTTTTGTTAATCCATCAATCTACACACAATACCCTATAATGACGAAGCAGAAACAGATTTTTGGAAATGTTTTCCCCAAAAATTATGCAAAAAAACAGAAATATTGCATTTACATAAGTATTCAGAACCTTTACTCAGTACTTTGTTGAAGCACCTTTTGCAGCGTTTACAGCCTCGAGTTTTCTTGGGTATGTCGCTACAAGCCTGGCACAACTGTATTTGAGGATTTTCTCCCATTCTTCTGTGAAGATCTTCTCAAGCTCTGTCAGGTTGAATGGGGAGAGCCGCTTCAACTCCGGGCTCTGGCTGGGCCACTCAAGGACATTCAGAGAATCTTCACCGAAGCCACTCCTGCGTTGTCTTGGCTGTGTGCTTAGGGTGATTGTCCTGTTGGAAGGTGAAACTTCAACCCAGTCTGAGGTCCTGAGAGCTCTGGAGAAGGTTTTCATCAAGGATCTCTCTGTACTTTGTTCTGTCCTTCTGTTACATGCCTTTTACTGAGGAGTGACTTTAGTCTGGCCACTCTTCCATAAAGGCATGATTGGTGGAGTGTTGTAGAGATGGTTGTCCTTGTCCTTCTCACATCTCCAAAGAGGAACTCTGGAGCTCTGTCAGGGTGACCATAGGGTTCTTGGTAACCTCCCTGACCAAGGCCCTTCTCCCCAGATTGCTAAGTTTGGCCAGGCAGCTAGCTCTAGGAAGAGTCTTGGTGGTTCCAAACTTCTTCCATTTAAGAATGATGGAGGCGGCCTCCCGAGTTGCGCAGTGGTCTAAGGCACTGCATCGCAATGCTAGCTGTGCCACTAGAGATCCTGGTTCGAGTCCAGGCTCTGTCGCAGCCGGCCGCAACCGGGAGACCCATGAGGTGGCACACAATTGACCCAGCGTCGTCCGGGTTAGGGTAGGGTTTGGCCGGCATGGATGTTCTTGTCCCATCGTGTTATCTGTTATCACTTTGTCATTACGGGGTATTGTGTGTGGATTGATGAGGAAAAACGTTTTTTTAATCCATTTTAGAATAAGGCTGTAACGTAACAAAATATTGAAAAAGTCAAGAGGTCTGAATACTATCCGAATGCAATGTAAGTTAACTTGTTATTTGTTCTCTATTTTTAGCTATGTCTGTTTGAAATGTGTGAGAAAATGAGCTTCAACTTGAAAATTCTACAGCATCATTCTGGAATTCTATTGGGGTCTAAAGGGTTAACTAATATACCACCTGGTGATGTCACCAGGCAGGCCAAAACTGCATCCCACCAAAACAGGCTGAACTTTCATGCACACTAAAAAGGCATCATCATCATTTTCACAATTTCACCGTATTATTCTAACCTCATATTGTGGAAATATACAGTACCAGTCAAAAGTTTGGACACATTTTATATATTAGATTCTTCAAAGTAGCCACCCTTTGCCTTGATGACAGCTTTGCACACTCTTGGCATTCTCTTAACCAGCTTCACCTGGAATGTTTTTCCAACAGTCTTGAAGTAGTTCCCACATATGCTGAGCACCTGTGGCTGCTTTTCCTTCACTCTGCGGTCCAACTCATCCAAAACCATCTCAATCTCAGGTGATTGTGGAGGCCAGGTCATCTGATGCAGCACTCCACTCTCCTTCATGGTCAAATAGCCCTTACACAGCCTGGAGGTGTGTTGGGTCATTGTCCTGCTTTTATATAATTTTATTTCACTTTTATTTAACCAGGTAGGATAGTTGAGAACAAGTTCTAATTTACATCTGCGACCTGGCCAAGATAGAGCAAAGCAGTGCGACACAAACAACAAAGAATTACACATGGGATAAACAAACGTACTGTTGAAAAACAAATGATAGTCCCACTAAGTGCAAACCAGATGGGATGGCGTATCACTGCAGAATTCTGTGGTAGCCATGTTGGTTAAGCGTGCCTTGAATTGTAAATAAATCACAGACAGTGTCACCAGCAAAGCACCCCCACAACATCACACCTCCTCCTCCATGCTTCACGGTGGGAACTACACATGCGGAGATCATCCGTTCACCTACTCTGTGTCTCACAAAGACACAACGGTTGGAACCAAACATCAGACCAAATATTTCCACTGGTCTAATTTCCATTGCTTGTGTTTCTTGTCCCAAGCAAGTCTCTTCTTACTATTATATTTTGTATTTATTTAACTATATTGGTGTCCTTTAGTAGTGGTTTCTTTGCAGCAATTCAACCATGAAGGCCTGATTCACACAGTCTCGTCTGAACAGTTGATGTTGAGATGTGTCTGTTACTTGAACTTTGTGAAGCATTTTTTTGGGCTGCAATTTCTGAGGCTGCTAACTCTAATGAACTTATCCTCTGCAGCAGAGTTAACTCTGGGTCTTCCTTTCCTGTGGCAGTCCTCATGAGCGTCAGTTTCATCATAGCGCTTGATGGTTTTTGCAACTACATGTGAAGAAACATTGAAAGTTCTTGAAATTTGACTGACCTTCATGTCTTGAAGTAATAATGGACTTTTGTATCTCTTTGCTTATTTGAGCTGTTCTTGTCATAATATGGACTTGGTGTTATACCAAATAGGGCTATCTTCTGTATACTTTGTCACAACACAACTGATTGGTTCAAACACATTAAGAAGGAAATAAATTCCACAATTTAGCTTTTAACAAGACATACATGTTAATTGAAATGCATTCCAGGTGACTACCTCATGAAGCTGGTTGAGAGAATGCCAAGAGTGTGCAAAGCTGTCATCAAGGCAAAGGGTGGCTACTGTGAAGAATCTCAAATATAAAATATATTTTGATTTGTTCAACACTTTTTTGGTTACTACATTATTCCATATGTGTTATTTCATAGTTTTGATGTCTTCACTACTTTTCTACAATGTAGAAAATAGTAAAAATAAAGAAAAACACTTGAATCAATAGGTGTGTCCCAGCTTTTGACTGGTACTGTCACGCCCTGACCGTAGAGATCCTTTTTTGTGTCTATTTTGGTTGGTCAGGGCGTGAGTTTGGGTGGGCATTCTATGTCTGGTGTTCTATGTTGTCCTTGTTTTGTATTTCTGTGTGTTTGGCCTGGTATGGTTCTCAATCAGAGGCAGCTGTCTATCGTTGTCTCTGATTGAGAATCATACTTAGGTAGCCTGTTCCCACCTGCGTTGGTGGGTGATTGTTTTCTGTTTAGTGTATGTCACCTTGCAGAACTGTTAGTTTATCGGTTTTGTTGTTTTGTTCTAGTATTTGTATTCATTAAAAGGAATTATGAATACTTACCACGCTGCACCTTGGTCTTCTCCTTCTCCTCTATACGACGATCGTTACAGCTACTGTATATAAAACACAGGAACTCACATTTTTTGACTGCACTGGGTCTTCAATAATTTTTGGTAATTTAGCTTGTTGAAACCTATTAATAAGACAATTTGGCTGATAAGGCAACAGTTCAGTGGTGAAACAGCATCTACTCAAGGAATGGCTAAAGGAGTTGACATCTAGACTTTTTCCGATTTAAAATTTGCATCTGCGAATAAGCCTGGCATATGGACCAGAGAACAGCGATCTACAACTCATGAAAATGAAATAGGCTTTTAGACCACACAGGCTGTAGAAACACTGTGGCAGCTATGTAAGAGCATTCATACATTCATAACATAAAGGCTGTTTCCTTTTCAAATGTACTGTCAACAGTGAACAGTAACAGCTTTCAATGTACAAAAGAAAAAACTATAATTATGCTTCAATATGTTCTACAGCATGTATTGCTTCCATACTTCTTGTTATATTGAAGAATACGTTTCCTTATCTCTAACCTATGATGCTTGAACTAGCTGTTCAACATGCATCGTCTTTCAAGTTAGCAAGCCAAGATAACCTTTCATACCACTTTCAATTCAATGGTTGAAAACACCCACCTCCAATGTCATATCGTTCATATCACCCACTCCCCTCTGTGTTTCACATCAATAACTATCAATATCCACCCACCTCGTTCCTGCGCTGTAAAGGGGTAGCTGTGAATTTGACAGGGACATGCTCAAGGGCAAGTAAAAATCTGTATTTCATATTACAGTACACCTACTGTCATATATACAGTAGGAAAGCAAGTCCTGTGTAATGGCACACAGTACAATACCGTAAAACGTACTGTATTATACTGTAAAAAATTAAATGCTACCGTAATCAGAATGAATGACTTTCATTGAGGGGAGAGGTGTGTACTTTACAGTAGTTTACACATTACAGAATATTAATTCATATTGGGTGTTTTGTATTAGTGATGGGTCATTTGCGAATGAACGGTTCTTTGTGAACACATCTTTTAGGTAAATGTCAGGAACCGAATTGCATTGAATTTGGCTCTCTGATTTGCATACTGCTACTACTGCTACTACTGCTTTAACCTCAAAACAAAGTTTTTCTGCAGATAAATGACAAAATACTGTAGTTATTTAAAAAGAGAGTGGATCGTTACTGCAGAAGCAATAAATAGTGGGGAGAGAAGGTCAATCTGGTCCACGCATATTTTTGTAGTGCAAAAAAAAAAGTCATTTTTTTTTTTTGCAGGTCATCTAATAATTTGACCATGTAAAAATGTATTTCAACGTGTATTTCATGATCTGACATAGTGGTAGCCTACCTTTTGGGCTTTACATTTTGTTCATGGTTCTAGGTCGATTTTTAAGCATTTTGAACAAAGAGCCATTTGGGAGCCAAAGTCTTATGTTTTGTTTTGGCGTCTTTCACTTTCAGTTTGGTACACCATCTTCAAACAGCTGAAAATACAATATTTTTGGTTATGGAAAAAAAATCACACCGTGGCCTGCTGGAGATCATTTTGCAGGGCTCTGGCAGTGCACCTCCTTGCACAAAGGCGGAGGTAGCGGTCCTGCTGCTGGGTTGTTGCCCTCCTACGGCCTCCTCCACGTCTCCTGATGTACTGGCCTGTCTCCTGGTAGCGCCTCCATGCTCTGGACACTACGCTGACAGACACAGCAAACCTTTTTGCCACAGCTCGCATTGATGTGCCATCCTGGATGAACTGCACTACCTGAGCCACTTGTGTGGGTTGTAGACTCCGTCTCATGCTACCACTAGAGTGAGAGCACCGCCAGCATTCAAAAGTGACCAAAACATCAGCCAGGAAGCATAGGAACTGAGAAGTGGTCTGTGGTCACCACCTGCAGAATCACTCCTTTTTTGGGGGTGTCTTGCTAATTGCCTATAATTTCCACCTTTTGTCTATTCCATTTGCACAACAGCATGTGAAATTTATTGTCAATCAGTGTTGCTTCCTAAGTGGACAGTTTGATTTCACAGAAGTGTGATTGACTTGGAGTTACATTGTGTTGTTTAAGTGTTCCCTTTATTTTTTTGAGCAGTGTATTTTGAATTTCGCGCCCTGCACTTGAAGTGGCTGTTGTCATAAGTGTACCGGCACCGCCCTGCAGCCATGCAAACCGCATTCTTTACTAACCGGCCAAGCCTCCATCTCCATAGCCTGGCAATACACTTCCACTACCACCCGCCCTTCACGTGTTCATACCCACCTCTCTACACACTCTCCTGGGTGAGCCATCATGGCTCGATTCCCTCCTTCCCCCCTCCTCCTTCCTCCCATCCACTCCCTCTGACCTCTACTGTACCTGTGCCGCTATCATAATGAAATCTAAATTACAGGCTGTGTACGAGGCACTCATCCATCTACGGCCTAGCTCTGGTGCTCCCTGTACCTTACTTGAAGAGCTCTCGATCAGCAAACGGAGAGTGATTTGGGTGCTTGACATTTAATAAATACACCTAGCTCTGGGAGGAGAGACCGGCCCTCCGATGTCTGCTGGAGGGGTGAAGCACATCGTTCATTTGTGTTGAGGGCTGATGGGCGAGCAATACTGGCGGGAGTGGCGTTAGGATGAGTGAATAAGTGGCCCTATAGGGGGAAAGGAAATGGTAAGAGTGAACCCAGCAACCATATCTGACTGATACTCGTGATAGAGCTTGGGGGTAGAGATATGTATACCTCAGTAACACTACAGGAAGCCAGACTGAGAGGGACATCCTGCTGAGATTGTTGTTATTTGATTGACGAGGGGTGGGGGAGTGGGACCCGGGGGAGTGGGAGCTGAGGGATTGCCGCTTTCAAGGAGCGGGACACTAATTCGGACGCTTAAAAGAAATCCCGCGATGTCCTCAGACGAACCATCAAACAGGCAAAGTTTCAAATAAAAGATTAAGATCAAATCCTACTACACCGGCTCTGACGCTCGTCGTAAGTGGCAGAACTTGCAAACTGTTACGGACTACAAAGGGAAACCCAGCCGCGAGCTGCCTAGTGACGCAAGCCTACCAGATCGAGTTTGTAATGCCTACATGTTTCAAGCAGACCACCATAGTCCCTGTGCCCAAGAAAGCGAAGGTAACCTGCCTAAATGACTAACGCCCCGTAGCACTCACATGGGTAGCCACAAATCGCTGATTCTAAACACCGGGGCCCCATAAGGGTGCGTGCTCAGCCCCCTCCTGTACTCCCTGTTCACCCACGACTGCGTGGCCAAGTACGACTCCAACACCATTATTATGTTTGCTGACGACACAACAATGGTAGGCCTGATCACCGACAACAATGAGACAGCCTATAAAGAGGAGGTCAGAGACCTGGCAGTGTGGTGCCAGGACAACAACCTCTCCCTCAACATGAGCAAGACAAAGGAGGTGATCGTGGACTAGAGGAAGAGGAGGGCTGGACACACACCATTCACATCGACGGGGCTGTAGTGGAGCAGGTCGAGAGTTTCAAGTTCCTTGGTGTCCACATCACCAACAAACTATCATGGTCCAAATACACCAATAAAGTCATGAACAGGGCAAGACAACACTTTTTCCCTTTCAGGAGACTGAAAAGATTTGGTATGGGTCCCCAGAACCTCAAAGTTCTACAGCTGCACCATCGAGAGCATCCTAACCGGTTGCATCACCGCCTGGTATTGCAGAGGGTAGTGCGTACAGCCCAGTACATCACCAAGATTCCTGCCATCCAGGACCTATATACTAGGCGGTGTCAGAGGAAGGCCCAAACATTTTTCAAAGGCTCCAGTCCCCCAAGTCATAGACTGTTATTTCTGCTACTGAATGGCAAGTGGTACCAGAGCGTCCAGTCTAGGTACAAAAGGCTCCTTAACAGTTTCTACCCCCAAATCATGAGACTGCTGAACAATTAACACAACAGCGGTTGTGCGTTTCCAGCGATATGCTTTAATTTCAAATGATTGGAAAAGGTCATTGCAGTTCTGGAAATATTCTATTATACTCATATTTTCCATTTATTTTGGATTGTGGTACATAGCTCAGTCTACAAAACAGATCACCTGGGATGTGGATTTATCTCAACAGTAGACCCCTTTTGATGTATGCAAAATATCTTACAAACTTAGATTTTGGAGTGTCATGTCCATTTGAATATCAATAACGTTTCTTGACATCAGATGCACACTACCGTTCAAAAGTTTGGGGTCACTTAGAAATGTCCTTGTTTTTGAAAGAAAAGCAAATACACTTTTTGTCCATTAAAATAACATCAAATTTATCAGAAATACAGTGTAGACATTGTTAATGTTGTAAATGACTATTGTAGCTGGAAACGGCAAATTTGTATGGAATATCTACTTAGGCGTATAGAGGCCCATTATCAGCAACCATCACTCCTGTCACGATCGTCGTATGAGTGAGACCAAGGCGCAGCGTGGTATGCATACATTCTCTTTTAATGAATGAACACTTAACGAAAACAACAAAATCAACGGACAAAACGTGAAGCTATACAAATAGTGCAGACAGGCAACTAAACATAGACAAGATCCCACAAACACAAAAGGGAAATGGCTGCCTAAATATGATCTCCCAATCAGACACAACGATAAACTGCTGCCTCTGATTGGGAACCATATCAGGCCACCATAGACATACAAATACACCTAGATAACCCACCCAAGTCACCATCACGCCCCAACCAACACAGAGAAAAAACAGCTTACTATGTTCAGGGCATGACAACTCCTGTGTTCCAACGGCACGTTGTGTTAGCTAATACAAGTTTATAATTTTAAAAGACTAATATATCATTAGAAAACCCTTTTGCAATTATATTAGCACAGCTGGACACTTTTGTCCTAATTAAAGAAGCAATAAAACTGGCCTTCTTAGACTAGTTGACTATCTGGAGCATCAGCATTTGTGGGTTCGATTACAGGCTCAAAATGGCCAGAAACAAAGACCTTTCTTCTGAAACTCGTCAGTCTATTCTTGTTCTGAGAAATGAAGGCTATTCCATGCGAGAAATTGCCAAGAAACTGAAGATCTCGTACAATGCTGTGTACTACTCCCTTCACAGAACAGCGGAAACTGGCTCTAACCAGAATAGAAAGGGGAGTGGGAGGCCCCGGTGCACAACTGAGCAAGAGGACAAGTACATTAGAGTGTCTAGTTTCAGTAACAGACACCTCACAAGTCCTCAACTGGCAGCTTCATTGAATAGTACCCACAAAACACCAGTCTCAATGTCAACAGTGAAGAGGCGACTCAGGGATGCTGGCCGTCTAGGAAAAGAGCCAACATTTCATGTCTGAGAGGCATGTCTTTTCTACATAACATATTTCTACCTGAACACACTGCAGGACTCTCCCTGTTTGAAGGACGAAGTCAGGAAAATGTTGTGCTACAGCGCATTTGGAAATGATTCAGGCCGTTTGACTTTTTCCACATTTTGTTACGGTACAGCCTTATCTTCTTGTCAATACGGGGGCGCTGTTTTCACTTTGGAAAAAATCGTTCCCAAATGAAACGGCCTCTTACTCTGTTCTAGATCATGCAATATGCATATTATTATTACTATTGGATAGAAAACACTCAAGTTTCTAAAACGGTTTGAATTATATCTGTGAGTAAAACAGAACTAATTTGGCAGCAAACCTCCATACAGGAAGTGAAAAATCTGAAAACGAGGCTCTGTTTCAGGGCCTGCCTATTCAACTGGCTTTTATTTATCGATATGCATGCACTTCATACGCCTTCCACTAGATATCAACAGGCAGTGGAAGGTGGAATGGGGTGTCTAGCTTGATCTGAGGCCGAACAAGAGCTTTTGGAGTGACAGGTCCGGTATTTTCTTTGTCTTCGGCGGCGCGCGAGGGACCTCGACATTGTCTTCTGAAAAGCGTTCGGTATACACGGCGAATATCTCCGGCTCTGATTTTATTTGATACATATGATAATAACATCATAAAGTAGGTTTTTTCAACCGAGTCTTATCAGTTTATTGGGACTTTTGGAGTTTTCCGTTCTTTGCGCCAAGAGAGGATGGGAATGTTAGAAACCTTGGCTAGCATTGTGGCGCGAATTCAACAGAAGAAAGGGACATTCTAAAACCAAACAACGATTTATTCTGGAAATAGGACTCCTTGCACAACATTCTAATGGAAGCTCAGCAAAAGTAAGACACAATTTATGATGTTATTTCGTATTTCTGTGGAATATGTTCACTCCAACAGGGGGTAGAATATGTGAGCGCTGTCTCACAATAATGCTTTTTGTATGTTGTAGTAAAGTTATTTTTAAAAATCTAACAATTTACTTTGTAAAATATCGTTCCCAAATTAAACTGCCTCGTACTCAATTCTTGCTCGTACAATATGCATATTATTATTACTATTGGATAGAAAACACTCTAGTTTCTAAAACCGTTTGAATTATTTCTCTGAGTGAAACAGAACTCATTCTGCAGCACACTTCCTGTCAGGAAGTGAGATTTCTGAAATCGAGGTCTCTGTTCTAGGGTCAGTTTATAAATTCCCATGTAAGCTATGGGGATACATGCACTGCATGCGCCTTCCCCTGGATGTCAGTAACCAATGAGAATTGGAATGGTGTTGCTGGGCAGATCTGAAGCAGTATAAATAGACTTGGAACGGAAGGTCCGACCTTTTCAATGGGGGGCCTGACGCAGGAGGGGACATCAGCATGTCGTCCTGAAAAGCTTTCGTTTTAGCAGTTCTATATCTCCGGCTCTGATTTAATTTGATTTTTGTCTTAAAAACTTCATAAGGTAGTTAATTTAAACCGACTTATAGCAGTTTATTGCGACTTTCTAGAATTTCTTTGTGATGCGTTATCGCGAGGTGGACACCTCTCCGGCACATGGCTAGCGTTAGCTGCTAATTCTACAGGAGAAGAGGACATCTTTCAACCAAAAGACGATTGTTCTGGACAAAGGACACCTTGCCCAAGATTCTGATGGAAGCTCAACAAATGGTAAGAAGTCTTTATGCTGTTAATTCGTATTCATGTTGAAAAATGTAAAACAATAATTCCGCCATTAATTTCGGTGTGGTCTCGCTGTAACGCACGCTGTATGTCGAGTAACGTTAATTTAAAAAATCTAACACAGCGGTTGCATTAAGAACTAATGTATCTTTCATTTGCTGTCCAACCTGTATTTTTTAGTCAAGTTTACGATTACTTATTGATTAGATTAGGTGCCTCTCCGCCGGACAGATTGCTTGAAATTTGGCTGCTATTCACATTGTATAACCACGATTTGTGCCGCTACATATGCACATTTTCGAACAAACAATATATGTATTGTGTAATATGATGTTATAGGACTGTCATCTGATAAATTTTGAGAAGGTTAATGAAAAAATTAATATATTTTGCTGGTTTATTCGTTATCGCTACTTTTGGCTTGAATCAATGCTGTTGTGTTTTTGGCTATTGTGGTAAGCTAATATAATGCTATATTGTGTTTTCGCTGTAAAACACTTAAAAAATCTTAAATATTGGCTGGATTCACAAGATGTTGGTCTTTCATTTGCTGTACGCTGTGTATTTTTCATAAATGTTTTATGATGAGTATTTAGGTAATTCACGTTGGTCTCTGTAGTTATTCTAGCCGCTTTGGTGAGATTTTGTGATGGTGGCTGCAATGTCAAACTATGATTTATACCTGAAATATGCACATTTTTCGAACAAAACATATGCTATACAATAAATATGTTATCAGACTGTCATCTGATGAAGTTGTTTCTTGGTTAGTGACTATTTATATCTTTATTTGGTAATCCGATTTTTGTGATAGCTACCTATGCAGGAAAAAAATGGTGGAGAAAAAAAAGTTGTGTCTTTTGCTATCGTGGTTAGCTAATAGAAATACATATTGTGTCTTCCCTGTAAAACATTTAAAAAATCAGAAATGATGGCTGGATTCACAAGATGTGTATCTTTCATCTGGTGTCTTGGACTTGGGATTTCATGATATTTAGATGCTAGTATTTACTTGTGGCGCTATGCTAGGCTATGCTAGTCAGCTTTTTACTGATGAGGGTGCTCCCGGATCTGGGATTGGGACCAATTAGAAGTTAAGACCAGTGTATCTTTCATTTACCATAACACAAGTAGTTTTATGTAAAGTTTATGATGAGTTCTTTGGTCAGATTAGGTGAGTGTCCAAAATATCTCCGGACATTCTGGGAAATGTTGCTACTATTCACAATGTATAACCACGATTTGCAGCTCTAAATAAGCAAATTTTCGAACAAAACATAAATGTATTGTATAACATGATGTTATAAGTCTGTCATCTGATGAAGTTGTCCAAAGGTTAGTGATTCATTTTATATCTATTGCTGTTTTTTGCGAAAGCTACCTTTGCGGTGAATAAATGCGTTTGTGTGTTTGGCTATTGTGGTAAGCTAATATAATTCTATATTGTGTTTTCGCTGTAAAACACTTAAAAATCTGAAATATTGGCTGGATTCACAAGATGTTTATCTTTCATTTGCTGTACACCATGTATTTTTCATAAATGTTTTATGATGAGTATTTATGTATTTCAACATTGCTCTCTGTAATTATTCTGGCTGCTTTGGTGCTATTTTTGATGGTGGCTGCAATGTAAAACTATGATTTATACCTCAAATATGCACATTTTCGAACAAAACATGAATGTATTGTATAACATGTTATAAGACTGTCATCTGATGAAGTTGTTTCTTGGTTAGTGACTAATTTTATCTCTATTTTGTCGGTTTTGTGAAAGCTACCTATGCGGTAGAAACATGGTGAAAATATGCGGTTGTGTGTTTGGCTATTGTGGTTAGCTAATAGAAATACATAGTGTTTTCGCTGTAAAACCTTTTATAAATCGGAAATGATGGCTGGATTCACAAGATGTTTATCTTTCATTTGCTGTATTGTGATTCCATGAAAATTATATTATATGATGTCCCGTTAGGCTAGGCTAGGCTATGCTAGTCAGCTTTTTTGATGAGGAGGATCCCGGATCCGGGAGGGTCATGAGGTAGAGGTTATTCCAAAATGTATTAAATCATTTTTTCCCTCAATATACACACAATTCCCCAAAATGACAAAGTAAAAACTGTTTTTTAGAAATGTTTGCAAATAATAATAGCACATTTACACATTTGTTAACAATATATTTGTGGAGTGGTAGAAAAAATGACTTTTAAAGACTCCAATCTAAGTGTACGTAAACTTCCGACTTCAACTGTACATAAGTACATAGACCCTTTACTCAGTACATTGTTGAAGCACGTTTGTGTTTACAGCCTCGAGTCTTCTTGGGTATGACGCTACAAGCTTGGCACACCTGTATTTGGGGAGTTTTTCCCATTCTTCTCTGCAGAGCCTCTTAAGCTCTCAGGTTGGATGGGGAGCGTCACTGCACAGCTATTTTCAGGTCTCTCCAGAGATGTTCGATCGGGTTCAAGTCCAGGATCTGGCTGGGACACTCAAGGACATTCAGAGACTTATCCCGAAGCCACTCCTACGTTGTCTTGGCTGTGTGCTTAGGGTTGTTGTCCTGTTGGAAGGTGAACCTTTGTCCCAGTCTGAGGTCCTGAGGGGTCTTGAGCAGGTATTCATCAAGGATCTCTCTGTACTTTGCTTTGTTCATCTTTCCCTCGATGCTGATTAGTCTCACAGTCCCTGCTGCTGAAAAACATCCCCACAGAATGTTGCTGCCACCACTATGCGTCACCATAGCGATGGTGCCATGTTTCCTCCAGATGTGACGCTTGGCATTCAGGCCAAGTACTTCAATCTAGGTTTAATCAAACCAGAGAATCTTGTTTCTCATCGTCTGAGTCCTTTAGGTGCCTTTTGGTAAACATGTGCCTTTTACTGACAAGTGGCTTCCGTCTGGCCACTCAAGCATAAAGGCCTTTTGGCAAACCCCAAGCGGGCTGTCATTTACCTTTTACTGAGGAGTGGATGCCTTCTGGCCACTCAACCATAAAGGCCTGATTGGTGGAGTGCTGCAGAGATGGTTGTCCTTCTTTAAGGTTCTCCTATCTCCACAGAGGAACTCTGGAGCTCTGTCAGTGTGACCATCGGGTTCTTGGTCACCTCCCTGATCAAGGGCCTTCTCCCCTTATTGCTCAGTTTGGAAGGGCAGCCAGCTCTAGAAAGAGTCTTGGTGGTTCCAAACTTCTTCCATTTAAGAATGATGGAGGCCACTGTGTTCTTGGGGACCTTCAATGCTGCATACATGTTTTGGTAACCTTCCCCTGACCTGTGCCTTGACACAATCCTGTCTCGGAGCTCTACGGACAATTCCTTTGAGCTCATGGCTTGGTTTTTGCTCTGTCAACTGTGGGACCTTATATAGACAGGTGTGTAGCATTCCAAATAATGTCCAATCGATTGAATTTACCACAGCTGGACTCCAATCAAGTTGTAGAAACATCTCAAGGATGATCAATGGAAACAGGATGCACCTGAACTTAATTTAGTGTCTCATACCAAAGGGACTGAATACTTACAATATCAGCCAAAAGTTTGGACACACCTACTCATTCAAGGGTTTTTCTTGATTTAATTTATTTTTCTACATTGTAGAATAATAGTGAAGACATAAAAACAATGAAATAACACATATGGAAACATATAGTAACCAAAAAAGAGTAAAAACTAATCAAAATATATTTTAGATTCTTCAAAGTAGCCACCTTTTGCCTTGGTGACAGCTTTGCACACTCTTGGCATTCTCTCAGCCAGCTTCACCTTTTCCAACAGTCTTGAAGAATGTTCCCACATATGCTTAGCACTTGTTGGCTGCTTTTCCTTCACTCTGCACCCCCACACCTCCTCCTCCATGCTTCACGTCAGGAACCACACATGCAGAGATCATCATTTCACGTACTCTGCGTCTCACAAAGACGCAGAGTAAAAAAACAAAATCAACCAAAAATCTCAAATTTGGACTCATCAGACCAAAGGACAGATTTCCACTGGTTTAATGTGTTTTTTGGCCCAAGCAAGTCTCTTCTTATTATTAGTGTCCTTTAGTAGTGGTTTCTTTGTAGCAATTCGACCATGAAAGGCCTGATTCACACAGTCTCTTCTGAACAGTTGATGTTGAAATGTGTCTTTTACTTGAACTCTGTGAAGCATTTATTTGGGCTGCAATTTCTGAGGCTGCTAACTCTAATGAACTTATCCTCTGCAGCAGAGGTAACTCTGGGTGTTCCTGTCCTGTGGGACACCATCAAGTCTAAGGGTAGAGCTAGAAAATTCAAGCCCCTATATTAGAAGTGCCCATCCATGAAGGCTCAAGGTCATCGGCCACAGATTAAATGACGTCAAATCATTTATATCTACAGTAGCTTTGATTGGACTGATCATGTCAACATCATACTTTCAAAATATTAGCTAGCAGTCATCATCATGAATCAAGTTGACATTCTACTGGCAAATCCTTTTTATTCCTTGTCATATGAAGAGAAATAACAAAGAGAAACTATAGATAAAACATATCGGTGGTCCTCAGCCATTGGACATAAACATTACACAACACGTTTGAAATCGCAAAATCAACAATGAGCTGTTTGGAAGGAATCAGTTACTAACTGCAAGCATTGCAAAGTAATCCTTATATTGCTATTTAGTGTAGTGGCTGTGTGGTCCAAAGTCGAAGATTAAGGGCTTATTTTCCTAGTTTAAAATTATAAACATTCAACATTGGCCATGCTGTCTATTAAGCATGATTTGTGCCATGCTCAAAATAACTGTTAAATCAGAACTGCAAATCTGACTTTAGTTAGTTCAAGACAACTGGGAACTCTGGAAAAAAACGTTTTGAACTTTCATCCAACTTGGAATTGTAAATTCGGGAACTATGACCACTTTCTAGAGCTACAACCTGAAGATCACTGACATCATCATTATCCAACCTTTTTTTTCTTGAGTTCCCAGAGAATTCAGAGAATGACAGACTTTGATAACCAAATTTGTCAACGAAGGACCGCTGCACCACCTTCCTGTTCACGTGAGCACAGCACAACAAAAATGTATTGTATGCTGCTGCATAAATGACATAATATGCCATGGAGATATGTATACTATAGCAAAGACAGCAATACTAAGTGTATTTTGTGTAGTAAGCTGTTAGTACCCATGTGCCTCACCCTAATAATTTGGTCTATTTACCCCTCTTAATTTCGCCTACTGTTCTGACTTGGTGGTGCACATGTAGCCTATAACCTGTTTTTGAGAAATGTAATCATCGAATATTGTAAGAGCTTTCATTGTCTGCTTATATGCCCCCTTTATTTATCCTACGGTTCTGACTTGGTGTAAGAACGGCCCATGTTCTGAATTCTGTTGCTGTACATTTCAGTAGTGCTGAACAAATAGTTATATTGACCTCGTCCGTCCTAGCTCACTCATTAACGTCTTAATCGAAATTACGGATTGCCTCTTATCCGCTTGTCGTCCCCCTTATGCCATAGTTTGTACATCTCAATTGTCAGTAGAATCAACATTTGTTCAAGCAAGTCAGCCATATCAGCTATGTTTTTTAAAAGGCAGTAAATGAGTCTGAATGAACTGTTTCACTGCCTGATAGCCAGGTGTAGCAGTGGTAAGGTGTTGGGACTGCTGTTGGGACTTATGCAGGCCCTAATAGTTTTTGGGCACTGTTTGTCACCGTTATAGTGCAATTAATGTATTGTTTAGTGTTGTGTAGTGGCTTTGTTGGCATGCATCCCACCAAGATGTATATGCTTAAAATCGCCACTGGTCACAACACAACTGATTGGCTCAAACGCATTAAGGAAAGAAATTCCACAAATTAACAAGGCACACCTGTTAATTGAAATGCATTCCAGGTGGCTACCTCATGAAGCTGGATGAGAGAATGCCAAGAGTGTCCAAAGCTGTCATCAAGGCAAAGGGTGGCTACTTTGAAGAATATAAAATCTAATTTGAACACTTTTTTGGTTACTACATGATTCCATATGTGTTATTTCATAGTTTTGATGTATTTTTAAAATATAAAAAATATTACAAATAAAGAAAAACCCTGGAATGAGTTATTGCGTTCAAACTTTTGACTGGTAATGTATGTAAATAAGATTTTCTGTTTTAGTTGTTTTATACATTTGCTAAAAAAAATAAAAAAAACTGTTTTCAATTTGTCGTCATGAGTTATTGTGTGTAGATTGATGAGGATTTTATTTATTGAATACATTTTAGAATAAGGCTGTAACGTAACAAAATGTGGAAAAAGTCAAAGGATCTGAATACTTTCTGAATTCACTGTACATAAGGGGATGGCTAGTTCTGCCATTGACTCCATGGTCAATGCTCTTTTTCAGAAACCAAACAACAGCACAACATTTGTTCCTAAGTGGACTACAATACATCATTCATGAAGATATCCATGGGCATGCTTCCAAATTCTTTCAGTAAAGAAAATCATCTAAACAAACATATATATTTTTTTCAAATTGTTGTTCAATTTCAGTCGGAGGCCTGAAATTTGAATGTCTGAGGCCCTATCGAAAATACAAAGACGCCTTATTGAGGAAAGAACAATATATTACCTGCAGAAAATGTCATTTTCCAGGCAACATTCAATATCCTTGTGTTTTATAAAGTGGTGAGAGAGTTTCTCAAGTTGTCTACAAGCAACTGAAAACGAATGATGCATGTTTTCAGAGTAACACTCGTATGAGAAGCGCTTTCCTCAAATCAACTCCTTTCCCTTTGTAGCTGAGCAATTCCATTATAACAGAGTGATGCTGAGACTCAGATGCTGAGATTCACTTTAAAATGTACATGCATGTCAAACCAAAAAACTATTATTGCAAATTTAAACAAACCTTACAACTCTATGCACAATGACTACTTTAACATTTTCCACTGAAGATTTGACACAAAGACATTTACAGTACTTGAAACACAGTGCACATGCAAAGTTCCGAAACAGAATGACGGTTTGTGCTGTTTGTGCTGTCATTCTTTTACCAAACTTTGCATCTGCAAGGTTCTTCAAGTAAAACATTTCCAGTGGAAATCGTTAAAAGTAGTCCGTGTGCAGTTGTAACTTTGCAATCATTAGAAAAATCTAAGTGTCAGCATCACTATGTAACAGTGGAATTGCCCAGCTCTAATTCTAACACAGTACAGATGATAGCAAAGATGTGCTTTCTGCATGCACAATGAACAGGCAATCCTGATGAAGGTGACTTTGCTCTGGTGGTACGACTCCTCTTGTTATCATACAAGAGTGTACCTCTTGACATTTCTAATCTGTCTGTCTGTCTGTCTGTCTGTCTGTCTGTCTGTCTGTCTGTCTGTCTGTCTGTCTGTCTGTCTGTCTGTCTGTCTGTCTGTCTGTCTGTCTNCTGTCTGTCTGTCTGTCTGTCTGTCTGTCTGTCTGTCTGTCTGTCTGTCTGTCTCTCTCACACATGCACACTCCTATGATTGCGGCGGGGTGTATTTGTCAGAGGCGCTGTGTATACACGCTAGGCTCTCAGACACTTAATGAAGCATACACTTGTGGATGGGCTTTTCGTCTGCAGGGAAAACACACACCATTGCTCAGAGCAAATGCTTAAAGAATGAGCTCTCCTCTTTGCTCTTGGGAAGATCAATGATTTGTTTCCCCCAAGATATTTATCTTTAGGACACACTGCAGAGGAGATGGAATTGAATTAATGTAATTCTCCTCGCAAGCTATATGGGGAGTGTTTTTATAATATCATGATGTGTACAATGTCCTTATGTCCTCTGTCGCTCTGCATTTTAAAGAGATGTGACATGGAGAATGTATGAGCTAGTCTATGAGTCAGACCATTGACATTGCCTTCTAAAATACTAAATCACCTATTAGTAATCTTCTAATGTTTATACGTTAAGCCAAGAAGGAGGATAATGGGCATACGCAGTGTATGTGTTCTAACACTGTTCTTATACATATGCATGTCTGCACACACACACCACCTGCACACTGCCCCCCCCCCCCCTCCCCAAACACACAAACACACACATCACTCCCCACTCCTAGCCAAAGGCACCTTATCAACATCAACAGGCTTTCAGAGGTGTCGACCGCGTTGTCATAAATAAGGTCAGGCTTTGTCCTGGATGGCCTTCATTACCGTGCCACTCTTTCCAAATGAAAAGTTAAGAGGCTGACAGCACTGTACACAGTGTGGCAGCCGCCTGCCCTTTACCGTTTTTCATGGAAACGCTACGTGTGTCATGTACACCTCCCCCAACAAAATTGATGGTTAACATAGGCTGGGTTCAACTAGCTTTTCTCTTTAATTCATGTATCCTTGAAATGCAGCAGTAATAAAGGGTATAGGCGAGCCCCTAGCTAGCTCTGGCAACAGTTGTTTGCTGCTGCTGTACCCTGTGTGCGTGTGTTGTGTGTGTGTGTGTGTGTGGTGTGTGTGTGTGTGTGTGTGTGTGTGTGGTGTGTGGTGTGTGTGTGTGGTGTGTGTGTGTGTGTGTGTTGCTGTTGTTGTGTGTGTGTGTGTGTGTGTGTGTGTGTGTGGTGTGTGGTGGTGTGTGTGTGTGTGTGTACTTCAAATGAGAGTTCAGTTGACCCAGGCATCCCAGTCAGTGATGTCACTCGTAATTAAAGTATCTCCAGAATTGTCAATCACCACCTTCTCTCAATCAACTGAGTGTGGAAAATACACTATGTCCTTGTATCCCTGAGTACAACAGCACAACATAACTGATGTATCTATCTTTCTCACAAGGTTGGTTATACTCAAAGCCCTTGTGGAATGGATAGCCAATGTCTTTGGATATGTGACATCATTAAGGACACAGCCTGAAGGACGGCATATCAACAGGGAGGTATTCACTAGGACCCAAACAGAATGTAAACAGACAGAAATGGGAGGGGCTGCCTGAATTTGTCCAACAAAAAGGCTTGTTTTCAGGGTCTGTTGTAAAACATGTTGCTACGGTGCAAAAAGTTTTGCTATGCTGTGCACTAATGAATAGAAACCAGGACTCACTGTCGGGAACATGGTATGGCCCTACATATCTCACAATAAGCTGCCCAGTTGAATATGTATGAAACTTAATATGTGTCCAACTGGCTCAAATCGGTCTTATGTGGCAAAATTGGAAATTGTGTTTTTTACATTGGTTAAAAGTAGAGACTCAAGGCTACAAAATGGTATATCATACTCTACAGTTGAGGAACAATGGGAAAGCATCGTTCACACCCTCTTAACTTTTAGCCCCACCCATCACTTTAAGGGTTGATCCGAATGTACTAACAACAGCAGTCAAGCACCCAAGCTAACTTGCTAGCTACTTCCAGATATCTAAGTGAGAGACAACAGCTCACTGAACATTACTCGCCCTAGCAGAGCTGGTTAGGCTGTTATGTTATCCACAGCGTTGGTGACAGCAACTGTGCTGTCAGATTGTCCGCTCTAAATTCTGAGCGTTTCGAGATTAGAGCGCACAGCGGACGCTCTGGTCAATGAGTTTACTGATGTTTACTGACACCGTATTTAATGGGTGTGGAGCATTCATAATTTCATCAGTTATTCTGCACTCACTGGCACACTCAGACGAGAGTGCTCTGAAATCGGAGTCGATGGCCAGACTGAATTTACCAACGCACCCGAAATGTTTACTTGCATAGTGGAGTCTTTTGTCAGCTAGGTAAACAATGAACCATAATCACAACTCATGACGTTACTACCCTGCATGGATCTGCAGGTAGCTAACCAACCAGGTTACATTTTAGGTAGCGAATATTAGCCTATAGCTAGCCAAGTACAATGGCTCTTTCTGTCAAAATTAGAAACATGTAATATCTGATAATGTAGATAGCCAGACTATCTTACCCATATGCATCATTCATGGTTGGACGCGTCTCCTGTCGGATGCCATGGTTGCCCTTAGTTTGACGATGTAATCCGGAAGCTATCATACTCGAATTCCACTGATTTCAAAACTCAGTCCTCCAGAAAGTGGAAAGCAACACTTATACAGTTTTAACACACTATACATTTAAAAAAAGACATGTTAGACAGGATTACCTAGACATACTGACCAGCTCAAATAGACAGAAGCGTGCTATGTGGCAGACAAATCCAAACTCATCACTCAGCATGTCCAGCCCACTCATTATCTCAGCCAATTATTGCTAGCGGGTAGGTTGCTAACTTTTTCTTTGGCTAAACCAACTAGGCTCGTAAATTAACAATTGTATTCATATTTACACATTGCATACAAGTTTGTTATCAAGTTTGTTATTAAGTTTGTTATTATTTCTTGTCATGTGTCAGTTGTGCAGAGGTGAGGAAGGAGTCAGGCGCAGGACACAGAACTGAGTAAAATAACGTACTTTACTCTGAAAAATAAACAGCCAATAAATTCACGCAGGGATAACAAACTCTAACACAAAAGACTAACACAAAACCAGGAACAATCACGGGTTAAATAGGGAAATAATAATAACGTAATGGGAACCAGGTGTGTACAATCAAGACATAACAAATGGAAACAGAAACGTGGATCGGTGGCAGCTAGAAAGCCGGTGACGACGACTGCCGAATGACGCCCGAACAAGGAGAGGCGCCAACTTCGGCGGAAGTTGTGACATTTCTGCCCCAAAAAAACGTCTCTAAATATCTCTCCTGTGAAGTAGTGACCCGCGACATATGCCTAGTTTCCTGAAACGGTTCACAGTAATCAACATGAAATGGTTAAATTACTGATTGGATTACATTTGTACCCCAATCAGTAATTTAACCATTTAATGTTGATTACAGAAAGATCACTATGCATTATTGATGCATTATTGATTTTGACAGAATGCTAATTGGCTGGTGGCATGCATCTTGCAGATGTTATATTCATGTACAGAATGCCAATATAGTCTTGCTGAGGATTCCAAGGATTTGCTGATAATATGCATTGAATCAACTGCATATTTGTCTGCTGTAGGATTGACCATATATTCCACATATCTGATTAACAGTAACAAAAAAGAAAGACTGCTCATGTAAATAGAGAATAATATCAATCCATAGAGCGGGTCGAGAGTTCAAAGTTCCTTGGTGTCCACATCACCAACAAACTATCATGGTCCAAACACACCAAGACAGTCATGAAGAGGGCACAACAACACCTTTTCCCCCTCAGGAGACTTAAAAGATTTGGCATGTGTCCCCAGATCCTCAAAAAGTTCTACAGCTGCACCATCGAGGGCATCCTGACTGGTTGCATCACCGCCTGGTATGACAACGGCTCGGCATCTGACCGTCAGACGCTACAGACTGTACTATGTATGGCCCAGTACATCACTGGGGCCAAGTTTCCTGCCATCCAGGACCTATAGGAAAGAGGAAAGCCCCAAAGATTGTCAGAGACTCCAGTCACCCAAGTCATAGACTGTTTTCTCTGCTACCGCACGGTAAGCGGTAACGGAGCGCCAAGTCTATGACCAAAAGGCTCCTTAACAGCTTCTACCCCCAAGCCATAAGACGGCTAAACAATTAATCAAATGGCCACCGGACTATTTACATTGACKCCCCCCCCCCCCTCCATTTGTTTTGTGCAGCAGTGCAACAGCTATTCGCTGTTTATTATCTATGCATAGTCACTTCACCCCTACCTACATGGACAAATTACCTCAACTAACCTGTACCCCTGCACATTGACTCAGTACCGGTACCCCCTGTATATAGCCTCGTTACTGTTATTTTATTGTGTTACCTTTTATATTATTTTTAACTTCAGTTTATTTGGAATATTTTCTTAACTCTTTCTTGAACTGCACACTGTTGGTTAAGGGCTTGTAAGTAAGCATTTCACGGTAAGGTCTACACATGTTGTATTCAGCGCATGTGACAAAGTTTGATTTGAGTCGAGTTAATTAAATCATTCAAGAAAGAATATCCTGTCTGCTCCAATCACAGAGCCCAGAAGCAGCATTGACCCACCTCCCTCTAAGGTCAATGGGTCAAAAGTGAGGACAGTGACAGGAACAGAAAATGTGGCATCTGTGACATCGTTTAAAAATGATCAATGACCTTGTAGGTGACACTGTCTGTCCCTCCAAGACACCGCTTTCAATTGGCTTCTGGATTTATTTCTTCCACAAACTCCATAGAAACAATCTAGGATCTTCTCAAAGCAGATTAAAGAAGGCTAATATAATAAGTAGAGAAATGTATAAGCAGCAAAGAAATAACATTGCCTGATGTAACCCCCGAGTCCTTTATACTGTATGAATCAGAGAATAACACATTTGTGGTGTATTTGTATATTTATTGCCTTATCATGTCTATCAAGGCTTCGCCAAGAAGAGGAGAGCTCAAAGCCTGCATGAAAGAAGATTGCGGTCTTAACTTTAGAATAATACCCCACAATGACAACAATTGCTAAGGCAAAACCCCCAAAATATATATTCATACGGCACAGATTTTTTTTTATATGTCTGCGTTTTGGTGAAGGAATAGCTTCCAGGGGCTCGTGAAATATTACAGCTGTCAGTGTTTCTGACAGAGCTTTTATTCTCATAGTCTGTGTTTGATGGAGGACTCCAGTGACTTTGACACCTTGCTAAATGTCTCCGCCTCAGCCTCAGTTCTGGGAACGTTGATAATGGCACACTTTGGTTTTGTGTGTGTAGGCGTCACCATGTGCCTGCTGTGGAGAATGGAGGCTCTCTGCTTACTCTTAGGACCTAGGAATTTGGCATCAAGTCCCGGGGGTCCTACTGTGTGTGGACGCTTGTATCTTGGCCCACATGGTGTTTCATGGTTCTGTCTGTTGAGTTGACAAATTATATGTTTAATATGGTGGCATCATTTTGGTGGCAATTGGTCATTTAGGGCAGAGTGTTCAGCTGTTTTTTCTGCCCAGCACTCAAATAGCTCTAATAAGCTGGCGAACCCTGCTCCTCTCCCAGACCAAGATTGGTGAGCCCTTTATGGAGACATTTGATCAACAGCAGAAATATTTTGGTACCCTTCCCCAGATCTGTGACTCGACACAATTTTGTCTCTACGGACAATTCCTTTGACCTCATGGCTTGGTTTTTGCTCTGACATGCACTGTAAACCGTAGGACTTTAAATAGACAGATGTGAGCCTTTCCAAATCATGTCCAATCAATTGATTTTACCACAGGTTGACTCCCATCCAGTTGTAGGAACATCTCAAGGATACTCAATGGAAACAGGATGCACCTGAGCTGAATTTCGAGTCTCATTGCAAAGGGTCTGAATACTTGTAAATAAGGCATTTCTGTTTTTTTGTTTTAATAAATGAGCAAAAAATTATTAAAACCTGCTTTGTCATTATGGGGTATTGTGTGTAGATTGCTGTGGAAATGTATTTATTTAATCCATTTTGGAATAAGGCTAAATTAACAAAATGTGGAAAAAGTCAAGGGGTCTGAATACTTTCGAAGGCACTGTACATGTTCATATAAAGATTGGTCCCACTTTAAAAAACGTGCAGCTTAATAAAGCCTTCATAAACACGACATAACCGTTTTACAAATGATCTATAACCGTATGTCATGCGCTATAAAGTAGTTATGCACCGATATTACATTTTTGGCCAGTACTGATTCCGATATTTTCTTTGCCCCCCAAAAAAACGATACAGATACCGATAACCGATATTAACATTTTTGCGGCCTTTTAAGCATTCTATTACAGTTAAATAGTTAACACACACACACGGACGCAGCAGTCTAAGGCACTGCATCTCTGTGAAAGAGGCGTCAATACAGTCCCTGTTTCGAATCCAGGCTGTATCACTTCCGACAGTGATTTGGAGTCCCATAGGGCAGCGCACAATTGGCCCAGCGTCGTCCGGGCCGTCATTGTAAATAATAATTTGTTCTTAACTGACTTGCCTAGTTAAATAAAGGGTACACACACACACACACACACACACACGTAATAGGCAACAAATTAACTTTCAGTATGTCCCAATTACCAGTAAAACATAATCAAAACCTATTTCTTTCACTTACTTGCTGTGCTGTTTCGTTGTTCATTTGTTCAGTTGTTTCATTCTCAACCAGGATTTCTATGGAACGCCGTTTGGGTCTTTGCTATGTAACGCCATTTGAGTCTTTGCGTGTCAAAAAAGAAAACATTGGCCAGTAGATAACACTATTTTACGTGTCAAATAAGCTTATTGACCAATTAGGACCGGAATATGACTGCACGTCACATAATAATTTAACGCGTTCATACACGTTTTAAGTAGTTATTACACATGATTACACTATCACTCGTATTTCATGTGTCGCACCGATTCAACGATATGTATGCTATGATGATGGAAAAGTTGTCTCGCGCACCTACAGTGCTGGTCATAAAAAAAGCTAGCTAGCTCATGGATGCAAACAATGTTCTTCCCCAAACAACATAGCAAAACGACATTATGTAGGTGTCATCATCTTTAAAAAAAAGGAATTTATAAGACAGTTCTTAGTTGATTACAGTTTTTTACGATTGCTTACACACTAAAATGTAACTTTTCCCACAATTAGCAAAACCTTACACTCAAGGAGCAAAACACAAGGCTAGATTTGTACAACTGTAAGCACATTGTCAGCTTCACACTATTTGCAAAACATTACACACAGTGATTTGCAAAACACTTGTATACATCAGACACAGAAGTATATCATGATGCCACTTCCTTGCAATTCCAAAGCACTGACTGTCAAATTACCTCACCTATGAGCCAATCTGTTAAACACAGCCATCAGGTGCACAAACACATGATTGCTAAATTGTAGACACACCAATCAGGTTTAAGCACTATAAAAATGCAGCAGGTAGGTTCACCTGCCTTCAACCAAAATGGAAGGAGTCAGAAGAAGAGTGAGGGTGAGAGGAGGAGTACACAGAGGAGGAGAAGGAGGTAGAGGAAGAGGCAGAGGCCAAGCTAGAGGTCGAGGAAGACCTGAAGCAGGAGGAGAACGTGCACAAAGAAGAAGAGGACCAAACTTATCAAATGACATTCGTGCAACACTAGTGGACCATGTTGTGAACCACGGATTGACGCTGAGGGAGGCTGGACTGAGAGTTCAGCCAAATCTTAGCGGATATACAGTGGCATCTGTCATAAGGACTTTTCGACAGGAAAACAGGTAAAAGAAGATCTGTCTACAGTTACAGTAATCAGCCGCTTATTGTATGGGGTATCAGCACTTGTGATGCCCCTTCCTGTGACATTGTACAGTAAGTTACATGTATTATTCTCTACATAGGATTGAGGGTCGGGAACGACAAGGAGGAAGGGGGCCCATGTTCACGCAAGAACAAGAGAGAGAGATAATAAACATGGTTTTGGCCAATCATGTTATCAGGCTCAGAGAACTACAAGCCAACATTATCGGTGACCATGCCATTTTCAATAATGTCCATTAGGTCTCTCAGTCAACACTGGCACGCATCCTGAAAAGACATTAGGTTCAAATGAAACAACTTTATCATGTGCCTTTTGAGCGGAATTCAGAGAGGGTCAAACGGCTGCGGCATGAGTATGCGGAGGTTTGTATTGTTCACTTTAGCACTGTGATGTTGCATACTGCACACATTACTCTTTTACATTGACTGTATACTAGACCTATCCTGAACTACACAATCTTGTCTTTCACTGTATTTCGGGGAGTTTTGCAGATGGATGCTGAGGAAATCCTGCATGAATTCATATATATTGATGAGGCAGGGTTCAACCTCACAAAAGCAAGAAGGAGAGGCAGAAATAACATTGGCCACAGGGCTATAATCAATGTCCCAGGGCAACGTGGGGGTAACATCACCCTTTGCGCTGCCATTTCACAGCATGGGGTTGTCCTCCGTCATGCCAAAATGGGCCCTTACAACACACCTCACATTCTCGCATTTTTGGACCGATTGCACCACATCGTCACAGCAGGTAATGAAATGCACCAGATGCAATACACGGTCATCTGGGACAATGTGACATTCCACCGCTCTGCTTTGGTCCAGAACTGGTTTCAACACCATCCACAGTTGACAGTACTATACCTTCCACCATACTCTCCGTTTCTAAACCCTATCAAAGAGTTTTTCTCTGCATGGCGGTGGAAGGTTTACGATCTCCAGCCCCAGGCTCACGTACCCCTCATTCAGGCCATGGAGGACGCCTGTGACCAAGTCGACGCCGCAGCTGTGCAAGGATCGATTCGACATTCAAGACAGTTCTTCCCTCGTTGTCTTGCTAATGACGATATTGCTTGTGATGTTGATGAAATTCTCTGGCCAGATCCAGCTAGGCGAAGAGATAATGTATAGTATGTTTACTGTAGTATTTTCTGTACAATATTGTCAGTTTTTTTCAGATAATTCTTTATGTTTGTTGTTGTTGTTATTGTTATTTACTGTAATTGTAACCTGTACTGGATACAGTATTTTACGTTTGTCTGTTGTTTGCTGAGCTAACAGTGTTATGCACACTACTGTAGTAGCATGAAAACTGGGACATGTTTTGTTGTGATTCTCCATGTTGACATGTTGACTGATTTGGGTATATGGAGAGAAATAAATGTTATTTCCTCAGTCTGCAGCATTGGTCTTGTGTAGTGTTTGTATAGTTGCACTTTCTCTTTGTACTTCATTTACAGTACTCTAATCACTGACAATTAGACTTGCTAAAAGTGTTTTAGGTTAGCAACAGCAGTGTGTAACTGGTTCAAAAAGATTGAAGTCATATGGAATGCGTGTGTTTCGTATGGTAACAAAATATTATTTTTATGAAGTCGTGAACAGTTTTGACAAAAGTGTTCCATTTTGCAAATGATCTGAAGTGTTGTGCTACTTTGGTGTAGGGTTTGACAAACCGGGCCCTGTTTTCAAAATTGTGCTTAAACAATTGAAAAAAACTGTAATGGTGGTCGGACCCATCTACGTGAAGCTAGGATTAGCCACAATAGGGGACTTTGTGGTTAGCCTTCAAAATAAAAGAATGGCATAATTCTACTATTTGTATTCCTTTGCATCACCGTCAATGACATACTTTTATTTTGAAGGCACACCGCAAATTCCACTATTGTGGCCTAGCTTATTGTGGCAAGCTTCACAACACATAAGCAAGTCCAGGTCGAGCCTCACTAGCCAGATGTAGCTAGCTGGCTGCTTATAACATTAGCTTTGGGAAACAGGGTTATGTAGCTGGCTAGCTATTTATTTTCATGAACTGAAGTTCAATTTCAATAAGCGAAGAACAAGTGGCAACCTAGCTAATACTTACTTACAAGGATTCCTACATCATTGCTAAGAATAATGAAAATGACTGCAGTTTCTACTGGTCATTGTTTTCAGGCTGGTTGTATTGGTGCTAGCTTGGTACCAAGCTAAAGCTAGCTACCCCAGAAGTTGCGATCAAACAAATGATACTTTATTACCAACGCGGTATTGTAAACACATCGTTCGTGGCCGGTGTTTGCTTGTATGCAGACTTTTTTGTACAGCTTCACATTGCTACTGTATATTTTTTACACGCAAAGACCCAAACGGCGTTCCATAGTATTTATGTCTTGAAGCTAATAGCAGTGACGCTATTACTGAGTAACTCCGGGAGGGCAACATCTGAAAAACAGAGCACTTGGTAGTGTGTACCGGTGCTCGACCAGTCGGTGAAAGTCAATATCACCCACGACAGAGAACGGTTGATTGTCAAGGGCAGTGAATTCCATTGTCTTGGCTTTAATGTATTTCGCCTTTTGAGTTGTCTCGCTGAAAAGTTCTTACTCTTTCAAATGACTGCTCGACTTGTTGACTGCTCGATCCACACAGCAGACATTGTGGGCTAGGTTATGAATGCTGCGTTGCACGTGTAGCGCAACATTTTACATGGCGTCATTACGGCATGTACCTACGTTATATAGGTATGCACGTCAGCTTTGACATCGGTTTTGCACATCGGCTTTAAACTGGACATCGGCCAATGCCGATGTTGGCATTTTTAGCTAATATCGTCCCATTCCGTAATGTTCACCGTTATATCGTACATCCCTACCTTCCAGAATGACAACCATCTCTGCAGCACTCCACCAATCAGGCCTTTATGGTAGAGTGTCCAGGCGGAAGCCACTCCTCAGTAAAAGGCACTTGACAGCCCACTTGGAGTTTGCCAAAAGATTTTCTGGTCTGATGAAACCAAGATTGAACTCTTTGACCTGAATGCCAAGCATCATGTCTGGAGGAAACCTGGCACCATCCCTACGGTTGGTTGTCAAGGGCAATGAATTCCATTATCTTGGCTTTAATGGATTTCGCCTTTCAGTTGTCTGAAATGTTCTTACTCTTTCAAATGACTGCTTGTCTTGTTGACTGCTTGATCCACACAGCAGACATTGTGGGCTAGGTTAGGAATGCTGTGTTGTACGTGTAGCACAACATTTTTCATGGCGTCATTGCGTCATGCACCTATGTTATAAGCATCTCCAATCCAATATTAAATCTAGAATCAGCTTCCTATTTCGCAACAAAGCATCCTTATCTCATGCTGCTAAACATACCTAGTAAAACTGACTATCCTATCGATCCTTGACTTCGGCGATGTCATTTACAAAATAGCCTCCAACACTCTACTCAGCAAATTGGATGCAGTCTATCACAGTGCCATCCGTTTTGTCACCAAAGCCCATATAATACCCACCACTGCGACCTGTATGCTCTCGTTGGCTGGCCCTCGCTTCATATTCGTCGCCAAACCCACTCGCTCCAGGTCATCTATAAGTCGCTGCTAGGTAAAGCCCCGCCTTATCTCAGCTCACTGGTCACCATAGCAGCACCCACCCGCAGCACGTGCTCCAGTATATTTCACTGGTCACCCCCAAAGCCAATTCCTCCTTCGGCCGCCTTTCCTTCCAGTTCTCCGCTGCCAATGACTGGAACGAACTGCAAAAATCACTGAAGCTGGAGACCCATATCTCCCTCACTAGCTTTAAGCACCAGCTGTCAGAGCAGCTCACAGATCACTGCACCTGTACATAGCCAATCTGTAAATAGCCCATCCTGTAACGCTCGTCCTCCTCCTCGTCTGAGGATGAGCATGGATCGGACCAATATGCAGCGTGGTTTGAATACATACTTGTTTATTTAAGAAAGACGAACTCGAAAAAACACTTGATAAACTACAAAACAATAAACGACGTTAACAGACCTGAACTTGTGAACATATAACATGAACGCACGAACAGGAAGGAACACACCAATGAAATGAACGAAACAAACGAAAACAGTCCCGTGTGGCACAAACACTGACACAGGAACAATCACCCACAAACAAACAGTGAGAACAGCCTACCTTAATATGGTTCTCAATCAGAGGAAACGTAAAACACCTGCCCCTGATTGAGAACCATATCAGGCTAATTGAAAATGAACCCAACATAGAAACACATAACATAGAATGCCCACCCAGCTCACGTCCTGACCAACTAAACAAAGACAAAACAAAGGAAATAAGGTCAGGAACGTGACACATCCAACTACCTCATCACCATATTGTTATTTATTTTATTTATTTTGCTCCTTTGCACCCCAGTACCGCTACTTGCACACTCATATTCTGCACATCTATCACCCCAGTGTTTATTTTGCCATACTGTAATAAATTCGCCACTATGGTCTATTTATTGCGTCACCCCCCTTATCCTACCTCATTTTCTCTATTGTATTATTGACTGTATCTTTGTTAATTCCATGTGTAACTCTGTGTTGTTGTTTGTGTCTGCTTTGCTTTGCACTGCTTTGCTTTATCTTGGCCAGGTCACAGTTGTAAATGAGAACTTGTTCTCAACTAGCCTACCTGGTTAAATAAAGGTGAAATATATATTTTTTTTTAAATAAAGATATGCACGGTAGCTTTGACATCGGTTTTTAACATCGGCGTTAAACTAGACAACGGGCCAATACCAATGTTGGCATTTTTAGCTAATATCGTCCGATTCCAATATGTTCACTGATATTTCGTGCACCCCTACTATAAAGTGTTAATAAATGTGGGATAACTGTGTGCCATAACCACCAATGTCAAATGTGACATAACCCACTATGTAAAATATGACATAAACCTGTGTTTTATAAAGGCTGGCAATAGCACTCCTTAATAAAGGCTTCACAAAGCATTTATAACCTTGTCATGCATCTTGGCAGAGAATTGCTACACCAGGATGGTAGGTTATATTCCCAAGACCACCCATACATTAAAATGTATGAATGACTAAGTCGCTTTGGATAAAAGCGTCTGGTAAAATGTATATATAATATTATATACAGTAAAACATTTCTAGGATGGCTCAAACGCTTTCCCTCTTGGGTTCTTAGCTAATATTGAAACGGTACTCAACTTTCCCCATAATGTTATGCTGCAGGATGACACACACTCTAAAGTGCAATCATGGTAGGGCCTTGTAATATCCGTTAATATTTTTTGTCTAATTCTGTTTTCTCGGTTTTGTTTTTCCAAGTTTCAGATTTCCCCAAAAAACTTCTGGTTTCCTCACCAGCTTTCGGATTTCCCCCCGAAAACGTCTGGTTTCCCCACAGTTTTTCCCCACTTTTCTAATTGAAAAACAATCAAATTGGATTTTCTGTGGTCACAACAATGCTTAAACAATATCAGGGGTCAACTTTTGAAGTCACGGAAAAAACGAAGAAACTTTGATTTTTTTTGTGTATTTGCCATTTAATTCATTGTGCATGCCCTGCACTGTTGTTTGGTTAGCTGTGTTTCTATAGCGCAGTAAGTGCACAAGTGATGAGTTTGCGAATCAAATGCCCACTTGTGGTGCCACTGGACAGTGAAAAACAAATAAGTTCATCTTTATTTATTGTAATTGAAATTAGTTTTTAGTAGTTAAGTGTTGATTTAGATTACATAGCTACCTCAATTGTTATTTCTAATAATGTGTGACTTCACAACAAATAAAAAGGCCCCTAGATACAGCCACTTCTCATAGTCATGTCATGAGATTTGTAAATGAAAGAGGAATATAATTATACGAATTGAATGGAGTTTCCCATCTCCACTAAGCACAAAAAGGCCCTTATTCAATGACAAAGGCATTTCCTAATAGACCTACTAACTTTCTTTGTCGTTACTTTTTAACTTCTTATGGCTGGGGGCAGTATTGAGTAGCTTGGATGAATAAGGTGCCCAGAGTAAACTGTCTGCTACTCAGTCCCAGAAGCTAAGATATGAATAGTATTAGTATATTTGGATAGAAAACACTCGGAAGTTTCTAAAACTGTTTGAATGATGTATGTGAGTATAACAGAACTCATATGGCAGGCAAAAACCTGAGAAAAAATCCAACCAGGAAGTGGGAAATCTGAGGTTTGTCGTTTTTCAACTCATTCCCTATTGAAGATACAGTGGGATATTGGTCATGTTGCACTTCCTAAGGCTTCCACTAGATGTCAACAGTCTTTAGAACCTTGTTTGATGCTTCTACTGGGAAGTGGGGGCTCATAAGGGCTGTTTGAGCCAGGTGTCTGGCAGAGTGCCATGAGTTCGTGATGCTCGTTCACGTGAATTCTCCGGTTGGAACATTATAGAAGATTTATGATAAAAACATCCTAAAGATTGATTCTATACTTCGTTTGACATGTTTCTACGGACTGTAACGGAACTTTTTGACTTTTCGTCTGCTCGTGCATCATGGATTTGGATTTGTGAACTGAACGCGCTAACAAAATGAGGTATTTTGGACATAAAGATGAACTTTATCGAACAAATCAAACATTTATTGTGGAACTGGGATTCCTGTGAGTGCATTCTGATGAGATCATCAAAGGTAAGTGAATATTTATAATGCTATTTCTGACTTCTGTAGACTCCAACATGGCGGATATCTGTTTGGGTTGTTTTGGTCTCTGAGCGCCGTACTCAGATTATTGCATGGTTTGCTTTTTCCGTAAAGTTTTTTTAAAATCTGACACAGCGGTGGTGAAGTGTATCTAAAGTTCCATGTATAACACTTGTATTTTCATCAACATTTATGATGAGTATTTCTGTAAATTGATTTGGCTCTCTGCAAAATCACCGGATGTTTTTGGAACTACTGAACATAACGCGCCAATGTATACTGAGATTTTTTGACATAAATATGAACTTTATCGAACAAAACATACATCTATTGTGTAACATGAAGTCCTATGAGTGTCATCTGATGAAGATCATCAAAGGTTAGTGATTAATTCTATCTCTATTTCTGATTTGTGTGACTCCTATCTTTGGCTGAAACTGCGGGATTAACAAGAAGTGTATCTTTAAAATGGTGTGAAATACTTGTATGTTTGAGGGATTTTAATTATGAGATTTCTGTTGTTTGAATTTGGCGCCCTGCACTTTCACTGGCTGTTGTCATATCGATCCCGTTAGCGGGATCTCAGCCCAAAGAGGTTTTAAGGTGGAACCAACATGCAGTACCTCCAGCAGGCAGATAGGCAAGAACCATTCGTCCACCAGCTCAGGGACAAGCTACATTGTTCACAGCTCTGTGAAACTTTCAACGAAATTGCATTGCTGGGCTTTTTTAAACTTAATGTACAGTATGTGTATTGTTTAAAAAAATACAAAATAAAAAGAAATGTATGGTATAAACATCTGTAATGATTATTTGATTTAGCTTTTCTGAACAGTTAAAACATTTGTGTTTAAGCCTTTATGTATGTGTTACAAATTACCAGAAGGGTCTGACTATAAAGTAAGTACAGCGTCATGCGATATAGTCTTTATGGATGTGTTATGAATGACCAGAATCTTTATGGATGTGTTAATGCATGACAGAAGTTGTTTCACTTCAAACAAAGTATTGGTATTCCTCTTCTGTTCCCATGCTGGAGACCAGGGCTTGATTACAACCTGTTACAATGGTGCCATTAAGGCAGCACCCCGCACCTCTCTGATTCAGAGGTGTTGGGTTGAATGCGGAAGACACATTTCAGTTGAATGCATTCAGTTGTATAACTGACTTGGTATGCCCCTTTCCCTTTCCCAACATTTTGTGGCTGTTCTTTCAGCGGGGGAGTGGTTGAACGTGTGAAAGACCTGACTAGGCTCAGCGCTGCACGGTATGGCTCATTACATTGTTGTGTGTGTGTTTGTGTACTGAGCAACATTTAACATGCTTCCAGAAGAAAGTCTATTTCAATTTCCTTATCAAGGTAAGTGTTTCTTGGTGTAACAATGTCCCCAGGCTATTGCACACACAGCACATAAACTCAGCATAAAAGACATAAAAGAAATGTCATCTCACTGTCAACTGCGTTTATTTTCAGCAAACTTAACATGTTTAAATATTTGTATGAACATAACAAGATTAAACAACGGAGACATAAACTGAACAAGTTCCACAGACATGTGACTAACAGAAATGGAATAATGTGTCCCTGAACAAAGGGGGGGGGGGGTCAAAATAAAAAAAGCTATAGGTACTGTAGTGCATCTCCTCCTCATGGACTGCCCCAGATTTGCCCGTTCTTGCTGTGAGATGTTACCCCACTCTTCCACCAAGGCACCTGCAAGTTCCCGGACATTTCTGGGGGGAATGGCCCTAACCCTCACCTTCCGATCCAACAGGTCCCAGACGTGCTCAATGGGATTGAGATCCGGGCTCTTCGCTGGCCATGGCAGAACACCGACATTACTGTCTTGCAGGAAATCAAACAGAGAACGAGCAGTATGGCTGGTGGCATTGTCATGCTGGAGGGTCATCTCAGGATGAGCCTGCAGGAAGGGTACCACATGAGGGAGGAGGCTGTCTTACCTGTAACGCACAGTGTTGAGATTGCCTGCAATGACAACAAGCTCAGTCCGATGATGCTGTGACACACCGTCCCAGACCATGACGGACCCTCCACCTCCACTCCATAGTACAGGCCTCGGTGTAAGGGTCATTCCTTCGACGATAAACTCGAATCCGACCATCACCCCTTGTGAGACAAAACCCAGACTCGTCAGTGAAGAGCACTTTTTGCCAGTCCTGTCTGGTCCAGCGATGGTGGGTTTGTGCCCATAGGCGATGTTGTTGCCGGTGATGTCTGGTGAGGACCTGCCTTACAACAGGCCTACAAGCCCTCAGTCCAGCCTCTCTCAGCCTTTTGCGGACAGTCTGACCACTGATGGAGTGACTGTGTGTTCCTGGTGTAACTTGGGCAGATGTTGTTGCCATCCTGTACATGTCCCGCAGGTGTGATGTTCGGATGTACCGATCCTGTGCAAGTGTTGTTACACGTGGTCTGCCACTGCGAGGACGATCAGCTGTCCGTCCCGTCTCCCTGTAGTGCTGTCTTAGGCGTCTCACAGTACAGACATTGCAATTCATTGCCCTGGCCACATCTGCAGTCCTCATGCCTCCTTGCTGCATGCCTAAGGCACGTTCACACAGAAGTATTAGTATTAGTATGCATAGTATTATTACTATTGGATAGAAAACACTCTGAAGTTTCTAAAACTGTTTGAATTATGTCTGTGAGTATAACAAAACTCATATGGCAGGCAAACGTCCAAACAGGAAGTGGAAATTCTGGGGCTGGTTGATGTTAAACTCATCGTCTATTCACATCCCAGTAAGATATGGATCTGATCGCACTTCCTACGCCTTCCACTAGATGTCAACAGTCAGTAGAACGTGGAATGAAGCCTCTAGTGTGATGTGGGGCCGGATGGCAGCTATTTGAGTCAGTGGTCTGGCAGAATGCTAGTTCCTGTTTATGCGCATTACTCATGATATCGCCATGCGTTCCGTTACTCTGTAGACAAAAATGAATGCTCCGGTTGGAACGTTATTGGATATATATGATAACAACATCCTGAAGATTGATTCTCTACTTAATTTGACCTGTTTATTCGAACTGGAATATAACTTTTTTACGTTTTCGTTCGAGTTCGCCTGGACCGGCGCCAGCATTTGGACATGTGAACTAAACGTGCTAGCAAAAGTAGCTAATTGGACACTAGTAATGGACATTATCGAACAAAACAACGATTTATTGTGGAACTAGGATTCCTGGCACTGCATTCTGATGAAAGATCATCAAAGGTAAGGGAATATTTATGATGTAATTTCGTATTTCTGTTGCCTCCAACATGGCGGAGAAATGTTGCGTATTTCTGAGCGCCGTCTCAGATTATTGCATGGTATGCTTTTTCCTATAGTTAAAAAAAAATCTGACACAGCGGTTGCATTAAGAACAAGTGTATCTTTAATTATATGTAAACATGTATCTTTCATCAAAGTTTATGATGAGTATTTCTGTTATTTGACGTGGCTCTCTGTAATTACTCCGGATATTGTGGAGGCATTTCTGAACATGGCGCCAATGTAAACCGAGATTTGTGGATATAGATATGCACATTATCGAACAAAACATAAATGTATTGTGTAACATGATGTCCTATGAGTGTAATCTGATGAAGATTATCAAAGGTTAGTGATTCATTTTATCTCTATTTCTGCTTTTGTGACTCTATCTTTGGCTGGGAAAAATGGCTGTGTGTTTTTTGGATTTGGTGGTGATCTAACATAAATATATGTTGTGTTTTCACTGTAAAACATTTTAAAAATCAGACATGATGGGTAGATTAACAAGATGTTTCTCTTTCATTTGCTGTATTGGACTTGTTAATGTGTGAAAGTTACATATTTCAAAAAAATATTTTTGAATTTGGCGCGCTGCCTTTTCAGCGCAATGTTGTGGGTGTTCCGCTAGCGGAACCCCTGGGCTAGAAAGGTTAATGGCAAACACTATTTAGTCATCTATGGGTGCACACCTGAGCATAGCTTGAAGATCTGCATTTAAAAAGGAACATTTAAAAAATGTTCAACCCTATATTCATCATCTCTAGCACCACCTCAACATTAACATACATTGTATGTGAAAATGGTTTGTAGAAAATGTTTTGTAGGCAATTAGTAGGCAATGCCTCCTCACAATTGGTCAAAATCACACGATGCACACCTAAGATGTCATTGGAAACACTTATCTTCCTCTATCTATTTTTTACTACAAAACATAGAAAGGCAGCATCTTCTCACATGTTGAMGTTGTGGTGGTGCTGGAGATGAAGAATAGGAAAGAAAGGTCTTACCCAATGTTTACAGAGGCCATGAACACAAACATTCCCATGTGGGCTTAGCAAGGAGAAAAGTAAAGTCCTTAACGGACCCTCACTCCCCCAGTCTGCCACCCACTCCTACAGTATCTCAGAAGATTTTTTAACGCATGAAACATAGGGACATGGGCTTGCTTTCACCATGTACTGAAGAACTTTCCTTTGTAAAAAAAAAAATGAATGACTGAATCATCTTGTATTGAGCTGTGCTTCATGCATGAGAAAATATTTTAAGCTCAACTCAAGAGACACAATAATAAATGCACAGACACTAGTGAAGCAGTCACTGTGAGTGTGTGTGTGTGTGTGTGTGTGTGTGTGTGTGTGTGTGTGTGTGTGTGTGTGTGAACCTGTGTAACTATGTGAAATTCTATCTTGAAATTCTATTCTATGTACCTATGACCTATTGTGTGAGTATGGGTGTGTGTACATTCTTAATGTACGTGTGCACCAAGGTTCATGAGCTGGATATATCTAACATGATGCTTGAACAAAATGTTTTGCTTGCTCTGCAACATTGAGGAATAAGCCCAATAAGCATATTTTAGTCCCCAGTTACCTTGGACTTTTTTCCTGACGTTACATCAAAGCATTCTGTACATACCCACTGTACACATACCCATGAAATCATATTCCTTACAACTGACAGGAAATAGCACTAAGCAAGGCTGGGAAAGAACATAAGGGATGGAGAGTGCCATACTAACCAAGTCTGGCTTACAATGGCTCAATTCACCTTCAGAAAATACATTTGTACATATATTTTAGCTGGCTTACAAAAATAAATAGAGTCCACTCTGGGCCCAACAAGAAGATCAATATACATGTTTGGTCCATTTGGTTGTAATATGGTTGTATGTTACAGCTCTGATGCAATCTGAGTCATGTATGACAATCAAATTGTCAAAGGTCCACATGTGGAACCTCTGTTTGACCTTCACCTTTGGGGCCCTGGGGGGGACAGTAGAGCTGCTCTTACGCAACACGATATTCCCCACAAATGTCATGTTTGTACATCCCGATATTTTTAGGAAGTTTGTTGCAAAATGTTGGTAATGTGAACGTTTCTAGCTAGGTGCGGTGTCTACAGGCATGAGGCCCACCAATATTCTGCTAAAATTAATGTGGATAGCACAAAGTGATTTCAAAAGGTAAAAACATTCAATGGTTACTAACTCATTCCCCAGTCCAAGAATATAGGGTTTACAGTGGGGCAAAAAAGTATTTAGTCAGCCACCAATTGTGCAAGTTCTCCCACTTAAAAATATGAGAGAGGCCTGTAATTTTCATCATAGGTACACTTTAACTATGACAGACAAAATGAGAAAATTATTTTTAATGAATTTATTTGCAAATTATGGTGGAAAATAAGTATTTGGTCACCTACAAACAAGCAAGATTTCTGGCTCTCACAGACCTGTAACTTCTTCTTTAAGAGGCTCCTCTGTCCTCCACTCGTTACCTGTGTTAATGGCACCTGTTTGAACTTGTTATCAGTATAAAAGACACCTGTCCACAACCTCAAACAGTCACACTCCAAACTCCACTATGGCCAAGACCAAAGAGCTGTCAAAGGACACCAGAAACAAAATTGTAGACCTGCACCAGGCTGGGAAGACTGAATCTGCAATAGGTAAGCAGCTTGGTTTGAAGAAATCAACTGTGGGAGCAATTATTAGGAAATGGAAGACATACAAGACCACTGATAATCTCCCTCGATCTGGGGCACCACGCAAGATCTCACCCCGTGGGGTCAAAATGATCACAAGAACGGTGAGCAAAAATCCCAGAAACACACGGGGGACCTAGTGAATGACCTGCAGAGAGCTGGGACCAAAGTAACAAAGCCTACCATCAGCAAGGGCATTGAAGATGAAACGTGGCTGGGTCTTTCAGCATGACAATGATCCCAAACACACCGCCCGGGCAACGAAGGAGTGGCTTCGTAAGAAGCATTTCAAGGTCCTGGAGTGGCCTAGCCAGTCTCCAGATCTCAACCCCATAGAAAATCTTTGGAGGGAGTTGAAAGTCCGTGTTGCCCAGCAACAGCCCCAAAACATCACTGCTCTAAAGGAGATCTGCATGGAGGAATGGGCCAAAATACCAGCAACAGTGTGTGAAAACCTTGTGAAGACTTACAGAAAACGTTTGACCTCTGTCATTGCCAATAAAGGGTATATAACAAAGTATTGAGATAAACTTTTGTTATTGACCAAATACTTATTTTCCACCATAATTTGCAAATAAATTCATTAAAAATCCTACAATGTGATTTTCTGGATTTTTTTTCTTCATTTTGTCTGTCATAGTTGAAGTGTACCTATGATGAAAAGTACAGGCCTCTCTCATCTTTTTAAGTGGGAGAACCTGCACAATTGGTGGCTGACTAAATACTTTTTTGCCCCACTGTATATCCATCAGTCAACTTTTCTATCTCCCAGATCTAAAGGCAATCTGGATAGCACCATGCAGTACATATTGTACATGCAGTATTCATAGTCCACTGCCCTGTGCCAGATAGAATCACATACGGATCATGGTTGCTGAAGCATAAAGACCTTATCAAAGCATGCAGTTGCTGGCTGCTCACTTCATGATCTCCCCATGCACTGAGAAGCCCAATGCATACACTCACATATTGTGACATACACAGCCCCATATACTCCCAAACATCTCACTAAGTCCAACCAACAATTATTTCACCAGTTAGCCTGCCGCTCGAAATAGATCTGCAGTAAATGTACAGTTAATATACTTTCAGAAAGGTGGGCGCACGACCATTTTGTCACAGCGTCCGATGTTGTTAATCTATCTCCTCTGTTGCATTTTATCACTATCACTTGGCACCCAGCCAATCAATAAGCCATTTCATGCTACCCACACTAGTGGTGCGCGGGTTAGCTGTTTGCTAAAAACCCATCCTCAACCACCCGACTATATGTGATTGTCACGCCTGCACCCGCTCTTCCACCCTGGCGCTCGAGGGCGCCAGGCTCCCCAGCATTACGCACTCCTGCCACCATCATTACGCACACCTGCCTTCCCCCGTCACGTGCATCAGCGATCATTGGACTCACCTGGACTCAATCACCTCTGTCATTACCTCCCCTACCGTATGTTCCCCCGCTCTGTTCCCCACTTCAGCACTAATGTCCTTGTATACTCGTGTGCTGACGCTGTTTCTATCTTGTTCCATGTCTGTTCCTATTAAAAGTTTGACTCCCCGTACCTGCTTCTCTACATCAGCGTCGGTCCTTACAGTGATAAAGTGAACATCTGAGGCCCCCTCCGACCCTATCCTGCTAATAAGCCTATAGAAAATGCGCTGTAGGCTACAGTCAGAGACAGTGGAACAATTTTTTGACAGGGGGTGCAGGATAATTTTTTTGCCTGATTTAGATATGTTTCTGCATAAAATTTCCGACATGGTAGGCTATTTGTTAGTCAACTTGTCTATAGATACATGCAGCTTCTCTTCTGTCATTATATGTTGCCCTAGAAGACTAAATAAACCCTTGTTCACCAGAACGAGGTCATATTAAAATCGATAGAATTAATGATTTAATCTAGTTGACATCGCAAAAGTTTTCGTGGAGCAAAGACGCTTAGGACCGGGGAGAAAATACCATAACTAAACAATGGGGGAAAATTTCCTGTGCAAATTTTCCAAATGACATCAGTTTGACCGGTTGTAAAGAACTAGAAAGATGTGAAAACGACCGACCAAATTTCTGATAGATTACAGTTCGGCATATTTGATGTGTTTTAAATACTAATTGTATTTTATGATGCTGATAAAGATAGATATCATCTGTAGAGGTACTAACTGGACATTTGCATTTTCTCAAGATGCTGAAAGAAAGAAATCATATTTCTTAACTCCTGTTCCCATCAAAATGTTGCCTATAATTGGTGTACCATTTTTCTGCAAGGAATGTGAGCGGTATAGACCTACAGTCAGTGTCCAGATTTCAGTTTCCATTTAACCCATCTGAACAGTAGTATACAGTTCCCTTGACATGCCATTGGTGATTTTCTTCGCTGATGCTGGCGCTGCAGACTTCTATATCGGTCCGCTAATACAGGACTGTTAAAGGTTAACTTTTGTAAAAAAAAAAAAAAAAAAAAGTTTTTGAAATTATATATTTTGTTAAAAATAGGCTTCTTTAATTCAGATTTTTCAGGAGGTGCTGCAGCACTGAGCAAATGTCAGGTCTGCTGAGCGCAAACTTGAATGTTGGGAAAATTCTGCGCAACTTCCAGCGCGCGTGTACTGTTTCAGAAAGTGGTCAAGTAGGCTACCGTGGCTAGGAAGGGGTATCGTTAAGATTTTAACTGTATTACTACTCTTACCGATACTTCTTATCGATCCGTTACTTTAACGGTATTCTTATCGGTTCTTTTTGTTATTTTGTTACGGAAAAACTAAACAAATTAATAGATTTTCTGAAATGTAAAATAAATAAAAGAAACAACTATTTACAGCAAAAGAAACAGCAATGTTTTGAAAAAATCACTATTATAGACTTTAATGTTGTGATGTAAACAATATTTTCCTGTAAAAGAAAATGCAGTAGTATAGAGCAACATGGGAGGAAAAGGACTAACAGTTCTTAGCAGTTCTTCTTGAGAAAGATCAACATATTTGCCTTCTCTGGCAGAAGTCGGGACCTCTCCTGGCTTATTGTGTTCCCTGTAGTCGAAAATACCCTCTCGCTAGGGGTGGAGGAGGCTTGAGCACAAAGGTAGCTTGTTGCAATGTTTGTGAGGCGGGTCAGAGTAGCTCTCTTCTCCCACCACCACATCACAGGATCTTCAGCTATGGGGATGGGAGGCAGGCCTTTGTAGAGCTCGACCTCTAGGTCAACACGCTCGCTGAGGGTGAGGGACGAGGTGTCCTGTTGGATCGTCAACCTCAACTCCCTGTCCTCTTCTGAATACAGCTCCTCCAAGGCACTCCTTGTTTTGTACAATGGAGGGACTGTCTCTTACATTTCCTCTCATTCTCCTTCAGACTCCTCCTCCTGTTGCTGGTGCTCTGTGTCTGTCTGCTCCGGGTCCTCTGACAGATCTGGTGTTGCTCCTGTCACATTGGCCTCAACAGTTGTCTTCTTCAGCCTGTCCCAGGTGGCGTCACTCACCGGCCTCCCTTTAAATCTGGGGTCCATTGCAGTGGCCTCATGCAGGAAGGCTTGAATGTCCTCATCCTGATAGCACTCGGAGAGGTTCTCCCACACCTTCTCTTTGATGGTTGCCACAAACGTCGTATCTTCATGCTTCACAGTGAAGTGCTCTTCCAGTTTTTGGAGAATGGGTATGATCTGTCCACAGATGGCATTCTTTTCACATGACACACACAGTGTGGATGTATAGAGGATTCTCATGAGCTGGACAAACTTCTCAGCCTTATGGAAGTCCTCGTCCTTCAGACGGTCCAGGTTGTCCTTGGTCATTGCTTTTCACAGTTGTGGGTCCAAGGCTTCTGCTTGGATCGCTGGATACTGCTCCATGAATCTCTCTATTGTTAGATAGAGCGAGTTCCATCTGGTCTTGACATCAATGATGAGTGTTGCGAAAGGCCTGAACAAACAACAAAAAACAACATACATATAATTACTGCACACTTGAATATTGAATTCAATTGTTAAACGTGGGAATTGCAAAATAACACTTTAATAGATTGAACTGGCTTCTTACCAAGGAGCTGCTGCTTTTTCTTTAAGACTGTTTTGGACATCGAGGATCTCCACACGACCACTGCTCTGATTTGGGCTGCCCATTTATCAATGGTAGTCATTTTGTAGATTTTCTGCGCTGCCAGATTCAATGTGTGTGCAAAGCATCCTATTTTTAGGATGTGTAGGCTCTTGATGGCAACATCCATATTGCCAGCATTATCAAAAGTCACAGCTACAATCTTGCTCGTCCCTATTTGAAACTCTTCCAGAATGTCTGAGATATCCTCTGCCACTACTTCGCCAGTTTGCGATTTGTACACTGCACTGGTGTGGAGGACCTTCTGTTTTACACTGCCCTGGCTTGTGTAGTGCACTGTAACAGAGAGATATGGGTCCTGACAGAGGCTGGTCCACCCGTCTGATGTGATGGCCAGCTTTGGCACGTCCTTCAGCTCGGTGATCACACTGGCCTTTTCTACACCATACCAGGTAGGAATTAATGTGTCACTGAGGTAACTCCAGGAGGGAGGGGTATATTTGGGGTTGAGTGTCTTGCTCATCTCCCTACAGTAAAAAAATATATAGTTTTCATGTGTTGAATTATTGTATTGTATTGTGGAGTGATGGGACTAACATTCAACCCTTTTATACTACTATAACCTAAAAATAAATACAACTCAATATATACTGACAGACTGTGACCTAAAGCCCTTACCCAAAGCCACTGTTGCATAGGGGTGTAGGCCTTTCACTATGAACTTGGTCACGGCTAGGTGGCACTCATTCACCCTCTCAGTCATCCTCCCACTAGCTGCCAGCGTGAAGGGGCTTTCAGCTTGTCTTTGCTTCGACCAGCAGTATTAGAGGGAGGAGTGGGTTGGTTCATTGTAGCTGCAAATTTAACAAAAGCAAAATCTTTAAATGGGTGATTGAATTTATGAACGCACCCATGGCTAAACAATCAGCTGGCTAATGGTTCCTTTTGATCATGAACCCATGTTCACATAATTGAGTTAACTCCACGTGTGGGCTCCAGGCTGCCTAACGTAGACCGGGCAAAGAGAGATGAACTACGATCTAGGCAGTCGAAACTGTGCATTTCTCTGCCTGAACATGATGCTCTTCCGTTAGATGTTTGGACAGATTGCTTGTGTTTCCGCCCTTACAAGCAAAAGTCTTGTTGCACTTGTGGCAACGAGCACTGTCAGCATTGACTCTGGTGAAGTGTAACCACACTTTTGAACGTTTAGTAGTCTCCACCATCGTCACATATTAAGAGCAGGGTCTTTCTTGTGTGTGTGTGTGTGCTGTAGTGTGTGAGAGACACAGACTCCACGCGAGAGAGATCTCTCTTCTGGATTGTGAATAGCGAAAATGCATCACAGACGAATGTCTTAATCTTATTGCAAATTAGAAATGGTTGGTGAGATAAAATGTGCAAGATAACGTTTATGTAGCAATAATAAATAGGAAATGTATTTCATTAAGTTCTCCATTACCGAAAGCAGAACCGATAACGTCGGAGCTTATCGATACTACGGTCTTTCATAATTTATCCCTGGGGCCCGTTTAATAGTGGGTTTCGGTACACATCCCTAACTGTGGCTATTTGATCATAATGTAGACTGACCAGAATGGCCTACCAACAAAAACAATGGAGAAAATATATCCCATTACATTTTAAAATGGAAATAGCTGTTCTATCATTCAGCCTACAGTAGCAGTGTGTGGTGTTCCATGTAGGCCTACATACCATGAGCCTTTCGAAATACATGCAGGGCTTGAAGTTAATCTGTTTATCCACTTGTCCTTCAGACAAGGAGGTGACAGACAATGTTGTTGTGTTGTTTGATGAAAGAAACCACTTTACAAAATAAAATGCATTATTATTCCCATACCATTATTACAGAAAATTTGACAAATAATGCTAACCTCTGCAAAATTAGCTACTTAGTTTATTCAAGCCTGTCTCAAAATACAACACTTCCCTTTTAAGACAAAACATGCACTTTACCCTACTCACTTTTTAAATATGTCTAGAATTGTACATGTTTTGTGCTCTTGTAGGAAGCAATAACTCCCCCATTGCTGACTACAAATTATCTATAACTGAGCTAATACCTCACTAACTAGCAAAGGATATGAACAATTGTGCACTTGTGGCTACATGCAGCTCTCGCTTTGATCTTAAAACAAGTGCATCTACAGTACTCACTACCGCTCATGCTGTAAACACACTCCAGTTCCAGTTCAAGGTGAAAGACACAGATCCATGGCAATGGTATATTTGCATTTAGGCCTACTGCAGCTCTGATTTGTTTTGCCGCACCGGTCTGTGTAGAGTGGGGGCTGAGTCCTGCTTGTCAATGCAATAGAATCCTACTCAGATGTGTTCTTCCTACAATAAAATCTCTTGCATTGTTCGTTTTGTTTTGGTATGTTGCATTGAAAGTGGCTTTTATTGCGTTGATTCGATCACAGTTCCCAAAGTAAAGGGAAACATTGACAGTGTTATCTTAGGGATAAAACTGTAGAAAGATCAATCTTGTGCCTCTCTGCACAAGCTGATATTTCTTCTGCACAGCTTAGAGGGAACATTGCTCAGCACCCCTACCTCCCGCGGCTATGGCCAAGGGCCTATTTGAAGTCTCCATCTTGTGACTGTCATAGCTAACATAGCTAACATAGCTGTCATAGCTAACATAGCTAACATAGCTGGCACTGCTATCATCCTCTTTTACCACCACCAAATCTTTCCCAAACACCACTTTCCTGGCCTTCCCTTTTCTATTTTCAACTCTCCATTTCGCAGCTGTTCTCTTATTGATTTCAACTCCTACGTTGTCCTTTTTGCCTCCATGGTTGGACATTAACTTTTCTACCCGTTCCCAAAAGCATTTGGCATTGGCATGTACAGTTCATTCGGAAAGTACTCAGACCCCTTGACTTTTTCCACATTTTGTTACGTTACAGCCTTATTCTAATATTGATTAAATAAATCATTTTACACAGCAATCTACACACAATACCCTATAATGACAAAGCGAAAACAGGATTTTAGACTGTTTTGCAAAGTTATTAAAAAAATGAAATACGTCATTTACATTAGTATTCAGACGCTTTGCTATGAGACTCGAAATTGAGCTCAGGTGCATTCTGTTTCCATTGATCATTCTTGAGATGTTTCTACAACTTGATTGGAGTCCACCTGTGGTAAATTCAGTTGATTGGACATGATTTGGAAAGGCACACAACTGTCTATATATGGTCCCACAGTTGACAGTGCATGTCAGAACAAAAACCAAGTCATGAGGTCGAAGGAATTGTCCTTAGAGCGTCGAGACAGGATTGTGACGAGGCACAGATCTGGGGAAGGGTAACAAAACATTTCTGCAGCATTGAAGATCCTTAAGGACACAGTTGCCTCCATCATTCTTAAATGTAAGAGGTTTGTAACCACCAAGACTCTTCCTAGAGTCGGCCGCCCAGCCAAACTGAGCAATCAGGGGAGAAGGGCCTTGGTCAGGGAGGTTACCAAGATCCAGATGGTCACTCTGACAGAGCTCCAGAGCGCTATAGTTCCTCTGTGGAGATGGGAGAACCTTCCAGTAGTGATGCACCGATATGACATTTTTGGCTAGCTACCCCAGAAGTTGCGGTCGAACAAATGATACTTTATTACCAACGCGGTATTGTAAACACATTGTTCGTGGCCGGTGTTTGCTTGTTTGCAGACTTTTTTGTACAGCTTCACAGTGCTACTGTATCTTTTTTGACACGCAAAGACCCAAACGGCGTTCCATAGTATGTATTTCTTGAAGCTAATAGCAGTGACGCTATTACTGTGTAACGGGCAGTGAATCCCATTAGCTTGGCTTTAATGTATTTCGCCTTTTGAGTTGTTTCGCTGAAATGTTCTTACTCTTTCAAATGACTGCTCGACTTGTTGACTGCTCGATCCACACAGGAGACAATGTGGGCTAGGTTATGAATGCTGTGTTGCACGTGTAGCGCAGAATTTTACATGGCGTCATTACGGCATGTACCTACGTTATATAGGAATGCACATTAGCTTTGACATTGGTTTTGCACATCCGCGTTAAACTGGACATCGGCCAATACCGATGTTAGCATTTTTAGCTAATATCGCCCGATTCCAAAATGTTCACCGATATATCGTGCATCCCTACCTTCCAGAATGACAACCATCTCTGCAGCACTCCACCAATCATGCCTTTATGGTAGAGTGGCCAGGCGGAAGCCACTCCTCAGTAAAAGGCACTTGACAGCCCGCTTGGAGTTTGCCAAAAGGCACCTAAAGACTCTCAGACCAAGAGTAACAAGATGTTCTGGTCTGATGAAACCAAGATTGAACTCTTTGACCTGAATGCCAAGCATCACGTCTGGAGGAAACCTGGCACCATCCCTACGGTGAAGCGCGGTGGCAGCAGCATCATGCTGTGAGAATGTTGTTCAGCGGCAAGGACTGGGAGACTAGTCAGGATCGAGGCAAAGATGAATGAAGCAAAGTACAGAGAGATCCTTGATGAAAACCAACTCCAGAGCGCTCAGGACCTCAGACTGGGGTGAAGGTTCACCTTCCAACAGGATAACGACCCTAAGCACATAGCCAAGACAAAGTAGGAGTGGCTTTGGTACAAGTCTCTGAAAATCCTTGAGTGGCCCAGCCAGAGCCCGGACTTGAACCCGATCGAACATCTCTGGAGAGACCAGAAAATAGCTCCCCATCTATCCTTACAGAGCTTAAGAGGATCTGCAGAGAAGAATGGGAGAAACACCCTTAATACAGGTGTGCCAAGCTTGTAGCGTCATTGAGGCTGTAACCGCTGCCAAAGGGTTTTCAACAAAGTACTGAGTAAAGGGTCTGAATGCTAATGTAAATGTCTTATTTCAGTTTTTCATTATTAATAAATTAGCAAAAATGTCTTCAAACGTGTTTTGCTTTGTCATTATTGGCTATTGTGTGTAGATTGATGAGAGAAAAAAACGATTGAATACATTTTAGAATAAGGCTGTAACGTAACAAAACGTGGGAAAGGTCAAGGGGTCTAAATACTTTCCGAAGGCACTGTAGGCTATTTGGCATGCATACAGTTAGGCCCTAGAGTCTAGGCTTGCTCACTTATACCAGATAACGTACAATAATGAAAGAAAAACCTCAATGTAGCCTATAGATCAAAAATTCACAAGAATTATAGATTAATGGATTTTTAAGGCATTATTTTCTTTTTATTCAACCAGCTCCCACCCTTCATATACACAATATTTAATGACCCTACACCCGCACGCTCCCTGTGCATCACTAATCCACACCAACATGCAATTCACTCGCACTGTACTGCTAGGAAATATATTTGTTGCTGCTGAGGCTCATACAAATAAATGACAGGCATAGGCAATGCCGGCGAACCAACACAAAATAACAACAACAAGACAGCAAGCTCCAGCATTGATATGATGGCCTTGCTTGTATCGATAAAGTCTGGAAAAGTCTAGACTTTAGAGAAGGCTTTTGGCAGCATGAGCTACACCCTGAAAACTGCTTTCTGTAGTCTATGATGAACATGTTATTGCACTACTCTGACCGTGACATAGATGGCGACAACTTGTGGAAAATCGATGAACATTCAGCTAGCACATTTTTTGGTTCTGAAGTCTTATGTTGTATTACATATCTCGCCTACTGAAAGTGTTGCGCAACTAGTGGATTTAATCCATGGTCCCCCGACTAAGGTGTTCATTCTCTTTAGGCTGCGTTCTCCATCTATCTCGCCCAAAGTGATCAGTGGAGAGGCGGGGCCCTAAATCCAAAGCGCTGTCCATCATGTCTCTGTGACTGTCAGATGGAATGAGAAGCCTGTGAGCCTTAGACATTGCTCCATTCAAGGTTATGAATTGCATATCTCATGTATGTGAAAGATTTCAATGAGTGCAGGAGGGAGGTAAGACCCTGTTTGTATTGGGGAGTCTGTGTTCAGGGCTATACCAGAGGATCAGCCATGCAGGAGATACAGTGCTAACTAACCTTGAGAAATCATATCCTGCAGTTCCTAAGGTAAATATTAAGGGTAAATCAATTTTAATTCTATCACTTTTTGACAGCACCCCTTTTGATTTGAACAAAACCTTGAATACATATTTGCCCATTGTAGAAGTGCTCAGAAAGTGACTTTTTGGACCTGAATGCCAAAACATTTTAGAGATGAAGATGCTCAAAGCTAACCCACTGTCACGCCCTGGCCTTAGTATTCTTTGTTTTCTTTATTATTTTAGTTAGGTCAGGGTGTGACATGGGGAATGTTTGTGTTTTATCGGTTTTGGGTGGTTATATGGTAAAGGGGGTGTTGGGTGTAGTGTATGGGTTTGTGTTGAGTGTATGTGTCTAGCTGTGTCTATGTTGGGTGTAAGTTGTCTAGGAGAGTCTATGGTTGCCTGAATGGGTTCCCAATTAGAGACAGCTGATTTCTGTTGTCTCTGATTGGGAGCCCTATTTAAGGTAGCCATAGGCTTTCGTTTGATGTGGGTAATTGTCTATGTCTGAACGTTTGTAGCCTGTATGTGCACTACGTTTATTAGCTTCACGGTCGTTTGTTAGTTTTGTAAGAGTGTTTTGTTTTCGGTTCTCCTTCTTCTTAATAAAAAGAAGATGGCTTATTTTCCTACTGCTGCGTTTTGGTCCGTCAATCCTCCACACGATCGTGACACCCACCATAGCATGAGACATCTATGTCTTCATCACTGGAAAATATAAAAAGCTAACAAACATTGTGGTTAAGGGCAATTCCATGGTAATGGAATTACGCTTTCATGCCAATACATGCCAAACAAAAACTATTGATTTCAAAGTTTTAAAAACCATACAACTCAATTTCCACTGAAAAATGAACAAAGACTAGTTTAGTGGAAGAACTGTGCAGATGAAAACTTTAGTAACTGAATTATAGTATAATCTCCCTCAGGTTTTTATGTGACCACATTTTCCCAAAAATCTATTTTGGTCAATGAACTACATTAAGTGAAGTGGATTTACACCCGGTAACGGAATTACATCATGGGTCCCTGAACTACATAATTATGAAATTAATGTCATTCTCATGTTTCACAAGTTTGGACATCAGAGTGCAGCACAGCAGAGTACAGTGTAGTACAATACAGCACAGCAGAGTAGAGTAAGGTAGAGTTTAGTAAAGTATAGTGCAGTACTGTACAGTAGAGTACAGTAAAATATTATACTTTTATTTTCTTTCCTGTACTGAACTGTACTGCCTTGCATTGTACTGTACTACTGTATTGTACTCCTTCTGTGGTTTGCTGTAATGTAGTCAGTACTGTACTGCAGAGGCCTTCACGGGCCCAAAAAGTTGAACCGGTTCCAAAATGGTTCCAAACGGTTCCATCAACGGACCCGAGGACAACTAGATCCATTCCATATATACTTGATCATTCAGACCCGGTCCGATCCTATCCAATTGAGGGAAGCAGCATAAAAGTATATTTTTAAGCTACTATATTCAACAGAGCTGATAAAGCACGAGGGAGAGGAGGTAGAGAGGTGAGGCTCTAGCAGGGACCATGCTGTGTGTGTAGGCTACTGTGAGGGTGAGCAAGTGAAACCGAAACAGGGAGGAGGGAGGGAGAGACCAGAGACTGCAACCAATCATGCCAACTAGCACTATAGTAGACTAATAGCTGCCATAGCTAGGTTATTTATCATCCAATAGGACTACGTAGTACCTGTCTTGACTGCATCAAACCAGGAGAAGCTAGTTAAGCTATAGTAGCTACTATAGCTAGCTAGGCTAATTGAGGCTTCATGTTATTTATTTTCCTACAGTAACAAACTCCATTCAGAATATTACGTTGTAGCCTACTTGTTGGCTCTTGGTCATTTAGCCTATCCTTCTCTTTTATCTTTTAAATCCATAATTTTAATTATTTCTTCCATTGATTAGATATCTCCTTACTTTTGCTCCACGTGGAGGCTCTATCACTATAACCTATTGCCGCTTTGATGACATGATTGGCCAACAACAACAACAAGCTATACGCGCCACTCTCGTTAAAACAATCGAGCAGCAGCATATACTGCATTCAATCCTCCTGATTCCTGCTTAAAAGCAAAAACTAAAGCAGGAAGCACCAGTGACTCAGTCAATAAAAAAGTGGTCAGATGAAGCAGATGCTAAACTACAGGACTGTTTTGCTAGCACAGACTAGAATATATTCTGAGATTCTTCCGCTGGCATTGAGGAGTACACCACATCAGTCACTGGCTTCATCAATAAGTGCATCGATGATGTTGTCCCCACAGTGACTGTACGTACATACCCCGACCAGAAGCCATGGATTACTTGCAAAATCGTCACTGAGATAAAAGGTAGAGCTGAGAGGGACATCCTGCTGGGATTGTTGTTGCTTGATTGACGGGGGTGGGGGAGTGGGAGCCGAGGGAGTGCCACTTTCAAGGAGAGGGACACTAATTCGGACGCTTATAATAAATCCCGCTATGCCCTCCGACAAACATTCAAACAGGCAAAGCGTCAATACAGGACTAAGATTAAACCGTACTACACCGGGTCTGATGCTCTTTGGATGGGACAGGGCTTACAAACTATTACAGACAACAAAGGGAAGCACAGCCATGAGCTGCCCAGTGACACGAGCCTACCAGACAAGCTAAATTACTTCTATGCTCACTTCGATGCAAGTAACACTGAAACATGCATGAGCGCATCAGCTGTTCCGGACGACTGTGTGATCACGCTCTCCGTAGCCAATGTGAGTAAGACCATTCACAAGGCCGCAGGGACAGAAAGATTACCAGGACGTGTACTCCAAGCATGCGCAGACCAACTGGCAAGTGTCTTCACTGACATTTTCAACCTGTCCCTGACTGAGTCTGTAATACTAACATGTTTCAAGCAGACAACATATAGTCCCTGTGCCCAAGAACACTAAGGTAACCTGCCTAAATGACTACCGACCCATAGCACTCAAGTCTGTATCCATGAAGTGCTTTGAAAGGCTGGTCATGATTCACATCAACACCATTATCCCAGAAACCCTATACCCACTCCAATTTGCATACCGCAATCTCTATTGCACTCAACACTACCCTTTCCCACCTGGACAAAAGGAACATCTATGTGAGAATGCTATTCATGGACTACAGCTCAGCATTCAAAGCTCATCAATAAGCTAAGGACCCTGGGACTAAACACCTCCCCCTGCAATTGGATCCTGGATTTCCTGATGGGCCGCCCCCAGGTGGTAAGGGTAGGTAACAACAAATCCGCCATGCTGATCCTCAACACGGGGGCCCCTCAGGGGTGTGTGCTCAGTCCCCTCCTGTACTCCATGTTCACTCAATACTGCATGGCCAGGCACAACTCCAACACCATCATCAAGTTTACCGATGACACAACAGTGGTAGGCCTGATCAAGACAAAGATGAGACAGCATATAGGGAGGAGATCAGAGACCTGGCCGTGTGGTGCCAGGACAACAACCTCTCCTTCAACGTGATCAAGACAAAGGAGATGATTGTGGACTACAGGAAAAGGAGGACTGAGCATGCCCCGATTCTCATCCAGGACCTCCATACCAGGCTGTGTCAGAGGAAGGCTATAAAAAGTGTCAAAGACTCCAGCCACCCTAGTCATAGACTGTTCTCTCTGCTACTGCATGGCAAGCGGTACCGCAGCACCAAGTCTAGGTCTAAAAGTCTTAACAGTTTCTACCCCCAAGCAATAAAACTCCTGAACAGCTAATCATATGGTTACCAATAAAATTGGATAACATTTTTTATTTGATTTGCAGTGGGAAAAATCAGGGTCGCACAGAGTGTTTCTTGTTAGTCTTAAACAATCAAATGTTTTAAAAAATATACACCTCACACACATAGTTATGGGCTTAAACAAAAGAGGACACCTGTACCATGTCAGATATAGAGGTTAGATGTATTACATTTTGAGTTTGAATCCCAATATTACACTTTATATACAGTTGAATTCGGAAGTTTACATACACCTAGGTTGGAGTCATTAAAACTTGTTTTTCAAGCACTCCACACATTTCTTGTTAACAAACTATAGTTTTGGCAAGTCGGTTAGGACATCTACTTTGTGCATGACACAAGTCATTTTTCCAACAATTGTTTATAATTCACTGTATCTCAATTCCAGTGGGTCAGAAGTTTACATACACTAAGTTGACTGTGCCTTTAAACAGCTTAGAACATTTCAGAAAATGATGTCATGACTTTAGAAGCTTCTGATAGGCTAATTGACATCATTTGAGTCAATTGGAGGTGTACCTGTGAATGTATTTCAAGGCCTACCTTCAAACTCAGTGCCTCTTTGCTTGACATCATGGGAAAATCAAAAGAAATCAGCCCAAAAAAATTGTAGACCTCCACAAGTCTGGTTCATCCTTGGGAGCAATTTCCAAATGCCTGAAGGTACCACGTTCATCTGTACAAACAATAGTATGCAAGTATAAACACCATGGGACCACGCGGCCATCATACCACTCAGAAAGGAGACACGTTCTGTCTCCTAGACATGAACGTACTTTGGTGCGAAAGGTGCAAATCAATCCCCGAACAACAGCAAAGGACATTGTGAAGATGCTGGAAAATACAGGTACAAAAGTATCTATATCCACAGGTAAACGAGTCCTATATCGACATAACCTGAAAGGCCGCTCAGCAAGGAAGAAGCCACTGCTCCAAAACCTCCATAAAAAAGCCAGACTACGGTTTGCAGCTGCACATGGGGACAAAGGTCGTACTTTTTGGAGAAATGTCCTCTGGTCTGATGAAACAAAAATAGAACTGTTTGGCCATAATGACCATCTTTATGTTTGGAGGAAAAGGGGGGATGCTTGCAAGCCGAAGAACACCATCCCAACCGTTAAGCACGGGGGTGGTAGTATCATGTTGTGGGGGTGCTTTGCTGCAGGAGGGACTATTGCACTTCACAAAATAGATATCATCATGAGGGAGGAAAATTATGTGTATATACTGAAGAAACATCTCAAGACATCAGTCAAGAAGTTAAATCTTGGTCGCAAATGGGTCTTCCAAAAGGACAATAACCCCAAGCATACTTTCAAAGTTGTGACAAAATGGCTTAAGGACAGAAAAGGCAAGGTATTGGAGTGGCCATCACAAAGCCCTGACTGCAATTATATAGAACATTTGTGGGTAGAACAGAAAAAGCTTGTGCGAGCAAGGAGGCCTACAAACCTGACTTTGTCAGCTTTGTCAGGAGGAATGTGCCAACTTATTGTGGGAAGCTTGTGGAAGGCTACCTGAAAAGCTTGACCCAAGTTTAACAATTTATAGACAATGCTACCAAATACTAATTGAGTGTATGTAAACTTCTGACCCACTGGGAATGTGATGAAAGAAATAAAAGCTGAAATAATTAATTATCTCTACTATTACTCTGCCATTTCACATTCTTACAATAAAGTGGTGATCCTAACTGACCTATAACTGAATTTATACTAGGATTAAATGTCGGGAAAAGTGAAAAACTGAGTTCAAATGTATTAGGCTAAGGTGTATGTAAACTTCCGACTTCAACTGTACTAAAATGAATAAAAGTAATACAATTTAAATTTCTACTTTCAAATGGTACCATGAAGATTGTTGGAGGCTAACACATCAGAAAATGTTGACTTGAATGGCAATATTTGTTGTTTAAAATTATACTGTCAATCCTCTATAGCAAACCTATTGAAATCATAGACATAAAGATCATAGTGGCAAGGTCAATACATTTCAATGTCCGAACCGTGAGACACCTAAGACAGCGCTACAGGGAGACGGGGCGGACAGCTGATCGTCCTTGCAGTGGCAGAACACGTGTAACAACACCTGCACAGGATCAGTACATCCGAACATCACACCTGCGCAACAGGTACAGGATGGCAACAACAACTGCCCGAGTTACACCAGCAACACCAGCAACGCACATTCCCTCCATCAGTGCTCAGACTGTCCACAATAGGCTGAGAGAGGCTGGACTGAGGTCTTGTAGGCCTGTTGTAAGGCAGGTCCTCACCAGACATCACCGGCAACAACATCGCCTATGGGCACAAAGCCACCGTCGCTGGACCAGACAGGACTGGCAAAAAGTGCCCTTCACTGACGAGTCGTGGTTTTGTCTCACCAGGGGTGATGGTCGGATTCGTGTTTATCGTCGAAGGAATGAGCGTTACACCGAGGCCTGTACTCTGCAACGGGATCGATTTGGAGGTGGAGGGTCCGTCATGGTCTGGGGCGGTGTGTCACAGCATCATCGGACTGAGCTTGTTGTCATTGCATGCAATCTCAATGCTGTGCGTTACAGGGAAGACATCCTCCTCCCTCATGTGGTACCCTACCTGCAGGCTCATCCTGACATGACCCTCCAGCATGACAATGCCACTAGCCATACTGCTCATTCTGTGCGTGATTTCCTGCATGACAGGAATGTCAGTGTTCTGCCATGGCCAGCGAAGAGCTCATTTAGAATGTCTGGGATCTGTTGGATCGGAGGGTGAGGGCTAGGGCCATTCCCCCCAGAAATGTCTGGGAACTTGCAGGTGCCTTGGTGGAAGAGTGGGGTAACATCTCACAGAAAGAACTGGCAAATCTGGTGCAGTCCATGAGGAGGAGATGCACTGCAGTACTTAATGCAGCTGGTGGCCACACCAGATTGACCCCCCCTTTGTTCAGGGACACATTTTTCCATTTCTGTTAGTCACATGTCTGTGCAACTTGTTCAGTTTATGTCTCAGTTGTTGAATCTTGTTATGTTCATACAAATATTTACACATGTTAAGTTTGCTGAAAATAAACGCAGTTGACAGTGAGAGGACCACACGGAGAGTTTCTTTTTTTGCTGAGTTTAGTAATTTAAGTTGATGTTTCAATTAAATTTAAAGAGAATGTTGTGTCTCAACCGATGGCGGGCACAACACAAAAATGTTAGTTGATGTAAAACAGGGTATTTTTTCAATAAATAAAACAATAGTTTGACAACACTTTGTAAGTTTCAAATGATATCAAACTCAACAGTTTATATTTTCCAGTGAAGAAAACATGGATGTCTCATGGTATGTTTTTTTTTTTTAAATGAGTAAACTTTGAGCACCTTTAAATCAAAAGGGAAGCTGTCAAAAAGTACATTAATAGCAACTTAAAGTGGGCGGCAGGGGCATCAATTGGGTATGTCAGAGTATGTCAGTCCCCATACCCTAGTTTAATACCAACAACTTAAAATAGACTACTAAAATGTTCCAATCTCGATTAAAGGCAAATGTAGTTTAGCAGTATAATCCCTGTGCTGAGCTAGCGCATAGCAGCTAATTGTTGTATGACATGTTTGTAGAATGTTAAGTCCCCTATCAACTGAGGTTGAAATATAGTGTATCATATTAAATAAACAATACCATATGTTATATTATATGATGTTAAGTAGTTAATCAAATATAGAGTACCATATTTTATATATATATTGTAATGTCTTACTTAAATAGAGTATCATATTAAATATAGTGTATCAAATATGGAGTATCATAATACATTTCAATCAAAAGTATAACTTCAGACCATGGTAGGTCATCTAAAGTCCCATGAGGCAAACAAACCTAATAAAAATGTACTTAGGAAGACTGGCAAGTCCGTTGAGGGTGTTCCGTGCCCTTTCAAAATATCAATAACCCAATTGTATTGTTATTACATTGTGCTGTAGAAAGGGACGTCTTAAGGCCAACACTGCAAATGGTGGTTTAAAAATCTGGCTCTGGTGGGACTGGTCAGGACTGTCCACTACCTAATCACTGACCAGCCAAGCCCAACCACACAAGCTGTGTTGAGTACAAGTGGAGCTGCAACACTGATTTCCCTGGCCTGCTATTGGTGTGAGCACTAGACCGTACTGTCCTATCCTGAATTCCCAGATAGCTTTGAAGGCACTGTGTGTTTTACACTGTGCACTGTATGGTTTTCTGGAAGGTCTGCAGAGAATATCAATCATTTTTTTCAACAAATGTTCCACTGGTAATGCTTCTGGCTAGTACTGGCCAAAAAATATGACTAAATATGGATTATGCAACCACCATGTCACACTTCCAAACAATGGCTGTAAATATGTATTAGAATGTGTATGAAAGAGTCACACTTTTTCCTTCGTATTTTCTCTATCAACTATGTGAAGCATTTGAGTAAATATTTTCCCAAAAACCTAACAATTCAATTAACATAATTCAATTTACCCTATAATCAACTAAAAAGCATTTTCAGTCCAGGACTGGACTTAAAGGGATACTGCGAGATTCGGGTAATTAGCATACACTAGCTTACCAGTAGACTTCCAGTTATTGTGCTAATGCTAGTTAGCATTGAATCACGAAACTACCTTTAACTTCCTTCATGCGTCATGCAGAGACATAAAAACGGTACCTGCGTACCTACGAGTTCACCAGACTTTGGGTAAGTATACAAATTAATTGCTAGAATCTCACACTATCCCTCTAATATGTAACTGGGAAACTGGCCCTATAACTTTCTGATATTTTGTGTGGGAGAGTTCAGGACAGCCTGGCAGTTTAATATTGAAGTGTAGCCTCCCTTTACAGTGGATTTGGAAAGTATTCAGACACCTTGATTTTTTTCACATTTTGTTACATTACAGCCTAATTCTAAAATTGATTAAATCAATCTACACACAACACCCCATAATGATAAAGCAAAAATTTGAAATTTTGGCAAATGTATTACAAATGTAAACGTGATATTTCAGAAGTATTCAGACCCTTTACTCAGTACTTTGTTGAAGCACCTTTGGCAGCAATTACAGTCTCAAGTCTTCTGGGGTATGATGCTACAAGCTTGGCACACCTGTATTTGGGGAGGTTCTCCCATTTTTTCTGCAGATCCTCTGTCAGATCTGATGGGGAGCGTCACTGCACAGCTATTTTCAGGTCTCTCCAGAGATGTTTGATTGGGTTCAAGTTCGGGCTCTGGCTCTGGCTGGACCACTCAAGGACTTGAGACTTGTCCCAAAGCCACTCCTGCATTGTCTTGGCTGTGTGCTTAGGGTCGTTTTCCTGTTGGAAGATGAACCTTCGCCCCAGTCTGAGGTCCTGAGCACTCTGGAGCGGGTTTTCATCAAGGATCTCTCTGTACTTTGCTCCATTCATCTTTCCCTCGATCCTGACTAGTCTCCCAGTCCCTGCTGCTGAAAAACATGATCACTCGACACAATCCTGTCTCGGACAATTCCGACAATTCCTTCGACCTCATGGCTTAGTTTTTGCTCTGACATGCACTGTCAACTGTGGGACCGTACATAGACAGGTGTGTGCCTTTCCAAATCATGTCCAATCAATTGAATTTACCACAGGTGGACTACAATCAAGTTGTAGAAACATCTCAAGGATGATCAATGATAACAGGATGCACCTGAGCTCAATTTTGAGTCTCATAGCAAATGGTCTGAATACTTACGTAAACAAGGTATCTGTTTGTTATTTTTTTATACATTTGCAAAAATGTTTAAAACTGTTTTCACTTTGTCGTTATGGGGTATGGTGTGTAGATTGATTAGGAAAACATGTAATTTCATTAATTTTAGAATAAGGCTGTAACGTAACAAAATGTGAAAAAGTCAAGGGGTCTGAATACTTTCCAAATGCACTGTACGTGGGTGTACTATTTTCTATTTTTTAAACTAGACAAGTCAGTTAAGAACAAATTCTTATTTACAATGACGGCCTACACCAGCCAAACCCAGACAACGCTGGGCCAATTGTGAGCCGCCCTATGGGACTCCCAATCATGTCCGGTTGTGATACAGCCTGGACTCAAACCAGAGTGCCTGTAGTGACGCCTCTAGCACTGAGATGCAGTGCCTTAGACTGCTGCGCCAGTCGGGAGCCCTTCCCCAATTACTGGTTCAATCTTACTCAGGAGTCAATAGGTTTAACTGTTCTTTTTCTATGCCTTTCTATGAATGATGTGCAACCCAGTCCATTGTTATCAGCACAACACTGCTACAATGCTCATGCTTTCCTCAAAGGTCAGCTTGTGAAAAATGGCACAGTAACCACATTTCCAGCCACAGTGTTTATGCAAGTAAAGTCCTACCGAATAATCATAAAAAATAATCACGACCGTTGTGAGGAAACAGGACATTTTGGTACAATTTTATAAATACCGACAGATCATTTGTTCATTCGACATGGTGGGATCTTTTTGTGTCAGTAATAATGATGAACTTCACATTGTAGTGAAAGTTCACTTTGATCTTGGTGCTCCTTTCCAATAAATATTGAGGGTCTGATTCTGGTGACATGATGATCGATGCTTGACTGCCGTTAGACAAATACAAATATTCTCGCTCTTAAATCTCATTATGTAGACTAGCCTTCCCGCACAGCCTTCCCACACTTTATCTGCGAGCTGTTAAGTATCAAGACCAGAGTAGACACATTCGCTATTTAACGCAACAGTTTTTGTTACAAACTATCAGTAGAATTGAAAATGCGATGGAAACACATTGAACTTCAGATTTTTACTCAGTAGAAAACTGAAGTGAAAAGAAAATGTTGTGTGCACTACGTCATCACACATAGATTTTTATCTGCAAGAAGTCAGTTTGGTGGAAACACACCACTGGTGGGAAAATATTTTCTTTATGCAACATTTTTGAATATTCACCTGGAAATCTGTCACCAATTTATACTTTATACCTGGGTTCCCGGGCCAAGGGTGGAGATCGGGTCTCGTTATTTAATTCATACTGTAAATGGAGCCGTATCTCCCTGTAGGATCACAGCAACCTTTCTCAACACTCGTTCTCCAAAAATAGCTCCCTCGTCCTGCAGACAGTGCCAGCACCGAGGTCTTTTTTCAATTAGCCAGCCTGTCTCCTCAGGGTGCATTGATGATACAGAGCTGAGGAGAACGTTCTACAGCAGAGATACATTGTCTAGTTAGCTATACCAGAAGGAGCAGTATAGAGCGGCATGGCTCATACCTCGGGATGCAAAGGGAGGGTATATTACTGGCAACTTTCTAATATTTCCATTAAACTACCAGAATTTTGGTAACTTTCAAGGTTTTTGAGGATTTTATCACAAGACAACTACTGGCTTTTTTTTTAGGTACTATAGATCATCACAGGTGTCTGTAACTATCTCTGGCCCTCTGTGTGAAGTCTTTGATGTGAATGTTTTGGCGCCAAACTGGTGGCAATTGTGAAAAAAGTCAATTGTTGGAAGAGTTGAAGTGTTAATTGAAAATAATGCCATTGTTGATTTGATGCATTTTTCATTAATTAGACGATTTTCTCTTGAACCATATCATCTATCCACTAGAAACTCATGGACATTAGGATATAAAAAACGAATACTATATACTGTATGAATATATATTTTTTCGTAAGTTATGCAAGTATAAATGACCAAAGTTACAATAAATTGTCATTGATTACATGTTAATTACCAAAATCACTGAATGTTCTAGTAGCCTTGGTAAATTACTGGTAGCTTTGCAACCCTATTCATACCACATAACTCACATGTTCGCATAGAGTGGAATACATGATACTACAACAAGACAGCACAGAACAGCACACCGTATTGCATAAAGTCACTACAATTACAAGGAGAAAATAGATAGATATTGTTTGATGTAATAAAAAAAAATTACATCCAGATATAGCCATACATTTTGAAATGCTAAAACTGCACATGTATTGAAAAGAAGAAAAGCAATTTAAAATGTTTTACTTTACTGTTTGTTGTAGGTCAGGTCTCTCACATGGCCATTTCTGACAGCTTTGCGGAGTAACAAAGTATAGTATAGTAGTACTCACTTTTTCAACATTCCCAGAAAGTATGGATGAGGCTTTGAACTTGCCTCCACTGCCGTTTGTAGAGGTTTTCCTTCAGCATCAAATTCACCAAGGGGTGCAGGGCATACTCCAGTCAATACTGAATTGATGCAGTCAACATTGATTCATTGATTAAGTCAAGATTCAGATATCCAAATGAATGACCTTGGTCAATAAGCAATTTCAACTACCCTAAGATAGGACTACCGGGGCAAATGAAAACACATGGATACAATGTTATGAAGAATATACCTTTTCCTTGACCTCTCTGGGCACTTCCTTGACAAAAAGGAAGTAAAAAGGATTTTTCCAATAAGGGCCTTCCAGAGTAGAACATGTGCCAGAACCTGCTACCAAACCACGGTTAAAAGGTCGAGCTCTCTGAATTCCTGGAGCTTAACACTCAATTAGTTCCGAATTGCATTCTGTCCACCAGGGAGCAGGTGATAACTGTGACGGGTCACAAGTGATAATTGCCTGCATACCCCTCGGAGTTGCTGCCTATTAAAAGGAGTTATTTAAATCCCATCACCTTTGGGCGTCTCTTGCCTTTATGTGCATCTCCTTAATTGGGAAGCACATTATATAAAACTCCCTTCATAACCCGATCGGCCTCAAAGACAGTCAAACTCTCCACAAGTAATTGAGGGGAAGTGGATGAGTGAGTTGTTGTCCAGTGATTGGTATAGGGGTTCTGTTTACATCGGTAAGTGTGGACCTCTATGCAACTTGAGGATCTTTGTGAATACGGAAGAACACAGAATGGTGTTCTGTGCCAAAGACAAATACTCTTTCTTGAAGGGATACTTTGGATTTTGACTTCCAGTCGTTGCGCTAAGGCTAGATAGCGTTGGCTCACAAAACTACCTCTAACTTCCTTCATACTGGACACAGAGACATAAAAATGGTATTCACAATTTAATCTGACTCTGGGGCAGTAGATAAAGGCCCTCGTTGCCAAAAGTATCCCTTTAAACCCCATTACAAAATATGGACTATCCCCTAAAGGCCCAAACTGATCTTTCATTTTTAATACAGTTGAATTTGTGATTCAGCATATTTATTCAGATTGAACACTCATAACTTTGGCCCAGAATCAAAAAGCAAAAGAGTATTTAGACAGCCACCATCTCAGATCTTTCTGAAATAGTTTCTGTAGTTAGTCACAGATACGATTAGCATTCCTGAAACATTGTTTTGTTTAAATATAATTGGATCTTTGAAATTTGTGGAGGAAGTTTATGGAGGAACCGTGAGCTAACGCTGGAAAGCATTAGATGGAAAACCCATTTACACAGACGGGAACCGTGACCATTTTTTCCAGTGGTAAACTGCCTGAGTTAGACATGTTAATTGTGAATGGTGATCTTAGGCTTGTGTGTGGCTGCTTGGCCATGGAAACCCATTTCATGAAGCTCCCCTATGAACAGTTATTGTGCTAACGTTGCTTCCAGAGGCATTTTGGAACTCGGTAGTGAGTGTTGCAACCTAGGACTGGCGATTTTTATGCACCACGCGCTTCAGCACTCGGTGATCCCGTTCTGTGAGCTTGTGTGGCCTACCACTTCGCGGCTGAGCCGTTGTTGATCCTAGGCGTTTTCACTTCACAATATCAGCACTTACAGTTGACCAGGGCAGCTCTAGCAGGGCCAAAATTTGACAAACGGACTTTTTGGGAAGATGGCATCCTATGACAGTGCCACGTTGAAAGTCACTGATCTCCTCAGTATGGGCCATTCAACTGCCAATGTTTGTCTATGGAGATTGCATGGCTGTGTGCTCGATTTTATACACCTGTCAGTACGGGTGTGACTGGAATAGCCGAATCCACTAATTTGAAGGGGTGTCCACACATCTTTTTGGTCATGGGGTGCCAGGTAGCCTAGTGGTTAGAGCGTCGGGCCATTAACCGAAAGGTTGCTAGATCGAGTCCCCAAGCTGATAAGGTAAAAAAAAATCTGTCGTTCTACTCATAAAGGCCCAATTGAATGTTATGAATTGGCTTATGTGGTGCTTTTGATATAATAGGACCAATTGATAGATTTCCCTGCTATATTCTCAGCCACCATAACTAGCTTAATGGATCCATTCTAAAAAATAAAAATGAATATGTACTCTCCAAATAATCCAGCATCACTTGATGTGCGAGTTCTGATGCATAAGTAGCGAGCATTCGTTTGACCAGCCCCGAATAGAAAGATGAGAGCACCAGTAGGTAGGAAGATGAGAACATCAGTAGGTAAGGAAGAATGGGGAAAATGTGTCCTAAGAGGATTTTTTTTTAGGTCGCCCCTGTGAAAGGTGCTCTTTAAATGGAAATCATTTTCAAAAGAGGATAGAGCAGTGGGACAAGGGGTAGAGAGAGAGAGGGAGAGAGATGGGGGGAGAGGACGCAGACAAAGTGATGGAGGGCTTGTACAGAGATAGCAAGAGATAGGTGGAGAGGGGAGGTTGAGAGGGAAATGGAAGAGGAGGGGGAACCAGCCAGAGGAGAGGAGGGAGGGAGGGATGAGGGAGGAGAGGTGCGGGTGGGAGTTTAGTGCTCTCAGTCTTATCAGAGGCAATCATATCTGCCTTGCTTGGCCTTTTTTAATAATCACCTCTGTTAAAGATGGGACAACTAATCAGGAGCTGGGGACCTTAAAGTCAGAACAATTTAATTCTCTGTTGTTTAATGAATGTGTATTGCTGCCATAGGAGAGGTGAGGGAGAGGAGTCCTCTGACTAAGTGCACTGCAATGATAAGAACAACACATGAAAGATATTGAACCACGAGTCACAGTAGATTAACTACGGAGCCAGACAAGATCCATTATGGATCCCCCTGCTTAGCATGTAAACACTTTGTGATTGTCTAACCTGCAGAATAGCTATCTAGAATCAAATCAAATCATATCAATGCCAAAGACATGGTCACATTTACACACAAGATCCTTGAAAATACAGGGCGTATATTATGCTCATCCTGTGTATGGTATAGGCCTACACATCACAATCCCTCTCAATACCATGGATGTACTTCTGATTAATTTCATTCTACAGGGATTCTCAGTGATTGGACCTACAGTATAACATGTAACGAGAACATACTGTACAAGCTTTGTGAATCAACGGCTCAGATCAAAGTCTGAGCAGCACTTCGAGCAGCACTCCTAGATGCTCGAATTCCAAATTAGTCCCTTTTTTTAAAAGGTTTTCAGAGTTTTACTCTCAGAATACACAATATGCAGCAGTGGCCATACTTCAAAAGTAGAATGCAGAAAGATGCAAAAGAGGAGTCAATGGCTAATGTGCTAATGTGTTATAGTCATCTAATTGCCACTGTGACATTTAAAGGTGGTCATGTTGCTAGCTGACTCAGATGTTAGGGAACTCAAGGGGACCTTGCCTTCAGTGTCATATAACATTTGTCTATGATCTAATGCTTTTGGTTGAAGTGTTTGTGCAACTTTGAAGGCTAACAATTAGCTAGCAATGATAGCGAAAACGGTCTGCAGGCTTATAAAGTATGTGTCTGAATGACACCGGTGTCTTGTCTCCCGTAAAGTCAAATAGAGGTTCGCAAATGGCATTCAAAACGAGGCTAATGTAATATGAAGCCTTCCACAATCCCATTTGCTTCTAATTTGGTTTAGCATTGTTGTAGTCAAAGCAGAATTGGCCATTCGCATGATTCACAGAGATTTTTAAAGAACCTCAGACAGTTGAGATAAGAATCGATTATGATCTGAAACACTGATGTGCATATTTGCTGGAAAGGCTTAAAAGCCCAAGTACATTAGCCAGTACCAGTCTGAGTCAATCCCTATGAACTAACAATGGATCAGATCAGTGCAACACTGCCCTCTTGTGTTTCCCCCTCAAAAAAGGAAAAATACACAAGAGAATCTTCTACACAAGAGGATTTTCAAGGTGATTTTATTTTGTTGTATGTCTCACTGAGTAAGACTGTCACACAATCTCTCCCTCTCTTGCTCCCTCTCCCTCTCTTGCTCGCTCTCTCTCAATCTGTCAGCGACGTCTCATTCTCTTATGCAGTCAGTAGCTCCACACCTCAGTCTGTCAAGTATCTCACTCTCTCCCTTTCTCCTTATTTGCACTCCCTTCGCTCTCCTCTTTCTCATTCACTCACTTCCATCTTCCCCAATCTATCAGCACCACACCACCTCTCCCTTGGTCCCTCTTTCATTCTCAACAATCTGCCGTGGATTTTTCTACTTTCGGTCTTCTGCCCACTAGCCCTTTATCTTTCTCTAGACCTCAAATTATTTATCCCCTACTCCTTCTTCAGCCCACTCCCCTCTTACTCTGAAGATTCATTTATTTTTCTCACCCCACACAATCACTCCTTGACAGTGTCATTTGATCTTCACCCTCCCCATCTCTCACTGGCCCCCTATCTCCCCGTCACTATCATTCTTTCAGTGAGCAATGCCCTTATGCTCTCGTATGCTTTCTCTCTCCCAATACATCTCTCTCTCTCCCTCTCAACCTCCCTCCTCTCTTCCACTTCTCACAGTGTGCATCCCTGAGGACCTATGCACAGGGTGAGTGCTGCTATAAACCTTGGCATTCAAACCCAAAGTGGCTCATGAATTTTAATATGCGGCAAGGACGTTGGGGGGCTGCGTTCAGTCTCCCTCCAACTTGCAGCCAGTGGACAATGACAACAGGCAGACGTTGCACGGGCCAAGGTTGCTCTCTGCACACTCCTGCAGTGCCTGGGAGAGTGGGCATTTTATCGCCTTTCTTTAGGCTTGTCGCAGCACCAGGGCCCTGGGCCAAGGTTAATTTCATGGTTGGGCAAGGGGTGGTTACGTTGGGGTTGAGGACCGTAGTCCCATAGAAGAGGCATTGGTCAATAGAAATGAAATAACCGTAAATTCACTCTGGCAATTAGTCGAGTCCTCTGCCAAGATTGACGTAGTTTCCCTGTTGTGAGACTTTTTCCTCATTATGATGAGTTTCATAGGTCTAGTGTCTGACCTGCATGTGGTAATTTCCATGTAAAAGGACCTATGAGCATAAACATGAGAAGGTCATAGGAGTATATCAAATTGGGTGTCAAATGAAAGCTAAGAGTCTATCGTTTTTTAGAAATGAAGGTATACATACATTTTTCAACCATTTCCCATCCTAAAAATGAGGAATAAGCAAAAGCTTTGATTTCTGGTCAAACAGATGGAAAAGTATGAAAATGCATCAAAACACAATAAGTAAATAGCCCTGCTAACTAATATCAACACTTATATCTAGTTTATGATACATTTTTCTACATTCTGTAAGTTTAAGAAACATTGCCTTTTGCCTTTATTACCAAAAACCCACATATCTTTAAGATATATTCTAGTTTGTCTCCCTCATGAGGAGGGAGGATAATAACAAGTAAAGGTAGACCTATCAATTAGTTATAGTTTATTTAACTTATAACATTTTCGTTTTTTGAATTACTAAGTGATTTAAACTCAACATTTGTGACGGAATTTCTGTGTAGTACAGATCGGGGACCCATGATGCAATTCTGTTACCGTAATTCCGTTAAAGGTAAATCCATTTCACTTACTGTAGTTCAATAACCAAAAGAGATTTTTTCAAAGTCAATGTGTCATGTCATAGATGACACCCCATTCTTTCTGCAGACATTGTTGAATCTTAATTCGGAGCAAACATGGACACAAAATTGCGGGAGATTTTATAGAAATTCTGTTACCAAACTTTGCATTTGCACAGTTCTTCCAGTGAATGTGTTTTTGTAAAATGTTCAGTGTAAATTGTTTTAAGTAGTCATTGTGCATAAGTTTGCACACTTTTAAATCAATGGTTTTTGTTTGGCATACATTTTAAGGGTAAAAATCTGAGTCTCAGCGCAAATCCGTTACTGTGAAGTTGCCCATATCAGTAAAGAGTATAGCTGAGAAAAACAGCATGTGATGAGCCACATATGGCCATAATGAATGTTAAGGATTTCAGATATCTACTGTAGGTTTTCTGCCCTGGAGAATGGCTTCGAACAGTAATTTTGTGATGTACACACAGCTTTTCCCCTCCTTTTCACCTCTCTCACGGCCTTCTAGTGACTTATAAAGATGAAGATGGACAAAGGCCCTTTTAAAAAGACCTCAATCCCCATTCTGCCATCTGTCGCCGATGAATTAGATTCTCCTTGCCACTATGGGAGAATTAGATGAGAGAAATCAGGTTAGAGAGCAACAAGATTAAATGAAAGAGTGTTTCTTTCAAAAGCTCCCAGTGGTCTTGAGTCTATACTATAGCAGTTGTAAGTGGCACACAAGAGCTGGTGTACCATAAGAAATAATAGAGACATTGTGGTTAGGTTTTCTTTATCGTATGAAAGGTCAATGATTACCCAGGCTCCGTTTTGTATGTTAACTTAGTACTGAGTAATGAGTAATGTTGCTTGACTGAAAATCATATGCTTATGGAACGTATGGTCCAGTGGAGGCTCCTTAGAGGAAGAAGGGGAGGACCATCCTCCTCAGTGAATGTCATAGAAATAGTAATTTTTAGATAAAACTATACTAAATATATTCACATCACAAAATTGATTAAAACACACAGTTTTACAATGAAGGTTTACAGTAGCCTCAACAGCACTCTGTAGGGTAGCACCACGGTGTAGGACAGCTAGTTTCCGTCCTTCTCTAGGTACATTGACTTCAATACAAAGCCTAGGAGGCTAGTGGTTCTCACCCCCTTCCATAGACTTACACAGTAACTATGACAACTTCTGGAGGACATCCTCCAACCTATCAGAGCTCTTGAAGCATGAACTGACATGTTGTCCACCCAAAAAGGATCAGAGAAAGAATTTAGTACTGAAAGCAAAAGCTACAGCTAGCTAGCACTACAGTGCATACAATGTGGTGAGAGAGAGAAAGACAACAGTTAAACAGTTTGAACAAATTAATTTCTTCAAAAATGAAGGAGAAGCGAGAGAGATTCCGTTCATAGTATTTTTTTCACATTTCTTACTTAGCCTACCCGGCTCAAACAGAGAGGGATGCTATGCTAGCTATCTGGCTGACCAACACTGTAACTCTTCCAAGTCAAGGTAAGCTTTTGGTTTTATAAATGTATTGCCACCGGGGCCCGCTGGTGTAACTGCTCAACTGCTTGCTGCTGACTATACACTGTGCTGCATGATTGTAGCGGATTTACTAACACGTTAGTTCTGGTAGCTATGTTGACTATGATGTTAATATGGTGACAACAATGTAGGCGGTGTGTAGCTGTTAGCTGTTAGCAGTTATGATATGAAGGTCCACTAGATGCAGGTAAGAGTATGCAAGGCTGTACTATTTGTCAATGTCTGTCACCTTGATCACTTATATTTCTCTCAACCGGTGTACCTACATTGTTAACTTTCATTCATAGGCTAGGTTGTAGCAACCTCATGATGGGTATATGAAAATACAAGTATCATTTAGTAGCCTAAACCTATCGATGTTACATTGAGCTGGGTGAATGGAATATGAATTACAGTCATTCAATATGATGTAATAGAAATTAGGGCATGCAAAACAATTATAAGAATCGTCTTCCCTTGTCAGGTTTTGGCCAAGACTGTTCGGGTTTTGGTCACTAGATGTCCCCATTGCACCTTTTTTGTACCTTTTGTTTTTCTTGCTCTAATTATTGTTTGCACCTGTAGGTCATTCCCTTGTTAGTATTTAAACCCTGTGTGTTCCTCAGTTCCTTGCTCAGTGTTTGTAAGTTAGCACCCAGCCCCAGCCCAAGCCTTGTTTTATTCAGATATTTCTCTTGTTGGATTTTCCAGAGGTTCTCTGGTTTAGTTCTTGTGTATTATTTGAGTAGTCTTTTGAGGTTTGTTTTTCCCTGCTGTTTTTTACCACTTTGTGGAGTTTCTTTTGTATTTTGGAGGATTTCCATTTTGTGCCTTTTGGCTTTATTTTTGGACATTGTGGATTTAGTTTCTTTTTGTCAATGTCTGTCACCTTGATCACTTATATTTCTCTCAACCGGTGTACCTACATTGTTAACTTTCATTCATAGGCTAGGTTGTAGCAACCTCATGATGGGTATATGAAAATACAAGTATCATTTAGTAGCCTAAAGTAAAAAATACATTAAAGTACTAATTAAGTAATATTTTGGGGTATCTTTACTATTTATATTTATATTTACTTTTACTCCACTACATTCCTAAAGAAAATATTGTACTTTTTGCTACATACATTTTCTCTGACAACCTCGTTACATGTTGAATGCTTAGCAGGACAGGAAAATTGTCAAATTCATTCCTTATCAAGAGAACACGTGGTCATCCCTACTGCCTCTGGCGGACTCACTAAACACTAATGCATCTTTTGTAAATCATGTCTGTGTTGGAATGTGCCCCTGACTATACATACATTTTAAAAACAAGAAGGAGATGATTGTGGACTACAGGAAAAGGAGGACCGAGTATGCCCCCATTCTCATCGACGGGGCTGTAGTGGAGCAGGTTGAGAGCTTCAAGTTCATTGTCGTCCACATCAGCAACAAACTAATATGGTCCAAGCATACCAAGAGAGTCGTGAAGAGGGCACGACAAAACCTATTCCCCCTCTGGAGAATGAAAATATTTGTCATGGGTCCTCAGATCCTTAAAGGGTCTACAGCTGCACCATCGAGAGCATCCTGACTGGTTGCATCACTGCCTGGTATGGCAACTGCTTGGCCTCCGACTGCAAGGCACTACAGAGGGTAGTGCGAATGGCTCAGTACATCACTGGGGCCAAGCTTCCTGCCATCCAGGACCTCTATGCCAGGCGGTGTCAGAGGAAGGCCCAAAAAATTGTCAACTCTAGACACCCTAGTCATAGACTGTTCTCTATGACTAGGGCTACCGCATGGCAAGCAGTATCGGAATGCCAAAGTCTAGGTCCAAGAGGCCTCTAAACAGCTTCTACCCCCAAGCCATAAGACTCCTGAACATCTAATCAAATGGCTACCCAGACTATTTGTACTGCCCCCCCCCCCCCCCACACACACACCATTTACACTGCCTGCTACTCTCTGTTATTATCTATGCAAAGTCACTTTAATAACTCCACCTACATTTATTTCTTTTTTTTTTGTTGGTATTTTTCTTAACTGCATTGTTGGTTAAGGGCTTGTAAGTAAGCATTTCACTGTAAGGTCTACACCCGGTGTATTCGGCACATGAGGCAAATACAATTAGATTTGATTAATATAAGGAATTTTAAATGATTTATACTTTTGATACGTAAGTATATTTAAAACCAAATACTTGTAGACTTTTGCTCAAGTAGTATTTTACTGGCTGACTTTCACTTTTACTTGAGTAACTTTCTATTACGGTAACTATAGTTTACCTCAAGTATGACAATTGGGTACTTTTTCCACCACTGACTACAGGTAACTGCCAAAATAAAGGAAACACCTTGGCATAGATTCTACAAGTGTCTGGAACTTTTTTGGAGAGAAAAACCCCCATTATTCCATGATAAATTCCATAATTTGTTGTTTTGTTGATGGTGGTAGAAAACACTGTCTCCGGCGCCGCTCCAGAATCTCACATAAGTGTTCAATTGGGTTAAAATCTTGTGACTGAGACAGCCATGGCATATGGCTTACATCGTTTTCATGTTCATCAAAGCATTCAGTGGCTACTCATGCCCTGTGGATGGGGGCATTGTCATCCAATGGGGGCGTAGCCTTGATGGCCAAAATATTTTTACATTTGAGAAATTTAGCAGACGCTCTTATCCAGAGCGACATACAGTTAGTGCATTCACCTTAAGATAGCTAAGTGGGACAACCACATATCACAGGCATAGTAAATGTTTCCTCAATAAAGTAGCTATCAGCAAAGTCAGAGTTAGAAGAGGGGGGGTCGAGGTGAAGAGTATGATTATTTAAGATACTCTTTGAAGAGGTAGTAGGGTTTCAGGTGCTTTCGGAAGTTGGGCAGGGACTCTGCGGTTCTACTGTAGGTTCAGGGGGAAGCTGGTTCCACTATTGGGGTGCCAGTGGGAGGGGCAAGAGACAAGAGGTGGCACAACGGAGTGCTCAGGTTGGAGTGTAGGGTTTGAGCATAGCATGAAGCTAGGGAGGGGCAGTTCCTCTTGCTGCTCTGTAGGCAAGCACCATGGTCTTGTAGTGGATGTGAGCTTCGACTGGAAGCGAGAGGAGTCTGCGTAAGAGTAGGGTGACATGGGAGAACATGGGAAGGTTGAAAACCAGGCGGGCTGCATCATCAAGTTGCAGGGGTTTGATGGCACAAGCGGGGAGCCCAGCCAACAGCAAGATGCATTAGTCTAGACAGGAGATGACAAGTGCCTGGATTAGGACCTGTGCCGCTTTCTTAAGCATGATGGGATGTTAATTGTTTAATTAACTCAGGGACTACACCTGTGTAGAAGAACCTGCTTTCAATATACTTTGTATCCCTCATTTCCATTATTTTGGCAGTTATCTGTATACTATACTTTACAATTCAGTTTTTCCTGGGACCCAAGCTCATGAAAACATGCCCCCTTTTGAGGGCCCACCTTGCTGGCAATACATTTTAGTCGACGCCTTCTTGACGCCGGAGAGAAAATGTTGCTGTTTTCAAGCAAATGCAGAAATTCTACACATTTTGCCATGTGGTGGAGATATATATATTTTGCAGTTTTACAGCAAATTTCCTGCAATTCTACACGTTTTGACTCATGCCATGTTAGCATGATATCAGAGTGAGAGTGGCTAACAAAATCATTGGGGGCCACCTGGAGGTCAGGGCCCCTGGGCACGTGCCCTGCGTGCCCAGTAGGTATTCGGCCATAATGGTACAACTTTAGATAGCTGGCTAGACTAACTTACCAATCTAACAATTGTTAGCTAACATGGGGCAAAACCACGGAAATTAATCTTTGACTCAGTTTTTTACTTTAAAATGCCAAACAAAACACATTGATTTCAAATTTGAACAAACCATACAACTCTACGCACAATAACAAATTTTAACAATTTCCACTGAAAAAAGGTACAAAACTAATTAAGTGGAAGAACTGTGCAGATGCAAACTTTGCTAACGGAATTACATTAAAATCTCCCTCAGGTTTTTATGCGACCATGTTTTCCAAAAACTGTTAAATTCCTGCTCCGAATTAAGATTCAAATATGTCTGCAGAAATAACGAGGTGTCAGCTGGTTATTGAACTACAGTAAGTGAAGTGGATTTACACCCGGTAACGAAATTACGTTATGGGTTCCTGATCTGTACTACACAAAAATGCATAATTATGGATATGAACGTAAATCTCCTCATGTTTGACAAGTTTGGTTATCACAGTACAGCACAGCAGTGTACAGTGTCGTACAATACAGCAGATTAGAGTAGAGTACGGTAGAGTTCAGTATAGTGCAGTACAGTAGAGTTCAGCACAGTAAAATAGAGTATAGTTCAGTACAGTACAATATACTGTACTCTACTGTACTATACTTTTCTTGCACTGTACTGTGTTGTACTATATTGAACTGTACTCTACTGTGCTCTACTCACTGTATGGTACTGTATTACACTGTGCTATACAAACTTGCGAAACATACAGTGTCTTTAATAGGTTCAAATTTGGTCCAGTCTGGTCCGACTGTTGACGTTAACATTAATGCTTGGGAGAACCTACCAAATGTCATCTACTTTTCAACGTCGATGGACGTCTTGTGTCGGTCGGGGCTCAGTGGGTGAGGATGCTGGGTAAACTAAATGGAAAGAGAGGGGGCTCATTGGTAGGTGTCAGTAAGAGCTGTGAGAGGTGACATTAACTGGAAAGTGAGATAGAAAGGGAGAGAGAGAGGGCGTAGTTTTCAGGACTGTTCTAACAATCTTGGTTTGACCACCAGACAACAGAAAGAGAAATAAAACAGTTATGAACTGAACATAACAGTATGCCAGTGGACAGTAGCGCGTGACCCAACTGTGGTTTGTGACTATCATGATTTACCATTGTAGCCAATTCCGTTGCAATAATTCAATTTTTGGGGGTAATTCAATCACCAATTTGGTAACGGAATTACGAGATTTAATCACTTAGTAATTCATGAACAAAATTGATATCAGTAAAATCACTACAGAAAGTAAACAATTTCTCAATATAAGTGTTGATATTAGTTGGTAGAGGTCTTTACGTCAAACATTATTGTGTTTTGATGCATTTCTGAGACCTTTTAAGACTTTTTCTGGTAGATGCATTTTAAGACTCATTTTCCATCTGTTTATCCAGAAATCAAAGCATTTACTTATGCCACATTCTTTTAGTTAGAAAATGGTAGAAAAATTTATATATGCCTTCATTTCCCAAAAGATAGACTCTTAGCTTTCATTTGATGTGGTCCTATGAACATGTAAATGCTTATGGGTCCTTTTCGATGGAAATGCCCCATGGCTAATTGAAAGACTGTCAGTGACTGACATAACAAGAGAAAACAGCTGCTGAACAATCATACATTTACATTACATTTAAGTCATTTAGCAGACGCTCTTATCCAGAGCGACTTACAAATTGGTGCATTCACCTTATGATATCCAGTGGAACAACCACTTTACAATAGTGCATTCTAACTCTTTTAAGGGGGGGGGGGTTAGAAGGATTACTTTATCCTATCCTAGGTATTCCTTAAAGAGGTGGGTTTCAGGTGTCTCCGGAAGGTGGTGATTGACTCCGCTGACCTGGCGTCGTGAGGGAGTTTGTTCCACCATTGGTGCCAGAGAGCGACAGTTTTGACTGGGCTGCGGGAACTACTGCTTCCTCAGAGGTAGGGAGGCGAGCAGGCCAGAGGTGGATGAACGCAGTGCCCTTGTTTGGGTGTAGGGCCTGATCAGAGCCTGAAGGTACGGAGGTGCCGTTCCCCTCACAGCTCCGTAGGCAAACCATGGTCTGTAGCGGATGCGAGCTTCAACTGGAAGCCAGTGGAGAGAGCGGAGGAGCGAGGAGCGGGTGACGTGAGAACTTGGGAAAGTTGAACACCAGACGGCTGCGGCTTCTGGATGAGTTGTAGGGGTTAATGGCACAGGCAGGGGCCAGCCAACAGCGAGTTGCAGTAATCCAGACGGGAGATGACAAGTGCCTGGATTAGGACCTGCGCCGCTTCCTGCGTGAGGCAGGGTCGTACTCTGCGAATGTTGTAGAGCATGAACCTAACAGGAACGGGTCACCGCCTTATGTTAGTTGAGAACGACAGGTGTTTGTCCAGGATCACGCCAAGGTTCTAGCACTCTGGAGGAGGACACAATGGAGTTGTCAACCGTGATGGCGAGATCATGGAACGGCCCTCTTCCGGGAGGGAAGAACACGTGCGAGCCTCCTGCTTGCCGAGGTTCAGCGTGGTGAGCTCCCTCAGCAACACCCCGTTATCATGTGACGGCATCCACTCTGTACTCCTCCTCATTCTTCTCTCTGCCCTTGTTCGCGGTGGCTGCGAGAGGAGAGGAGAAGACGAATCAAGTGTCGATATATACATAGTCGTTTCGCCTGCGATTTCTAACGGTCATATATACAGAACCGCTCTGCCGCAAGCTGAGCCTCGATTCTCGAGCCGCTGAGCATTATATCACATATACGAGACGCGATACAGCGTGTCTGTGTTTCGGTTCACAACTCGCCAGTCTAGGTCCGTAAGGTGACACGTCAGCCCTGGCTGGCTAAATAATATCTGCTCGGCTAGGTGCTCGTCTGGTGCTGTGCTCTGACGCTTCATCATCCTCCGCCTATAGAGAGAGAGTCCCTCCTCTCTCGAGTCGCGTCGCTCGATGACTCGCACTTTTCGTGGGCCTGGCGTCCGGTGATGCCCCCAGCTCGTCCGGTGCATTCCAGGTATGTCGTGATGTGATACCTGCCGCTCCTGTGGCGCGCGCGCGTTTGCGAAATCTTTGTGAATCGCCGCTCTCATAAGACGGAGTGTGAGTGCCTCAGTCCCTGTGAGAGAGTGTGAGCGTTTGCTCTGTCAGCCCGGTCCTCCGATTATCACAGGTAGTATCCGTCAGTGTGAAATGTGGGGCAGAGTCTCCTAGCATCAAAAACCCTGACTGATGTCGTGATTCTTACTATCTCGTGTTCTCCTACTGACCAATGCAGCAAGTCATCTAGTCAGGAAGCTGGCAAGGACGGCACGCTTCGAAGAGTTTTGGAGGAAAGAAAAGAACGGGATACTGTCTATGCTAATTTGTTGACATGGGGGATCGCTAGTGTAGGTTTTTTCAGACAGGCGTCCAACCTTGCTCGCTCTCTTGACAGTACGGAAGGACGTAGCCCGCGGTCAAGGCATGAGTTGATCGAGTGAGGTGAGTAGGGAGAGGTCTCGGAATGGTCTTGGAAGAAGAGAGAAGGATAGCGTCAAGCGGGCAGGTTTTGGGCGCCGGCGTCACAAGACGCGCGATTCAGTGGAGATAGAGGGGAGAAAAGGTCAAAGCACAGGGCTCAGGGCGTGTGAGCGACAGCAGCGTTGTCGTTTGGACGTTAGCAACGAGAGTCGGATAGTCGTCGACCTCTTTTCAAAATTTGGTGACGAAGTCATCAGCAGAGAGGGAGGAGGAGGAGGGGAGGAGAATGTCGAGGAGGCTCGACGCCTCCGAGTGCTATAAGCCACTCTTGAATAATATGACGCCATGTTGGCCTAATATCACTCGGTATAAATGTCCTCTGCTGTGCGCGTCTATAACAATGCAGGACCATAGTAGATGATTAGCTCATCTCTGGAAGTGTGAGATTGCGAGTGTAGCGCTATTCAACATAACACATACACATACAACTCCTGCCCGCCGGTCGAACACAAGTCTGTGTACATACACACTATGTGTGCTCCATTCATGCGTCGGACTAAGTAATCGGAGCAGGAGGGGCAGTGACCGCGAGATCCGGCCCTGGGGAGCATATGAGAGAATAGAGCAGTCAAAGTGAACTCGGCGCTATCCGATCTCTCGAACATAGATAGCATCTGTGGCTTGAATGCTAGCGCAGGCGGGTATCGATGCGTGATACGTTGTGTGACGTTAGCGGCGCAAAGGTGGCGAGGCAGAGGTGTGGACCGACTTCACCCGTCATTTATTTTCGATTTGTGGCTGCGAGAACTCAGAGTCCGCTCCTATATCAGCTGCGTCTGGGGGACTGCGTCTGTAGAGCGCGTGAGTAAATAACATATCGAGAGAATCAGTCGGTCGCTTGTGCGTAGGCGTGTGTCTATGTGTGTGCCACAAGATAGTTACGATGTAGCACCCGCAGCCACCGTATACATCTCTCTTAGTGCCGATAGATGTTGCTCTGGCTCCTCTTGTGCCCCCGGTCCGACCCTAACCCGTCGCTCGAGAGATCGATGACACGTGTTCCTCTATTTCGTGATCAATGACCTCTAGATGAATATGTGCTCAGCTTCTATGTCCCACGTGTGTAAGATCATCAACTCAAGTCACCCAGCTACTCTTCCTGAACCGAATACACCACCAAATAGCGTGACCTGCAACAATATACAGGGGGCGTCAAGCTCCATTCAACTCTCGTGCCATAGGGAACCTGAGAGGCGATAAATGATAAGGATTTATGCTTGAAAGGCTAATGGTAGATGATGTGCAAGGAAACAAAAAAACAGATGGGTCAGGGAGAAAGAGAGAATGTCCACTTGGGAGAGATGAGGATCCCAGTGCCACACCCCGCTGACCAGAAGCTCTCGGGGTGTGCACACGTGGGCAGACGAGGAGAGAGCAGTAGGAGTAGCAGTGTTATCAGTGGTAATCCATGTTTCCGTCTGCCAAGAAGTCGAGGGACTGGAGGGAAGCATAGGCTGAGATGAACTCTGCCTTGTGGCCGCAGATCGGCAGTTCCAGAGGCTGCCTGAGACCTGGAACTCCACGTGGGTCGTGCGCGCTGGGACACCAGGTTAGAGTAGCAGCGGCCACGCGGTGTGAAGCGTTTGTATGGTCTGTGCAGAGAGGAGAGAACAGGGATAGACAGACACATAGTTGACAGGCTACAGAAGAGGCTACGCTAATGCAAAGGGAGTTGGAATGACAAGTGGACTACACGTCTCGAATGTTCAGAAAGTTAAGCTTACGTTGCAAAAATCTTATTGACTAAAATGATATAGTACTGCTGGCTGGTGAAATAGGCTAGCTAGCAGTGGCTGCGTTGTTGACTTTGTTTGAAAGTGTAGCTGGCTAGGTAACCTCTAACTGGCTAGGTAACCTCGACAATTACTCTAGACTACACAATTATCTTGGATACAAAGACGMCTATGTAGCCAGCTAAGATCAAACAAATCAAACTGTTGTACTGTAATGAAATGAAATGTAATACTACCTGTAATACTACCTGTGGAGCAAAGCGGAATGCAACTACTCGCTCCAAACCAAACTGGAAGTGCGTATCGTAGAGGGAGAGGCAATAGAAGTGTTGTTTCTTGTATTATTGTCTTTTGTGTCTTTAGAGGACTGCTTCACCTTAATGTGCCCTTTCCCTTTTCTTCTGTCCTTATTTTGTCCCACTTTGTCCCTTCTTTGTCCCTTCTTCTCTTCTGCCAACTAGACACTCCTTGTTAGCTAGCTAGCTTCTTTCAGGAATGTCCCTAGCAACTGCCTAGCAACAGGTAAACAACTTAGCTAGCTAAGAAAACMGTATAATTTTATGAAAGATTGTTACTTTTTCAAAAGCCTTTCTTCTTTGTTTGCTGCTTGTTTGGTCTCCTATTCAGTTTGCAGTTTTCTTTTGATTTTTTTTTTTTCGATGTACTTTACTCTAAAAAAACATTTAAATTTCAATATTTGTAGGAGCTCATCTTTTCAGCTGCTGCTGCTTAATTACATTTTGAAATTGCACTGGACTGGATCTATGTTACTACGACAATTGTTGGATTGAATGTTCCAATTCAATCCAAAGCAATAACAAACAGATTGTTAATTAATAAAGTCCAAGTCATGGTTAATACACTTATTTCTATTGAGAGGTGGCTGTCCTATTTACATTTTTGACATTTAGCAGATGCTCTTATCCAGAGTGACTTACAGGAGCAATTATTTTTCATAATAAACGTCAAAAATTGTTTGAAAATCTTTATGTATTTTTAAGAAGTGTCACTACTGAACATCTAATATATCAAGAAGTAGGTAAAGTATGGTTATGGGATTAAAATATATGTTTACTGGGATGTACACTATCAGTCAGAAGTTTTAGAACACCTACTCATTCAAGGGTTTTTCTTTATTTTTACTATTTTCTACATTGTAGAATAATTTTGAAAACATCAAAACTATGAAATAACACATATAGAATCATGTAGTAACCAAAAAAGTGTTAAACAAATTAGATTATTCCAATAGCCACCCTTTGCCTTGATGACAGCTTTGCACGCTCTTAGCATTCTCTCAACCAGCTTCACCTGGAATGCTTTTCCAACAGTCTTGAAGGAGTTCCCACATATGCTGAGCACTTGATGGCTGCTTTTCTTTCACTCTGCGGTCCAACTCATCCCAAACCATCACAATTGGGTTGAGGTCGGGTGATTGTGGAGGCCAGGTCATCTGATACAGCACTCCATCACTCTCCTTTTTGGTCAAATATCCCTTACACAACCTGGAGATGTGTTGGGTCATTGTCTTGTTGAAAAACAAATTATAGTCCCACTAAGTGCAAACCAGATGGGATGGCGTTTCGCTTCAGAATACAGTGGTAGCCATGCTGGTTAAGTATGCATTGAATTCTAAATAAATCATGGACAGTGTCACCAGCAAAGCACCCCCACACCTCCTCCTCCATGCTTCAAGGTGGGAACCACACATGCGGAGATCACCCGTTCACCTACTCTGCATCTCACAAAGACACGACGGTTGGAACCAAAAATCTCACATTTGGACTCATCAGACCAAAGGACAGATTTCAACACTCTACGGACAGTTTCTTGGACTTGATGGTATAATATCTTCTCTAGCTTGCACTGTCAACTATGGGGCCTTATATAGACAGGTATTGTCACGCCCTGACCTTTTTATGTCTCTATTTTGGTTGGTCAGGGCGTGAGTTGGGGTGGTCAGGGCGTGAGTTGGGGTGGTTCTCTGATTGAGAACCATACTTAGGTAGCCTTTTCCCACCTGTGTTTGTGGGTAGTTGTTTTCTGTTTTGTGTGTCTTCACCTAGCAGAACCGTTTCGTTTTCGTTCACTCTCGTTGTTATTTTGTTTAGTGTTCAGTTTTGAATTAAATTATAATATGAACACTTACCACGCTGCGTTTTGGTCTCCTCCATTAGACGATCGTTACAGGTATGTTTCTTTCTCATTCATGTCCAAATCATTGAATTGGAAACAGGTGGACTCCAATCAAGTTGATGTGAAATCGTAAGGATGATCAAAGGAATTTGGATGCACCTGAGCTCAATTTGGAGTGTCATAGCAAAGGGGTGTGAATAATTTAAAATGTTATATTTCATTTTCATTTTCAATAGATTTTCAAAAATGTGTCACTTTGTCATTATGGTTATGATTATATATTTTAATCAATTTTGAAATCAGGCTGTAACACAACAAAATGTGGAATAAGTAAAGGGGTATGAATACTTTCTGAAGGCACTGTGTATAAAAAAAAATTATGGACAATGCCAGCGGCCCATAAGCCTGTTTTTCTTCATGGCTCTTGCACTATTTCTCTGTTGTCATAAACGTCTATATTGAACGTTTGAGCTGACGTGGAGCAAATTCACATTAAAAGTCAGACCTGCTCTGATTGTCAGTCACTCAGTCAAAACAGAAAACGGAATGGGGGTGCCGAAAAAGGGCTCGTGGCAGACGCTGCTAAATATGTGAAATTAACCAAATTATTTCCTAAATGTTTTGGTTCTGCTGATCCGAGTGCTGTCTCTGTGAGAGATGACAGATCATCTGCTGTGATGCAGCGAGGTAGGAAGAAAACAGAGAAGGACACTCACGCACGCTGACACAGATCATTTAGCCTAATACTGCCATAATACTGCCATAATACTGTCATAATACTGCCATAATACTGCCATAATAGTGCCTAATATTTTGGCTTTGTATGAAATATATTTCATAACTACTATAGTAGGCTAATTAGGGAAGGGGGATTCAGGGGAACATTTTAACACTGTCATGGTTCCACCTGTCACCAGAGGGCGGCAGAGACCGTCCTAGAGACATTAACGACACTCAGTGGTGACCTATTTACTCGCTATGATTTCCATGTTAAAGGGGGCGTTATTCTATAACGTGTACGCTAAGAATGAGGAAAGCAAGTACAGGGAGTGAATTTAATAAATAACGGAACATGGAACAAAGCAACAAACACAAGTAGCGTACAGATATGAAACACAGGAACAGAAACAATAATTCCTGGGGAAAGAACCAAAGAGAGTGACAGATATAGGGGAGGTAATCAGGAAGGTGATGGATTACAGGTGAGTCTCATGAGGCGCAGGAGCGCCTATCTACGGTGGCAGGTGTGCGTAATAATGAATAAACTGGTGTTGTCGAGCGCCGGAGAGGGGGAGCGGGAGTAGACTTGACAGTCACTAGGCCACTAGCAAAATAGCCTAACAAGTCGTTAGATTGGCTTTTATAACACATAGGTAAGGCAATAGCCATCTACTGTACATTTATACAGTGCTTTTTACCAAACACAAGCAGTGGTGGAAAAAGTACCCAATTGTCATACCTGAGTAAGAGTAAAGATACCTTAATAGGAAACGACTCAAGTAAAAGTGAATTTCACCCAGTAAAATCATTCTTGAGTATAAAAGTATTTGGTTTTAAATGTAGTTACCTATCAAAAGTAAAAGTATAAATCATTTCAAATTCTTTATATTAAGCAAACTAGAAGGCACCATTTTATTATTTTTATTTGTTATTTACGGATAGCCAGGGGCACACTCCAACACTCAGACTTAATTTACAAACAAGGCATGTGTTTAGTGAGTCCGCCAGATCAGAGGCAGTTGATGACCAGGGATGTTCTTTTGATAAGTGTGTGAATTAGACCATTTTCCTGTCCTGCTAAACATTCAAAATTAAATGAGAACTTTTTGTGTCAGGGAAAATGTATGGAGTATAAAGTACATACTTTTCTTAAGGAATGTAATGAAGTAAAAGTAAAGTTGCCAAAAATATAAATCGTAAAGTAAAGTACAGATTCCCCAAAAACGACTTAAGTAAAAATACTTGAAAGTACGACTTAAGTACTTTACACTGCTGAACACAAGTCATTATGTGTTACAATAAAAGTGAATTTGGGGACTGTCTGTCTATTTTAATGTTTATTCGCTTCTGAATCTGTCTCTTCAGCCCAGCAAGTGAGTTTATGAGCTGTAGTTGTAACAAGTGACTGGTGTCAGATTACATTACATAGCCACTGCACTGAAAGGCTGGAAAGTCCGCCTATCTCCCGCTTATTTCTTCGTTCGCTGAAAGGCCTGTCACTTCTTGACAGAAAGATATGCATGTGCGCGGCACTGTCAAACGAAGCACAACGCTGTAAATCTATCTGCTTCCACATAAACTAGTCCCGGCATCGTTCTTTGACAAACACTGAAGGTTGTATATTGAATTCAATCAGGGGCGAAAATCTGAGATCAACCTTGGAGGGGACAATTACATTAAATTTTCTCAAGAGCAATTCCTGAGGGGGACACCAAAAGTAGTGCTGTAACACATAGCATACGTTGTTAAATGTATATTGAGGAACCATAATTCCTACAACAGGATAATTGATAGGTACAGTAGTTAACTGAAGGGTTTTCCCAACTTGTTCAAATGTTTAAATCATTATAATACTACTACTAATAATAGTTATAGCAGTGCTCCGTACCAGTCCAGTATGTATGCAGGTATTCGTACTTACAACCAGCAATATCAAGAAAGGTCAGTAGGTGACAATGGTACTGTACACTGTATGGGTGTAGTTTTCATAAATACAATGAACATGGTGTGATCACATCTAAAAGAATCTCCATTGAGAACCATCACAAAGTTGGTCTCCGTATTGAATTGACCTTTTAATTTGACTTTTTCTGATACATTTATATAGTCATTAAATATGTGCACCTGGCCTGAGTCTACAATATCTTTGCAAGAACAAAAAGCTAGAGAGAAGAAGATGATATGTCCGAAAACCATGTAACTGTTGCATTTGAAAAAGACGAATCACACTATTGTTTGTTGAATTTCTGTTTGCTCAGCTGTTGGCAAGAGTTTTGCGGTTCTATAAATTGTGGGTGTGGCTGATATGGTTTTGTGCCATCACTAGGTAACTGGACAATGCAGCTGTGGCCGACCTATGTTTCCCCTAATAACTGTGAGCTAAGCTGCAAGGGTGTACTGACGTTGGGTGCCCTGACCTTTGTAAGGCTGTGAAGTGTCCTCTGAAGGTCCTCATGAGCTCTCCCTGGTCTTCCTTTCACACCGCAGCCCTTAGAGTTGTACGTCAGTCCCTGTTTCTCTAACGAATAAGATTAAATGAGAGGATGTTTTGCTGTAGCTCCTGAACTATGACGTGTGTGGCGGGGGCTGTCTGTATTGCCTGGGGAAGAATGTTTTGGATATACGGTCAAAACTACACAATTAATCACAACAGCAATACCATTGCCGTAAACAAATCTTAGTTTAGTCACCAGTTTAAGTTGAGAGTGGGGTATCCATGGCATTTTCCACTTATGTCCCTATTTTACAAGTCAAAAAAATTGAGAACCTTTCATAATGTTGCCAAAAACAAAGATCAACAAACTTACCTGAAGACTCCCTGTCCCTGCCAGTCTGTCCCTGCATATCTGTCCCAAGCTCTGCTGTCTGTGTGCCATCTGTTCGTGCTCAGCCTAACGACATCATTGTGAAACATTTCCATTAGCATTTCACTTCTTTTCTTATGAAGCATTTTATCACATACTGAGTCTTTGTCTATGATATTATTGAGGCTACTAAGATTTCTTACTTGTTGCGTTTTGGTGTCAACTGGTCTTTGAGATATTAGGCTACTAGAGTTTTACTTTGCGTTTTGGTGTAACTGAAAATAACTCTGATGTCCGTCTTTTTAATTTTTTCTGACATTTTTCTACCTGGCTGGCTGGCTGACCGGTCTAGCTGCACACACACAATTTACACAACACATGCTGCAACGTTTTGAAATTTTAACATAGTTTGTTTCATATTGGCAGGCTTCCAACAATAGCTGAATTTGCAAAGCTAGCGAGCACCAATTCCGTTTCTGTGGTGTTTGCTATAATCTTTGCTACCTGGTTAAAGGTGAAAAAAATAAAAAATTCACTAGCGACAATTTAGCTTTTGCAACGAGACCATTAAATATATTTAAGACAATGGTATAAGAGAGTGTAGTTCTGTTCAGTTTGGACTTCAGTTTATCGCTAACCTTATAACAGGGACTTTGAAGCACTACAGCTGCATGCTAATCTTGGAAATAACTGACGATAGCAAATATTCCATCTTTGACGACGCCACATAAATGGAATAGGTACTAGCTAGCTTGATAGTTAATGTTTGCTTTAGTTTGCGCGCTAGCTCTGCAAATTCAGCTAGTGTGTGACCTGCAACATTAAAAAATAATATACATTGCTAAGGCGCGATTGACTGGATTACCTCACGTCAGTTACGTACATTGAGTGCCTTTCGGACAGTAGATACGAGCCCTCTATTACCTTGCCAGCTAAAGAACTGGCAGTGGATCAAACCATTGTGAGGCAAAGGGCGGGGGGGTCGCAATCTTGTGAAATTTAAAACAGCGCTATTAAGTGTCTATAATCAGCACAAGTGCTTTCATTGCGTATTATTAATATTATTGAAATTACATAGTTATGTTTACAGTGATATATTG